>NC_142618.1:10605453-10914471 GCF_059453375.1 Lepisosteus platostomus | reverse complement strand
AGGAATGCACTAACACGTTAAATAAGGGATTCATTATTTTCAATTGTTTCCAATTTCTGGTTGACACTGATTGTTAAGAAAATGTAATTAAGTATGAAAGCAATTATAATTCCCTCTTGCTCTTGGTCCTTCTGTTTACTAGTATTTAGAGCCCACAAACCACTGATGCTGTCTACAAATTGTATTCTTTGCAAAGATCTGAATGAGTTATTCGGCATAGTTTATGTAAGATACAGATATGTGAACATGTTAAAAACAATTGCAGCATGTGATTTCAATTATAATTTTTTTTCACTTACAGTACATGTTCTAAAACGGTATTCACATTAGGAAAATATAAGGAATATATTTCTCTTGTAAAATACACATTAACTAATTAACGGTAATTGCACTGAAAGAAATATACAGTAGTAATAAAACTACTGTGAATATTGTCTTTAGAAAAAACTGATTGCAATCTGTAACATTTATCAATCCATTTATTCAACAGACAGCTGCTGAGTTGTGGAATCCCAGTCTCTTAAAGAAACTATAGGGCAAAACCATGGACTGGACACAAGTCCATCACAAGAACCATACTCACATACAGAGGCAATATACAGTATCACATATCAGAAAGGCAATTTAGCGAGACCAATTAACCAAACCTGTGTGTCTTTGAAAAGTGGAAGAAAAAACGAATATGTTGCAAACTCACTTAAAAACATGGGGAGAACGTACAGTACAAACTCACCACAGAAGATGATCCAGTATCGGATCAAGCCCAGAATCTGTGAGGCAGCTGTCACGACCCCTACCCCTAGAGGGTGCTCCACCTTTGTGTCCTGTTCCTCGCTTCCCTGTGCCTTTTCATGTTCTTCCAGTGTGTCTGGTGGTGGTGTGCTATTTATTTCCAATCTGTCCTGTTTTCCTCGCTCGGCATTGGGATCGGATGTCATGAGACTCGCCTCACCAAGTCACCCCACATCAACTGCCTGAGGGCCCTTGTCTCTTCCCTGACTCCGCCGGATACCTTGAGCCCGGAGCGAACCCCTGCGTTTGCGCCGTTCCTGCCGCTACACATAGGGTCTTCCCATCCTGTCGGTCTCTCCACTGCTAGCTTCCGGCTTCCGTGACAGAATGCTGAGCCTGCATTGGAACCCGTGAGTGATTCTGGCCTCCCTGGCTTCTGGTTCTTTGGCCTCTCTGGTTTCTGGTTTCCTGTCCTCCCTAGCCTCTGTTTCCCTGTCTCCCTGGTCTTTTTTCTGTTTTCCTGGCCTCTCTGGCTTCTGGTTCCCTGCCCTTCCTGTCTTCTGGTTCCCTGGCCTACCCATCTTCTGGTTCCCTGTCTCCCTTGTCTTTTTATGTGTCATTTGTCCCCATGGATTCAGAATTTGTAACGGTTATGTAACGTTATTTTTTACATGTTGTTTGTTTCCCTGTTCCGTCAGGGTTTATTTATGTTGTGGGTAATTTTTTCATGTTTGTGCCTCGGATTCCCAGTTTCTTTCTGTTGCATGTTATTTTTTCTGTGTTCCGCCACGTTTTTGTCTCTGGCTTTGGGAGCCCCGCACGGCTCCTCCTTCCTCTACTTAATAAAAGTTTATCCCGGAGGAGGGGGTAGCTCTCAGCCGTGGACCCCCAGAGGTTTCCTTTCAATTAAATGAGGTTTTTCCTCTCCCCAGTGCTTGCAGCTTATTATTTTTTGGGGCATCCGGAGCCGCCCTTGGGGGGGGGGGGGGTAATGTCACGACCCTCTTCCTACCTCTAGAGGGCGCTCCACCTTTCTGTCCTGGTCTTCGCTTCCCTGTGATTTTCATGTTCTTCTGGTGTGTCTAGTGGTGGTGTGCTATTTATTTCAAATCTGTCCTGCTTTCCTTGCTCGGCATTGGGATCGGATGTTTTGAGACTCGCCTCACCGCATTTCTGCTGCCTGAGGGCCCTTGTCTGTTCCCTGACTCCGCCCGATACCTTGAGCCAGGAGTGAACCCCTGCCTTTGCTCCATTTCTGCCGATACACATAGGGTCTTCCCATCCCTCCCGTCTCTCTACGACTAGCCTCCGGCTTCTGTGACAGCAGCACTGCTGACCACTACAACACCACGCCACCCGCCACATTACCTTACCATGACATGCTTCAGAATTTTCTCACATGTACAAACGTGAGTCAGGCGAGTTTTGGATCATAGTTTTATAGACAGATAATACCAGGATAAACCTTTATAAGATGAGAAAATGAAAGTGTGGAGAAAAGAAAGAGCTGAACGGGACATAAAGAACTCCACGTGATCTGTGAAGCCAGGTAGAAAGAATGTCATGCATGGCCACCTAAAGAACTGGCTCACTCATGTGTGTCAATGATGGTGGCATCAGATTGAATTCTGATGTTAACAGAATTTTTTTTCCCATCATGTAAAAAATGTTTCCATTCTTCTTGGGAGGCACTTCTCAATGTAGCATGCAAAGCAAGAATATAGTTTTCTGTTTATAATTTATGATTCTTAATATCTTTCTTTGGATTTAGACTAAAAATTACTTTGGGCATCCATGTTTAGAATTGTAATAGCATTCATTATTAATTTTCATGGTGTTTTCTTTCTGAAGTTGTAACAGACATCACACATTTCAGAAAGTCATTATTATTACCATGGTCAATTTTGAGAGGTTCATGTTAACTGGTTAGTCAGCCAACGTCACTGGAAAATGAAAAGTGTATATACACATTTTGCTGTATGTACACACAGAGGTAGTACACTGCAATGTATTAATGCAAATTGTTAGTATATTTTACACAGGAAAAGTGAAAGGTTCTGTACTGTGTAAGATATATTAGGTTGAGGTTCATTAATTGAGCAATAGCGCAGAACTTATCTTCCTATCAACAACATTCAAAGTATTTCCCGGCATTCCCTCTTGTCTTCCTTATAGCACATTAAAGAGAACAGAAATGCCCAGAGGGATATACAAAGACAGCTGTGCTGACATTTTAACCAACAGTACTATTGTATTAGGGATCTGTCGCCTACAGCAGTAAATTAATCTTTCCATACTGATTAGATAAATCCAGCACTATAGAACTATAAAATTATCCTAGGGGTGAGACTAAATTGAACACTTTAATTGTTTACTGGTCTGCCATGTTTATTTGTCAACTGAAATGACAGTCAGAGGCTACTCGGAGTTAATAAAATATAGGGTCAAACACTTTAGTGACTATAAACAGAGCTGAAATATAGACAAGCAAAAAGACTTCAGGTCTAGGATCCTTAAACTCGGTGTCTACTAAATTGTCAAAGATGCTTGCAGTTCAATAATATTTTTTATTGTTCTTCTTCTGACAACCTTCAATATCATATACATACTGTACATAATCATAAATGTATAAATTCTTAACAACATGTGCAAGGAAGAGAGTTTACTAATATCACTTATGTTAATGAGAGAATACCCTTGTCCTTACTTTTGGCTCCTTTACAATTGACTAATTAATCATGTTAGTAACAATAGGTAGCTATAAGATAACATTTATACAAAGCATTTTGAAATGTGATAAAATTGTACAGCATTAGACTTTGAAGGAAGGTTCTGTTTCCTTTGCATATACAAAATATGCTGTTTTGCTTTAACAAACTGTAAGTTCAAGTGACCATGAACATTTTGTCTCTTTACGCCCAAATTTATATTTAAAAATAGGATTGCTAATTTTTGTAGCTATTAGAAATATGGTTTATTTAGTGTCTTCCACTTACCAGATGTAAGCAAAGATTTTTCACACAGCCAAACTATAGAATAAATACAGTATATTATTTTTTGTAATCAGACCATTTCTATGTTGAATTTATTTTTGTAACATTAATGATGTTGCACATTTAAGGTCATGCACAATGAACAGACCAGATGAACAGCAGGTTATTTTTTTCCTGTAGGGCATTATTGACTAATATGATTTGCACTGCAAACTGTGAATGCAGGTGGTTCACTAAAAAGTAAACCCAGTTTTGTGAATCATGTAATAATAAGAAAAAATTAAATGCAGCATTAACTCCATGAGTTGATGTTAAACACTGTTTAAGTATTTGAAACAGTAAAACTTTCATTTTACTGTGTTATACTACAGCACCACCTTCAGTTATAGTTTTTTTTTCCAAGAAACTGACATACAGTGCAAATGAGGCTTTGCCAATGCCTATGTGTATAGGAATATTTCTCAATGACCCATTAAATTAAATGGGATTTATTTTTTCTCACTGTTTCAAAAACCTGTTTTACATTTGGCTGAAAACAGATAATTCCCTGAATTCAAGTCAACTGTTGTCAAACTAATGTTGTGAAATACACCAATGTGACCTCATTTTAAATGTTAGCGTAACATGAGGTTATTGAGAATTCACACTACTGCAAACAGAAACCAACTTCAGTGCTGTTAATAATTTACATTGGGAGCTAGACCCAAACGAACTGAGGACCTCCACTGCAGGTTTGATATTGTAACGCAATGGGGGCTCAGGCTGGCGCCCTTGCCGCATCTGGTCGGCCCCATCCTGACTGGAGGCTCGAACCCGGGACTTCCGCGTCTCTCTGCAGTGACCTAGCCCCGTGAGCTAAAGAGAGATCTCTCTACAGCCCAGTAGCTGTAGTCCTGCTATCACAGGGAAGGGCGGTGACGTCACTTGCTCTGGTACGCCGGCTCTTTACACAGTGCTTGTCAGCCGTAAGCGTTACACTCTCCCCCGCTTAAATCGCCGTCCCTGGCGAAGGGCTATCCCACCCCGCTTCTGACACCAATGTAACGCAACGGGGGCTCAGGCTGGCGCCCTTGCCGCATCTGGTCCGCCCCTGCACCGTCCGGGGCTCGAACCCGTGGACTTCCGCGTCTCTCTGCAGTGACCTAGCCCCGTGAGCTAAAGAGAGATCTCTCTACAGCCCAGTAGCTGTAGTCCTGCTATCACAGGGAAGGGCGGTGACGTCACCTGCTCTGGTACGCCGGCTCTTTACACAGTGCTTGTCGGCCGTAAGCGTTACAATATATTTAGTAACCAGAGGAATTAACCACGACCTTTTCTTTACCCAATGCTTAAGGACCCCTTGGAACTCCCTGAGGTTAATGGAAATGCCAAGTTCCACCACCAGTTGGCCTCGTCTGGAAAAAGACAGCAACTTCCAGTTCCTGGGTAAGCCACTCCAACCCCCAGGCGTCTCCCTACCAAATATCTGGTGGGAGAAACGGCAGCCCCTACAATATATTAATTTCCGGTCGCCGTACTGTAAGAGTAATGATGCAGTTACGGAGAGTTCAAAGAATGATCCCAGGTATGTTCATCGCAGACAGTTTAATGACCCCAATGTCTTCAGCTTATAACTGAATTTACTTCAGTGACATTTGACTGCGGCATTAAAAATACTAAAAGACGGTGAATAACGTAACGCTGCTCCAGACTCAACTCGGAAAACAAAGATATCAAACACAAATGAAGTCACAGTTTATTCAGGATTGCGAGTGGATGACCTTGTATTTTAAGGAGTTGCATGTACCTAAAAGAAACTGCCAATTCAGTTTCAAAGATGGTTATCTGCCCTGAGAAATGCCCCAAGACGTTTTGCAATCTTAACAATATGCTAATGAGTGCAAGGGTGTTTCTTAGTTATAATTCCCATCTACTAAAGGGCTAGTTGTATTTTGGACTAATGAATATAAAGAATTTCTCTTACTGCGAATTTCTTTTCTCCGTGACGATGGTGTTTTTCCACTATCTGTGAAGGCAGCACATGTGTCAATGGTATCGACATTGCTTTGTGTGTATATTAGGCTGCCTTCACCTTTTCTGCATTAGAAAAAGCTATTGGAAAAAGATAGTGAGAAAACACTTTAGCAAACAAGGTATAGCAGATTGCAGCTTTCTGCATCACAGCAATAATTTCTCTCTCTGCTATTTCAGCAGTATCGTTCAATCTCTGCTGTCTCTCAGAACACTTGCCTTCCTGCAATTTGTCTGGTATTGAATTCTACCCAGCTGTAAAATACTCCCACATACCAAAACACACAGCCAGCACCCTCAGAATGCACAAAATGGGCAGATACAGAGTTCACGTACACATAATAGGTAAGAATCACACAGATGGATTATATATAGTTAGCTATGTGGAGTAATGAGTAATAGTTTTCAAATCAAAATTTGGGCTGCTTTTTTACACTTGAATCTACTGTAGGACTTCACTCTGATTTGTTTCAGCACAATGTCCAGCTGTATAAACAGACATAAATGTAGGTTGCTTAAGATAAAATCTTCAATAAAATAAATAACTGATACGTGTATATCCAACATTATAATATAAATTAAATGAGGGAAATTAAAATATTAGGGGACAATTAGTAACTCAGGTATATAGAAACAAGACAACCATTTTATTAACTACATTTTCATGTGCTAAACACCCTTTATCTCAGGCCTGTTAGCTGGGAGAAGATGGGGCATGTAGAGGATATAGGAAAGGTGTTACGTTCCACATCCCTCCTCTACAGGGCGCTCCTGCCCCTTTCCATTATGATTAGTTATTATTATTTCCTGGTGCGTCTCGTCTGTTTTTTTGGTTAAAAGCCTAGCATCTCTCCAGTTCCGGGCTCAGTATTGGAAGATGGATGCCACAAGGCTTGCCTATTGTCACGGGAGCCGGTTCAGACTCCCGTGGAGTGCGTTATTTAAGACCCTATGTGGACGGTATAATCCATAAAAGACGACGGAGAAAAGTACAATGGGGTTAGGATGGATAGACAAGACAGGGGGCGGTGACTGTAGTGAGCAGGTGCACGGCAGAAATGCGGTAGCAACCAAATCCAAGGGAATCCAAAAGGGAAATCAGGGCGCAGTCTGTAATCCAGGACCCGGGAGATCCACCCAAGACAAACAGTTAACTACGGGACCGGGGCGAAACCGGCACAGGAACAGGAACTAAAACCATGACGGGACCAGGTGCTCTGAATCCTGGACCCAGGCAATCAGGACACTGGGGAAAAGACTTGCCTTCGGACAATAGGTGTTACAAAGCGTCTTTCAGTGCCCTTTACAGACAGCACAATCCAGAAGGGAGTGAACAGACACGGGGAGGTGACGAGGAGCTAGGCTGGTAGACGAACAGGGGGGCGTGACGAAGGTGCTTGGTGGGGCGTGGTACAGGGGGTGTTACTGAGTAATTGAACTGAACTAGAAAGAGTAGCATCTGCTTAAGATAGTGTGGTTGGAGGTCTCCTCTGACTCAAACAGTCAGACCTCCTCTGAGAGGGTGGAGGAGGCACAACCAACCTGAAGTTGAGGGAGTGAACAGTGGTTCTTCGTTTCCACATGATTTTTCAAAAGTACAGCTGCCAGGAACAAGAAATTCAACAATAAAAGGATTTCAATTGCAATCTGCAGGAAGAAGGAGAGCTATTTCTTTGCAATTATGCTGTACTGGAAGCACATACAATAAGGCTATTAATGTATAAATCAATTGTGGGATTTTTCCTATAAAGCGACACTTTTTCTATAACCCATGGGTCAGTGGTTTTATAATGAATTCTCAGCAAGCTATGGATTCTCAAACATTTCATTCGGAATATTCCTGTAAAAAATAGGAACTTTAAAGAACCAATTTATACTGTATGCTCTTATGATCTTGCATAAAGTACACAACAATGATCACATGGACAACAAATTTAATTGACCCAGAACACTTGGCTGGGTAAACACCTCTAAACACCTCTCTCTAAACAGCTCTACCACAATCTCAACAGTATTTTGTTTATCTTTGTTTATCATTGTGTTAACACGTAGCACTAAAAGGAGTTCTTTAACACAAATTCAAAGGGGAGATCAAGTTCTAATGCTGTAATACTGATTCTGCTGTAAAAAAAATACAACTAACATCCTATTTAAAATCCCCCAAAGCCCCAACAAGAAACAGACATACTGGTACAGTAGGTTAATTGGCTTCCGAGTGGTGTGAGTGTACAGTAAGTGTGTGTCTCTGTGTGTGCTCTGCAATGGACCGATATCCCATCCGTGTCCAGGTTGTGTTGCCTGTTCCCTGTTTGCCGATGCCGTCTTTCCCGCATCGGCAAATACCCTAAATTGGATGTAGCGGTTAGACAGATTAGAAAAAATAAAAGGAAAAAAAGAAAGATTCCAAAAAGAAGCTCTAAAAAGACTATAGTGCCATTGTGCAATGTAAAATGTAATCTAATAATCTAATGGTTGTATTTGGACTTTTGTGTTTTTGACGTGTGAAGTGCAAAACCTTTGACATCTTGAATATGGCTGCATTTATACATAATTTTTAACTGATACTGTGCAGGGCATTTGAAAGTGCATGAACACATTATTAATTAATAGTGAGTAACTTGCATTGACCATGCAATCACTAGGCAAAAATAATATTGCTCTTAATCTTAAATTGTTAACAATTTTGGTTATTTCCTTGTTGCCTAAAGTTATATCAGGTTTCTTTACAGTTTGTTTCTTTTCAGAAAAAAAGGTACGACGTGCAAATTTAGGTATTCAGACGTGCCACAGAAAATAATTCAGCACATTTTTCACCTCCATTTAAAAAAATATATATTATATTTATAGCGTGTTCAAGACCGAAACTTTGTTGAATTTAAAAGTCTGACTTGTTTAGACTTATTTTTGTTAATTTATTCATGTGTGTGTCATTTCCAACACCTGACACTGCCAGACATGCCCTGATATTAATGTTACAATTTTACAATGTGGGTGACATGGAATCATGTTTGTAATCTTTAACAAAAGCAAATGTTTTCTTCCTGTTGCCAGTTTTGAAGCTTCTTTCTTGCAATTAAACCATTGATTCCTTTATCACAACAAATCTTTTGTTTGATCTGATATGTTCAGTTTCTGGCAATAATTAACTTTATTTAAAATGGATACTAAGGAGAAAATTGCCCATTTGTACACTTATCTGAATAACTCTAAAGAATACTTTATTCTTTCCTAATGAACATGAATTCAGTATGTAACATCACCAGAAATTAAAAAGCATGAGAGATGCAAAATTTCCTGGATAATTGTAGGTACAGCAGTTTATATTCATATTCAATAAACATAATGGTGAAAATTTTCTTTTTTCAGCACCATGGTTGCTTTTATTAAAAAATTCTAAAGCATGTGTCATTACCACAGTTCCTCATTTCATCTGTATGAGTTTCCTTTTTTTTCTTAACTACCACACATACTAACAGAACTTATTTAAACTAAGAGGACAGGTGAGCTCTATAAGTATAATAGGGTTTATATTTTATTTAAAGCAAATGAGATTACTCTGGCAGCTGCATGGTGGAGAGACATAATAATTATATTAATTGCTTACACTTATATAGCGCTTTTCTGGACACTCCACTCAAAGTGGCTTTACAGGTAATGGGGACTCTCCTCCACCACCAATGTGCAGCCCCACCTGGATGATGCAACAGCAGCCATAGTGCGCCAGAATGCTCACCACACATCAGCTATCCTTGGGGAGGAGAGCAGAGTAATGGAGCCAACTCATAGATGGGGATTATTAGGAGGCCATGATTGCTAAGGGCCAATGGGAAATTTGGCCAGGATGCCAGGTTTACACCCCTACTCTTTTCGAGAAACACACTGGGATTTTAAATGACCACAGAGAGTCAGGACCTCGGTTTTACGTCATCCGAAGTATGGCGCCTGTTTACAGTATAGTGTCCCTGTCACTATACTGGGGCATTAGGACCCACATTGACCGCAGGGTGAACGCCCCCTGCTGGCCCCATTAACATGTCTTCCAGCAGCAACCTTAGTTTTTCCTAGGTGGTCTCTCCCATCCAGGTACTGACCAGGCTCACACCTGCTTAGCTTCAGTGCGTTGCCAGTTGTGAATTGCAGAGTGATATGGCTGCTGGGTTCAAATCTCACGTGAGGTACAACAGATATACCTTCGAACAAGGTACTTCACTCGGATAGCTCCTTTAAAATGCCCTTCTGTGCAAAAGGGCACAAATGTAATGAAGACAAATGCCATATTGCAATGTTAGAATTTGCCACATATAGAAACACATCTTTCAGCAAAGTATGTGTAACTAATACTGTTAAGTCATTCAACCTTCCTTGAAAAAGAATGGATTTACACAAATCAGACAGACCAGATGTTTTCTACCTTGGAAATACTTTTTTAATTAATTCAGTCAATTGGTCTGCCTCTGGATAACAATTTACTCACATATCACCGGATTTAGTAGCAAAGTGAGGAGGATATCAGTGTATTCCTTGACCACATAAGTGTCTTATCAGTTACAAAGTCAGTGACATGATTAAAATTGCCCTCAAAGGCATTAAGGCATTTTACAGTGCCTTGAACAACTGCCAAGTAATTAAATATTTAGAAAATCTGTGTTTGTCATCATAACCTGCAGTTCTAGCTCAGATGATTCATCTGTTGTCAGTTCCCATAAAGCAGATTAAGTATGCAAAATATATATACTGTATACTGTATTTAGAAAAACTAATGAAAATGCTTTATTGATGATTACCTGTTCACATTTTGATTGTTTTGTGTTTAAGAAAGTGTAAAAGGTTACAACTGAGAGAAAGTCATTGGGTCCGTCTACTGTATCTTGTTTGGTCGCTTGAAACTATTTGATCAGAGGAACTCATAGAGCCATTTCTTGAGAGAATGCCAATGTACCAGCTTTGACAATGTTGCACGATAGCTTTAGAAAAATGGCAAAAACGACTTGCTGTTCAGGGCTATTATAGCAAGGAAACAGAATTATAATACCATTTTGTATGGTGGCCTTCAAAAGTAATTCTCTCAAAATGCATTACAATACAAAAAGCACATTTAAGGGACTAAAAAATGAAAGACTATTACAAATGCAGGAAATCAACATACATTGCCTTCCCCATGCCTTCGCATTGCTAACCCCAAAATGAGCCAGTAGAGTTTTGTAACAAAGTTCCTAAGGAAATGAGGACTGAGGACTGACAAGTTACTTAGAGAGATATTAATACTTTCATATAAATGAATATAAGGGAACTATTATATAGTGTTTCTCTTTATTAGTTTAAGGAGTAACTAAGGAAATAATATATCTATTCCAACACGTGGAAACCATTATTTTCTATCAGATTTGATGTTATTACTGTATGTGTATGTACTTTCTTGTGGGTAACTGGTTGTGAATTACTGACAGCTGAATCTGATTCAACTTGGCTGTTGTCATCTCCCCTGAAGTTTGGGAGGGATTAGAAAGTCCATTAAATTGCAAGTCAATTTTTTAGGGTCTGATGTTGACACATGGTTTGCAAATAATAAAAAAATATATATTATTGTGGCTACTAACTTGGTCAGTGAAAAACTGTTTCTGAATGTATAGTATAGAGATATTCAGTTCTGTATTTCATGAGGCAAATATTTGTTCGCTTGTATATTTATGAAGGACATACAAAATTTTAGATAATGTTCATTATAACCTTATGGCAAAAAGCGGCATTAAAATTATTAGTTATGCCCATGGTCAAGAGTTACAGCAGCCCACTGATGAACCTTCTGTCTTTATTATGTGTTGTTGTCAGAAACATGTCATTGCCTGGTAATACAGGGCATGTTTGAAATTAGGTTACGGAACCTTTTACACAGAGGTGAGGGTGGCGGTTTCTTTATTTAATTTAGAGAAACAAGGAAAGAAGATAATTACTATAGTGACATCCAGTCCCTAAGCAACTAATTTTGGCAGGACCGTAATTAAATGTAAGGATAACAGTAAATGCACCCTACAGCTTTGGTGTGTATAGACTGATAACAATGTTTTATCCTGTAGCAGCTATTTAACGCTGCCACATAATTATTTTGATTTGCTAATAAATAAACCTAACTCAATTAAATTCCGCTGTGTCCAGTTGATCTGTTTACTTTTTTGTTTATTATTAGTGTCATATTTCCAGTGGAATATTTGGCTGGAGGCCTGATTTCCCGACTGTGAAGCAGCATACGTTCAAAGGTATTAGCTACCAATGCAGTGTGCATGAATACAGTGTCATGTTAATTCGTTTTATTACTTTGAGAAGATAATTATTATAAAATACATCTCTAGAGTCTTATTCGTGCGATCCTTTATTGTGCACCACCAGACACCGGCCTTTGCTTCTGCTTGCTCAGCATTTAAATGACTCATAAAAAATTGCCCCTGGACAGCAGATAAAGTTGTTTTTCTGTCTCCTTTTAGAAGAGGCTTTGCTACAGGAGAACTGACTTTTTCAGCAAATTTAATGCTTTATAAAGATAAGACGAAGGCGCTCCTAACATTTTAAACTCATTCTTTCTAGAAAGATCAGGAACACCAGAGGCAACTACTGTTTATTTGTTCTTCAAATTGCCTGCTGTAAATGATAGTTTTCTTTAAAATTTATTTTTGCAGGTTTCCGCACATAATGTAGGACTAAGTTTCCCGTGTTATCTAGATTTACACCCCATTTCCACTCTTAAAGCAAGTCAGAGTTTGATATATGTTCTTATTTCTGCCATCAAAGTACAATTTCCAACAAATAGGCTTTAAAATAAATAAGAAGTGCTTGCTTTAAGCAGTACTCTTACCACATTATCTACCATGGCAACTGAATAATATTACAATGGTAACATAACTTATCTTGCTCAGGGACAAAATATAATTGTCACTGTTAAGTATCATTGTAAATCGTGGCTTTGGATTTTATTTGGAAGAGAAGAGTTTTCAAAACAGGACCAAATTTACCATCATTATTTAGTTTATCCACTGCTTAGTGAAATTAGGAATTATAACCAATGTGGACACATTTATGTAGTGATCATGTTAGGTTTTAAAAATTGTTTTACAAAACACTGCACTAATGGCCGATAAATGTAAACCTCTATTATTCTTTGATTCTGGAAGTGAATAATGACAAAAGGACAACAGGAATAACATGTCTGAAACAGGACTGAAACTGAAGTATACCAATGTTTTGTTCTTCGTGACTGCAACAGTTTCTAAAAAGTTCTGCAGTTCCACCTGAAACAAAATAGTAATATAAAAATACTGTACGGTAATCATATTTAAAACATGTTTCTGCCATATATCGTAAAACTGCTCAATACACCAAAGAAAATAATGACTGTTAAGAAGGAACAAAGAGAAAGAAAATATTTTTGGTCTTTAAAATCTGTATGTAAAGGTACATTAAAAGCACTGATCTACATAACATAGTAGAAGCAAGATTTCACAGATATTTTATTTTGAAATATTTTTGGAATTTTATGGAAATAAAGTACATTGTATCAGAGTAGCATGTCTATTCATGGATCAAATTGCCTTAGTCAGCTTAGTAGACTCCAAACTTTAGGCAGTAAATGTTTTGTTTACATCACAGTAGTCTACTGAGTGCACTGCAACTTTGATGATGTTTTTTAATTGGCTACTACTACAGTACCTGTAGGTGTTTAGTACCTTGTGTAATACAATGGTTATTTTACAGCTTGTTTAATCAGTTTAAGACTGATTTAGTGAAAGACTGGTTGAAGTTGATCTTCAGGTGCTATTAAGTGGGTAGTTTGAGGAACAAGATGCACAATGATCATACTGCATAACCAGTTAACTGAAAGCGCACTGAAGACTTATGAACAGAATTTAAAGGCACAAAACAAAGTGTCTATAAAAGATAGTTCAGAGTGAATAAAGTGCTTTTAACAAATATGTATTTCAGAGAGAATCGTATTATGAATGCAGAGGTCTTTCAGAGTGAATCAAAAGCTATGGATACAGAACAGCAATATTAATACAACGATGTTTCAGAGTGAACTGAGACCTAATACAGACGTTTTTCAGAGTAAACCTAACAATACAAATGCAGACTAACTTTGTACTATGAATACAGCAAAACAAAATGCCTGAATCTTTTCAATATTCTTTATAGTGACTGCTTATATAGTACATATCAGCCAAGTCACAATAGCTGATATGTAGGTTTTACTATATTACAATTTAAAAAAATGTCTTGGGTTTCTTTAGCATTTCTTTTGGTTCATTGGTTTAATCAATTCAAATCAAATAATCAATTTGCTAAGGAAACAGGATGTTTATCAAGAGCAATAGCACTTTAATAAGTACAGTACACATTCAGGTTTTACAATTTTATGAACTGTAGTCTTGACATTAGAAAAACAAACTCAATAAATGCTATCCTGTCCATCATACACTACCTGAATTCCTCATCTGTTTCAACAGTGGAATTTTTACTTCAGTCAATGCCTACTAGGATTGCAAAGACTATAATGGAGTTTGGTTACGGATATGAAACTTTAATTCCCCCCCGCGGAACTGTCAATATTGAAGAATTTTTTTTGGATTCTGACTGATAAAACCAGATCCTGACTGATCCTTTTGTTTTCTGATGACTAAGTTCATTATGGTAAAAAGGCGAGAAGACAGCAACTGATTGACAATTCTCTAACAAAACAAAACATTAAAAAAAATTTAGCCTGAAGTGGCTAAAGTTCTTTTCCGATTTAGGAAATCCAACCTTGAGCACATATCCACATTAATTAGGGAAAGAAGGCAAACGAAACCTTATGAATGTAAATGAAGTGATTTTGAATTCGAACATACAGGATGGGATAGGCCCATGAACTGCGTTTCTCTGCTGTCCAACAGAAAAAGATAGCCATTAAAAATACACAGTATATCCAAGTGGATTACCTCTTGCATTGCTCAGTGCAATAAATTGGAAACTAGTCTGTTGCCAGGCAACATAAAGAAAGGCAACATTCACTGAAGGGGTGGCAGGCTCCAAGGCACATTGCCACACTCTCCCAGTGTCACACATGTTCATTGCATCTTGTTATACCTTTACAAAACTTCGTATTTAATTAGTATCAATAGTTATTTATAGCTTTTGTTTTTACATCGTGTTCATGTTTTGTAGTGAAATTTGCCCAGATAAGATGCTGGGAGTTAGTCACCCAATCTAGCCCATGAAGAGAAAATAAAAGCTCTACACACTTTGTCTTTTCATCCCCCCTTCCACCCACCACTGATGGCCCACCTGTGCTGTGGGTGACAGGGGCTTCACAGAATGGCACTGAGCTGAATAAATTAAAGAGGGAAACAAAAAGAAGGGGAACCTCTTCAGATTGCATGGTTTTCAAAAAACAAACGGATGTATTTTTATGTACAGTATAGTACAGTATGTGCATATGAACTTGAACTTGAACTTTATTGCCATATGTAACCGGTACTGGTACAATGGAATTCTTACAGAAGTCTCTCGATTGTAAAACAAGTGTAAAAAACAAAACAATCAAGACAATGTACAAACAAACAATAGACAATGTGCAAGTAAACATGCAGACAGTTTGAATGTAAACAATACAGACGTGTAAACAATGACTGGAGATGTGCAATAGATAAGAAATCATAAAGAGGTAGATGGTGATGGTGTACAGTAGGTGTGGTCCGAGGGGGATGGCTAAATGTGTTCGCCAGTCTCACTGCTTGTGGATAGAAGCTATTGAAGAATCTCTATTGAAGAATGGAAAAGATGGCTGTTGCTTTGATACTCTGCGGGACTCTGTGCAATTACATTAACATACCAATCTACCTCTATTCATGCCTAATATTACATCTGGCTTCATACCTGTACCTGTGTAACTAACGGGTGCTTTCCTCTGGTTGGTGCATTAAACTGAGTTTAACTAATTGGCCATGAAAGATCCCATGACACTGTTTGTAATGGAAGGGTTGTTAAACCCAGTGCCCTGAATGAAACTCTGGGCTTGTACCATGTGTCCTACTTAAAATTCCACCTTAATTCAATTAGCCATGTCTTTTTTCACTTCACTGCCTGATCTGTTGGGTAGTACTCTGTGGTTGGTGCTTTAGGCAGTTCTTCCCGAGTGTAAAGTAGTATAGGAACCTTTGGAATGAAAAGTACTATCGTATATAAAATCAATGTATTATATCTGAAAATGAATGCTGAACAGTAACTGATGATCCAGGATTTTTTAAGAGCGTACAGGCAGAAGAGACTTCATAATTAAAAAAAAAATGTTTACTGATGTCTCCTGTGTTTTTTTAATTGGGTAATTAGTTTAGTTCTTAATCATTACAGATGTAATGTCTTGAAATATCAAATAAAAGCATTATATTTGAGAAAGTTGAGAGAGTTTTCTATTTCATGTTGCTGCACAACAGTACAACACTCCTTTTTTACATTTTCGGCAATGAGATTTTTTGGAAATGAGCAGTAGTGTAAGAAGTGTGTGTCAATGCGTGAGGGAAAGATGGTGAAGTAAAGTACTGCCAGGAGCTACAGCAGGTGGTAATACAACTGCTCTCATAGGAGAGAGGTTTACCAACTTACAGAGGTACTGTATTCTGGACTACTAACATTTCACTATGTATCCGAGACATTCTTGCTGTGAAAAACATCTATGGAAATCTGGAAAGTGTCCTAAAACTTTGCTGTCATACCGTTATTGGATTATCTCCAAAAAGCACTAACTGTACTGTAAGTAAACAGCCATTTTGCACTCTAGAATTCTAGTTGTCAAAATACTGTATATATTTTATTAAATATTAAATGTGATATAAATGTTTCTGCCTGATGTAGCAAAAACTGCATTTCATGCATACCTTTCAGTGATTATTATTATTTTCCCTTGACTTGACCATGACTTTTACTAGATGTACAGTCTTCCCCCTGGTTTATGAACCTCTGGTTTACAAATTTGTGATACAAATAAGCCAGTACTACATACCTTATGAACAACAGTTTTTGCCTCTTCATAGGCAAGAAAGTCACTGTAAAAGGGAGGAAAAAGGGAGGAAAAAATGCTGAGGCTTTGATTCTAGGAGGACATGTCCAGCTTAATTGGACTTTGTCTCTCTTTTGCTGAACTTTGTGATAGGTTACGTTGTGATAGTTGTGTTGCGGATTGTGTGTGATCTTTTCATTTATTTTATCTTGCTTTATCTGCACAATACATATCCGTCATGGGTTGAATCATATACAAAATGTGGAAAAATCTTAGTGTAGTGTTGTGAAAGGAAAGAAAGCACTAAAAGTAATAACCATGGGCAAGAAAATGAAAATAATTATGTGATTGGAGGGTCATCACAAAAGACTATTGTGATGCTATGATTTTGACTGCTTCAACAGTCCGTAGAATCATTTTACAAGATAAAGAACATGGCAGAATCTGGTATTGGTGCAGTGATAATCATTGATAGACATTATGAAGGCACAGGAAAAAAAGAAATAGTTTCATTTTTTCATTGTTTACAATTGTATAAAAGGAAATAAATGTTTCTTTTATATGGTTGTAAATAAAGTGATTGGAGGGTTGGTTGGTGAAGATCTAATGATTTAATATGATTTCACTGCTTGTTAGTACTTTGCATATGTTGCATATTATGATCGGGCCTTAATTGTAGAATACTCACCTTTAGATTAGCCACAACAGAGGTGCATAGACAGTCAGAAGGTATATAAAGGAGAATTCAGAGAAGAGAACATGAGCCTGCTCTAAGTCTCAACATGGTAATGGTCTCTGAGGTGCTGTTAGAGTACACAGGACAAATATACTCCAAATGAGAACCGACAGAGGGAAACACTGCCTAGGAAGAATGAATGGCTGCATTTGACCAGCTGATGGAAGAAAGCACTACCTGAATGAAAAAGACCAACCTCGGTCTGAACTAGCACGGATGGAGCAAGACGTGACTGATTCTGTATCTTGATCTGTGAAGGAACATCGCAGATGTGAGGAGCAGAGCAGAGTCACCGCAGCAGGTGAAGAGAGAGCGCAGTCGTTCCAGAAGATCAGTTGGCCTGCCTTACTTCCCCCTGTCTCCCACATCATTGGGCTGTTGACAGAGACAGGGATCTGCTGTGTCTTAGAATAAAATGAATTCTGGAACATATGAACCAGATGACCCACAGCGCTGGAGGCTGTTACGGAAGGGAATTTCTTTGCGTAAAATGTAAGAGAGAGTGGCAGCCAATAAGGCCAACCTGAAGCATAAGGCCTAAAGGGATGGAGTTAGCAAACACAGTCTGGGCTGAGGCAGTCATGAGGAGTGAAGGGGACGGAAAGGGGATTGGCTTGGCACCTGTCCCAGCAGCGCTTAAAGTAGCGGGAAAGGCCATTGACGCCACAACCCTTCTCTTCACAAACCCAGAGGAGGAAGCCATTGCCCTGTCATTGATGACACCTGTCCCAGAGACTCCATCAGGTAATGAAGTAAGTCACCTGCACAACGACACCAAATTCCCCGTATTCTCTGTGTTACTGTGTATTACTCTATTTACTGTATTGCTCTGTATTACTCTGTACATGCCAGCATATCACCCTGCAATTCACATCTGGCAGCCCACTGAAGCTCAGCAGGTGTGAGCCTGGCCAGTACCTGGATGGGAGACCTTCTGGGAAAAACTAAGGTTGCTGCTGGAAGAGGTGTTAGTGGGGTCAGCAGGGGGCGCTCACCCTGTGGTCCATGTGGGTTCTAATGCCCCAGGACACTGTACTGTAAACAGGCGCCGTCCTTCGGATGAAACGTAAAACCGAGGTCCTGACTCTCTGCGGTCATTAAAAATCCCAGGGCGTTTCTTGAAAAGAGTAGGGGTGTTACCCTGGCATCCTGGCCAAATTTCCCATTGGCTCTTAGCAATCATGGCCTCATAATAATCCCCCTCTATGAATTGTCTTCATTACTCTGTTCTCCTCTCCACTGATAGCTGATGTGTGGTGAGCGTTCTGGCGCACTATGGCTGCTGTCGCATCATCCAGGTGGGGCTGCAACTTGTTGGTGGAGGATAATCCCCAGAAAAGCGTTATGTAAGTGTAATGAATTATTATTATTATTATTATTATTATTATTATTATTATTATTACTTCATACTCTTTTCCACAGGGACCAGACCATGGTTGCAGTTTTCTTGCAATCTGTGAGCAGAGCATTGATGCTCTGGCAATATCTTCCCAATACAGCTTCAATTAGAGCAATGGCTTTGAAGCTATCTCTTGATTAGAAGTCACATTAATAGTGTCACTCTGCCCCCATATTTTAACTCTAGTGTAAAAATATTTTAACTCTAGTGTTTAATTTGCACAGCAAATTAAAATAGATCTACTAAACATTTGAATAATAGTCATACAAAAATATTTGGGCTTAGAAAATTGAAATTTAATCATTTTGGAACAAGCGGAATGTTATTAGCACACTATTTGAATCAGAATTTCCTCCCTGGGTTCCTGATTATTAATGTTTCCTTCATAATTTAATGATAGTCATTGAACTGCTTGTCTGGTGCACAAAAGAAAAGATTAAAGTTTTTAATTCCTTCCCTGTAAATGTCAGGAGTTCTTGTAAAATGTAAAATGAAATGGTATTTTTTATTTCTCCTCATTCGTTTAAAACCCATATATACTATGTTTTATAAGAGCTTTGAGTTGCTCTACAGATTGAAGCCTCCTTTTAATTCATAAAAGACTGATTCTGAACACTATCAAAGATCTCCTTTTGGTTAATGGCACAAAAAGACAAAAGATAAAGACTTTTAATATGGGTTCCTGGGTTTCTTATAAATTAATTGGATTTTAGCCTTTCTGACATATTGAGGCAATCTGCAAAGGTCTATCACAGCTCAAAAGATTAGTCACGAAGGCCACAGTAATGATGTTATTATTTATGTGAAATACAATAAAGCACTACTTTCAAATCAAGAATTTGTGACTTGTTGCTTTTTTTTTTTAAATGATGAAATTCATACTTAACCTGTAATTAATTGAGTCAGTGCTGCTCCTTTTCAACATAGGCACGATTTATTTATTTTTTCACTGAAATAATATAATATTTTTACATAAATAGAAACACTTTTTCTCCAAAATAACCATTTGCTCATAGAAGCTAAATGACCAAATTCAGTGGTATAAGAAATAAATTGTTTAGGCAAATACTGTAGCACCACCTGCTGGATTCATTTTTAATTTCTTGAAAGTCTGTCCACCTCAGTTACTTTCACTCTATTCCTTCAGCTAGTATATACAAATTGATTTTACAACAGAAAAAGAAGAATTACAACCATTACCAGAAAGCTCTTATCCCAGGTAAAGATTGCAGCAAACCAGAGCCTTTCTTGAAAGCATAAGGCAGAACTATATCCTGGATGAGATGTGAGTCCATCACATCTAGCCTGAGTTTGAGAGATTTGAGCAAACAGAAGCATAAAGACAAAACATGGACACAGGTGAAAAAGCAAACTCACAAAGTATGCTACTCAGGGAAGAGTTGGTCTTAGCACCCTAAAGCTATGAGACAGAAGTGCTAAAGTTCATCCTGACTTTTTCCCAAAGTTACAAAGTCCTTGAATTGGCTAATGCATATTTACGTATGTGCACGAATTATTTGCAAATCATTTACATATTTCACAACACGGATTTAGAAAAGGTAGGTCATGTGTAATCAACTTATTAGTTTTTTATAACAAAGAACAGCAGTAATGCATATACACGAATCAGATGATACTGTGTGTGTTTATAGAATTTCTGAAGACCTGATAAAGTTCCTCGTCAAAGATTAATTCTGGGCACTAAGCATTCAGGAACACGTGAGTGTACTGAGAACTGGTTAATAAACAGAAAATGGAGAATACTCAAATTGGGGTACAATAGAGATTTGTTTTGGTACTACTATTATTTCAAAATCATATCAGTGATCTAGATTCTGGTATAGTTAGAAAACTACTCATGTTTGAAGATGACGCAAAATTGGGATAACAATATAGAAGCAGCAAAAACGATAGAAACAGGAAACAAAATCTAAAAGGTCGAGTCTTAGACAAATTTTATAACTGGGCAAAACCCTGGTAGTTGATGTTGTATTCAAGTGGAGACTTTTACATTCAGGTAGTAAGAATATAAGCTGTAAATATAAAATGGGAAACAGAACTAGATGATAATACTTAATAAAAGATTAAAATAATTATTCTTCACCCAAAGGATTATGAGGAACAAGGTCATGTCAAGTCATGTTGTTTGAGCTGATACTCTGGATTTCTGCAAGATAAAAAGATGGATGAGATCCTTGGATCAATTAGAATTTTCTATCATTCTAAAAACACTAAGGATCCCATAGCGCTTTATAAACTGTTTTGAAGGGGGGAAACACTTTATCCACCTTGGAAGTAAAGCACCTACCTGTATGATTTGCAGTAGCCGTTATGTGTTAGCTACCCCACTGTACAGCAGATCAGATGGAGAAGTCAGACGTCTTCAGCAGAATTAAATGGAAAAATGTAGGGAGGCCTGATTGTGCAAGTACAGTACAAAGTGGCATCTAGGTATGCATTTTCCAGTCATGTCTTTATATTAACAATTTTTAATACTGATACTTAAACAGTATTAATATTTAATACTGATACCTTCCTCAGATGTGGATCAGCAGAACATCAACAGGACATTAGGCCCATTAAATATGACTGGGATGTTCTTTGAAAATGTGTGGGAGAGATTTTTGAGGAATGGACAGTTTAAAAACTGAACACCTTAATCATTAGCAACTTGACTCATCATGATGAAATGTGTGCTGCAACTTGGGGTGACACATCAAAAGACTGTTGCCATAATTTGGGAAATCAGCAGTTCTCTTTCATTCTTTTTTGATGGAAGGGTTACCTTTCATTTACATTTGAGATCTTTGACTATTGATCAAAGTTCAAACAAAATTAGTTCATGTGAGCTTACAGTATATACTTAAAGGGGAACTGTAACACTATTTCTATGTTTCGCAATTTTTAGCTGGAGGCCAGGAGGAGATGAACAGTGTCTGGCTATCACTGCTGACCTGCCAGCAGGCGGACATAATGGATAAGGGTCAAAATGTAGAAATGTAATCATATACATATAATTCTACATAATACGTTTTGGTTTATTTACCACATTTTTAAAATGTTTTTTAAGTGCTACATGTCCCCTGCTGCTACAGTTTTACACTGGCGATATTTCAGGCAAGGATTCTCTGTCCTGAGTTCCATTATGTAAGGAATGCGAATGGTCTCAGGTCTTCACTGAAACATTTTGCTAGGACAGTTTCAGAAGATCTAACCTGTCTTCTAGACTACAGCCAGTGAGCAACCTGGAAGCCAGCTTGCACTGGCCGTACTAAAGAACGCTTAGCTAACAGAAGAAAAATAACTCAAACACTATGCATTTGACAGAGGCTGTGATTTTTGTAATATTTTGGAATCCTGAACACAACAATAAGTGATCCATAAAGATAATGTCGAATCAGATTGTAATTAAGCATCGTAAGACTATTCAAAACAATCAAAGTATTTATTTTCAGGTCTTTCTTTATTCATTTTTTTAGTCACCAGCCCCATTTTGGCACATCAAGTAGAAAAGATGCATTTTTAAACTTTGCACAAGTTCACTCTTCACATCATTATTTAAATAAGTTACCTAAAGAATGCATGTTTTTCTGTTAATAGATTTATACAAAGTATTGCTTAAAGAGTGCCTGACCAACTATTACACCACATTATAAATGTACCTTTATTTCACATGAAAATTAAATATCTTGAGCAATGTTGAATAAATTCAATTTTGAACATCTCCGATGCAGCAAAATCACAAATTCAGAGAAGATTCGGTGAATTTAGATTGTATGTACCATTTTCCTTCTACATCTTTACATAACATCCCTTAAATACATTTGAAAATGAAAAGGTTTACAGAACTAAATAAAAATAAAAATACCTTGGACTTTTTATTCCAGAAATTATCACATGCCTTGCAGTGGGTTTGCATCTACACACAAAAGAATACTGAAGCTCAGAGGCAGAGATTCTAATCATCTTGCATTGTGACACTATAAAGATAAAGTAAAATAAATTCAAAAAAGAACATGACTCTGTCATTTATGTTTTAGATCATTTCTTTTAAGGAAGTACTTTCATGCAAATCAAATTTTTCTTTTCAATGGAAATTGGCTATAATAGTAGCTAAGTGTCAAAGAATGTGCAAGAGGAGAGAAACAATAAACACATAAAAGACATACGATTCCCAATGAGTCCAACACCCAATGTACGGAAAATGTTTTTGAAAGGCAGTTTTCCTAAAAATAACAGAGCAAATAACAGAGACAGGCAAACAATACTATTTATGTTGAGATGATGGACGGTTTGCCAAAATCTGCACTGCTTCCTCTTTTTAGATTTAATGCAGAGTTCAGCATTTTAAAACAGTTTCAGCACATTACAAAAATGGACTGCAAGCATTATCAACAAATGGAGCACATTTTTTTATTTTATTTTAAACTTCATTTTTTCCTAAACAAAATATATTCTTTTTGCTGGGCTGGAAAAGTTAATTCGCATTTCCACAGACCACCCACGAGTAAAATGTCTGATGGAAGCAAGCTTGAGTTTCCTTTGTGAAACACCCTCCTCCTTGGCATTAAGAATGTAAGAAAATCACTTTTAAGCCATTCTTAACTTCAGCAGTAGAAAACATGTGAAAACTATGTACAAAATTGAAATCAACACATTGCAAACTTGACATCAGTAAGCATGCAGTACATACGTATTCTCACAAAGTAAGAAGTAGCTTTACTATAAGGCTTAGTTTCACAATATTAACTTCATGCGCACCTCTGTTTAAAAACTGAAAAGATGTCAGCACAGAAGGTACACAACACTGTACAACCAATAAGAACATAAGTACTTAACTCCGCCCACAACAACACACATTCATACAAAAATAGTCCATTTGGAAACATGTACAGTATATTTGCATCACAGTGAATGTACACTATTGCAGGAATCTATTATTTGCATGAGCTATTTTATTTTAAATAATTTTTCTAAGCAAACCCCCTTAGAAGAATTCTAAAAATAAATTAGTCTATGTGAAATGGTATTAAATCATATCTATTGTATTAACCCCAAAACTGCAATAGATTTATATTTATGGCATAATTTTATCCAAATGTTAGTATTTACAATAAGTACTCTTCAGCAGCCAACGATTCCTGTCTGAACCAAGAAAATCAGTTATTAATATTTCATACTTTAGATCTTAATACACCATTTATTATTCTATCTATGTGGAAACTATTTAAGTCTCCAATATTATTTCAAAAGTCCATGATTCAGATGATCAAAAGCAAGGTGGTAAATAATGTGACTTACAAAAAGCACATCACATTTTTTAATAGAAGTTATTGTAAGCAAGTGACATTCTGATCTGAAGATCTATCAAATGAAACAGTAAATATTTTAACCATATAACGTACCGCAAAGAACAACTAGAATTTTTCTAAAAAATATATTTCTGTACATGATCTCTGTACCTAAACATTACAACAGCTCAATGTTCTATGTTCTGTGCGCAGATCTGAATTCTGCCTCTTAAGGGCATCAGAAATGGAATGAAAACCAACAGTCCCTTAGTGTTGGTTTCATCAAACCTGCAAACACCTCCCCTAACAGAAACTGTTAATGCATTTTACTATTTAACTCTCTACTCTATTAAATCTCAGCTATTTTGATACAATTCTATTTGTTATAGCCCCTTTTATTCCTTATTGTCTGAAATCCGTAATGTTTAGAATAACTGCCTTAAACACTCAGGATCGAATGATACGAATTATTAGAAAAACCACAAACGCTCCTTAATGTAATTTCAAACAGTCCACACTCCCAAACCACTGAGTATTTTGTTAATTTTCTGGCTGTTTTTGAGAAAATCAAATCAATATTGAAGCTCTATCCTCTTCCCCACTGCATCACGTAAAGAGGACCAGACCAGGAAGAGTTCCAAAGCTTCCAGATTCAAGTTTTTAAGCTACTTAAGTAAACACCTTTTCAGTTGTGTTTCTCGTTCTCTCGGTTTGGGAGCTTTTCCACTAATGCTTTATGATTCACAAGTAAACTCGCCAACAGTCCTCCCTCATTGGCTTCAGAACCAGCATAGTCTATTTCTTCTCCTTTCAAAGTAGTCATATGGCCTCCGAGGGCTTTCAGAATCGCATTGCCTGCACAAATATCCCACTTCTTGATATATGTGACATGGACGTAGACGTCAGCCTTTTCATACTTCTCTTCTGGTATGTCCAAGAGAGACAGCACCTTGTACCCTACAAAAAAGTTAAAACCCATGTGATATCATAATGCACATTTGTGAAGCGACATGTATTAATACATGCAAATACATTACTGACAACTTGAGGATTGTCAGCTACAGTGAAATAATGTAATATGTTCCTTGTACAGTACCTGCTCCACCTGCAGGAAGGATGACTGTGTCGTTTCCAAAAGCCTCCTGAATAAATGGCTTCACTTTTCCAGCATGAGATCGGGAGACAATGATTCGGGGTGACTGCGTATTGTAGGAAGGCCGGGCATTCACATTGGAACCTCCACCTACCATTGCCCATGCTAGGGGAAAACAAAGGAAAAGCGAATGTAAATATATAAGCAAGTTCTTATGTAAATCAAATTCCAAATGAGGATATTCACCTTCAAATAGTGTAGTAGGATCATCTGAAATTGATCACTTTCATGTTATTTTGTTCAGTGCCAAGTGTCCAAAAAGTGTCCAACAGACAACAGTAACAATCACGCTGCTTAGATCTTTGTATATTTTGACATTATAGACCTGAGTTTCCATTTATTACTACGATGTAAAGCAACAAGAAAAAAAGTGATGTGGTTAGAAAATGGAGGCTTTATAACAGGGAGCTATCCTCTCTTTTTAAAGTATGCAAATGGGTTAAAAGGTGCAAAAACGCAGAGACTCACACAGCTTAGGCCTTATTATAACTATCAACTAGAAACTTTAAATGGAATGCAAGATGAACCATGCAGCTTGAGCAGAGCTGGTTACAGTCCAGATTGTAGCAGGGGTCCCTGAGTGGTGAGGAGGGCTACTGCTAGTGGATATTCCAGTCAATGATCATCCCACTACAGTACTGTGGCTCTAGTTGCTCTTAAAACAGTGATTCCAAATCCTGGTCTGGGTGGCTCACACACCTGTTAATTTTCACTCCGTTCCACCTGCAACTGAGAGCTGAGCTGGTGACCCATTAAGTGTGTGGGGGCATGAGGACCACTGTCTTAAAGGATGATGCAATTCTTGCACAAGTTGGCACTACTACAAACTGCAATCAGGGCAATACAATAATGATACAGTTTAAATAAAGATGGCACTCTTTATTTGTATTTATTACTTAAAGATGGCACTTCCACACTAGAGTAAGAAACATCAAGTTTTTTTCCCCTACTTACGACAATGCTATATCTGAAAAAAAAAACACTTTCCTTCTAAAATGTCTAGATGAATGTACATTAATTATGCTTCATTATGCAGTTCCTTGGGACTTTAAGACCCCTTTGCTTTTTGTCCTCTGGAGCTCATCCGTAGTCTAAAAGGTACAAGAGGTTACAAAGAACAATGAAGACACAAGCACACATACCTGTATACCCTGTGAATGGATTATGAATTACTCCAATGACAGGTTCACCGTCTACAGCAACACACACCATTGTCGTCACATACTGGCGAAGGCCCTCTGCCAAAGCACAGAACGCAAATTTTAATTTATTTTTCAATCCGCAAAAATTATGAGAACATGATTAGTTCTCACCACAGAAAGGGTGAGCTATTCAATAAAGCATGAATCATTACCCTGTTAAAAATGATGGGAAATATATTAAAACTATCTCATTTTGCCCAGCAACTCCTGCTACCCTCTCTGCTTCTCCTCTTCTGCAAGTCTTTCAATACATTAATATTCACGGAACCAAGTATTATTTAAAGCCGCAGACAAGATAATGTATCAAACTCTGTACTAAGTAATTACACATCTTCTCCTTGGGATCATGGGAAGACTCATTAAAAACAGACACCTGTGTACTCTTGAGTTGCATCCAGAGGATCGATCCACACAGTGATGCTCTCTGCAGGAACTTCTCTGCTTTCTGTGATCTTGTGTCGAATGTCCTCTGGAATCACGTGGTCCCACACAGCAGATTCTTGATCAGCGACATCATCATGTTCTTCAGAGTTGACCTAAACAAAAATAAAATTCCAAATCATTCAGATACGCATGGCAATTTACCAAGGGTTTTCAAATTAAAAATATGACAGACGAGCACATTTAAAAAAAATGAAATGTGTATAACTCTTCTTCTCTGGGATGTTTAGAGCAGGGGAAAAACTGCCAATCCCAATGTTAAGAGTGTAAAGAACATGAGAAATAAATATTGATAAAAACATACAACTCAAAGTATAAAATAATTCATTTTGGGATTAAATAAGTGGAACCTGCATTTTTTTCAACATAATATAAAACACTGTAGCCTGAAGATAAGACTGTTTATGAAATATTATATATTACACTGCACCCTTAATTGCTGTCTGGGCAAGTCCATTTTACAGACAATCTACGCTATCTGTAATGATAGATCTTTAAGTAATTACTTCATAATACTAGATTAATAGTCATCCCATCTTGTAGCTGCTCTGCAAAACTGATTTAGAAAGCAGTTGTTAGTCTTGCCTACATCTGTCTACTTAGTTGATCAGCCCAGTGCTGGAGCAATGAACGTCCTTGATGTTTTCCCTTGGATATGAGAGGAACATTACATCTAAATTTGGCAACTTATACCACACTCATAACAGCACGCTCTTTGAATGTCTGACACATGGATTCCAAGACCTACTATTCATTTTGGTAAAGTTCCTGCGCTAAAAGCTCTTTAGTACGCATAGTGGTCCATCACACCTTATCAACTTTCCCATCTCTGTTGAATGCTCTGCATTCTCCAGTGCTGAATTCTTTACCATCACTCCGTTAGCCCAGTGTTTCGTTCTCGTACATGTTGACTGAGGGTAGGTAGCTGGGGATGACCACAAACTACCCAACCGCACGATTGAAATGAACCCACCTTTACGGAGGGGAAGGTGCTCTTAATAAGGTGATACATCTTTCTGTGGGAGTACAGGTCTCCCAGCGTCAGCATTTCTTTTGCGCCTTCCCGTGTCTTCCCCTTCGATTTCTCCTCAAGCGCATTCTGCTCCCGGACGCGCTTCACCTCTCGCCCGCCGACGGCTGCCGCCTCCACGGACACGGCCAGCAGCTCCCGCAGATCCACGGCTCTCCCCTGCCGGAACGCGGCTATTCTGCTCGAAATGACGCCGGCGTAGAGGTGATAGATCACCCCGAGCCCCAGCAGACAAAACACAGCCACGCCAAGAGGAGACAGACGGATGCCCATCGGAGCCATGGAAATGCCAATATTGCGATGCAATAAGCATACAATTACACACAAGGGCACAAAACGGAATATATATTTCTATATTTATAAAAATATATAATAATGTTTAACACTGGGTAACGTTGGCATAAGGACTTCAGCGTCAATTCCTTGTACGTTTATACAAAGTACATTTACCAACGACATCCATTTAAAGGATGTTTAACGTCGTTCCATGTTTTTTTTTATTTTAATTTTTTAAAGTATCTCTGAGTAATAGTATAGCTCTTACTTATCGGATGCCGATAGTCCATCGCATAAGCTAAACATTTACCGGTGGATTATTCATGGCTATGTCTTTAATAGGGTAAATTCAAGACACACGCAACAATAGGAACTTCAAAGAAAAAAAAAATATTTCGCACAGAAACGTCGCTCAATTCCCTGGCTAATTGAAGTTATGATCAAGACTGCACACCAATTTTGGAGTAAACAATTCCACGTCCACGGTAAGGGTTCAAACCTTAAAGACGCCAACTTCCTCTTCCAGGTCAAACTAAAAAGTCACATGACTGTTTTAGCAAATGTAGTTTACAGCGAGTTATAGCAAGTTTGGGATGTGCGTTGTAATTTGTGCTTTTGTCATATGGCATTGTTATGATTTGAGAAAGACATTGAAGGGTATTCTTATTGTTTTTGAGACGGTGAAAAATCAGAATTATCGTTTTATTTAGGAAAACTGCTTCCCAGATCACTTCCTCACCTGAGGCGCAAAGAAATTAGGTACAGGGTCCAGCTCTTTAAGGGCCCAGAGATTTTTGTGCCGAGATCATTTGTCGAACTTCATTATGTGATATATTACAATGATAACGATATAGTAGCCTGTGAGGTTTAGCCGAGGCGCGATTATTGCTATTTGAAAACATTTCCCCTACAATGATTACACACGGAATGCAAACGGTATGCTTACCCTATATTTTCACTAGAATTATTTAGCATTCGGTTTAAGTAAATGATTTTCAAAATTAAGCTTGGCCTCGGTAAGGCCTCCAGCGAAAACGAAACAGTAATGTTACAGGAAGTTAAGGAAATTCAGTCTATTCGCCTGAAGACAAGGACTTGTTTCATATCATGCCCTTTACAGAAGTTAATATTAGGACTAAGGGATACAGAATACCAAGGTCCAAATCAAAAGTAATAATCTTACAGTTTTACCATGGCACATCTTCTCATCTGAGATAATATTGCCGAGGATCTTTAAAACAAGCTGCTGTCAGTGTGGACAGCAAAATGGTCTTAAATTTGTATAGCTATTACTTATCGGATGCCGGTACTCCATATATTTTTAGGTTACGATAGAAGAATATTAATATTTGACTTTTAGTGATCGTATTGGTGGATCTGTAGGTGGCACGCTTACAGCTGGACCAGAATTTCTAAAGCAATGCCCCGATATTTTAAGTGGGAACACTGTGCTCTAGAAAGTGTCGTTAGGAGGAGACATTAAAACAAGGCTGTAGCTTCTTTGTCATTACAGACACCAGGCTCTTCAAAGAAGTAAAGGCCCAGTGTCCTGGCTAAATTCCAGTCTGTGTTTAAAATACCTGGCCACCAATAAGCTCCTCCTTACTTCTGAAGTGAAAGGAATTTTCTGGTTCCCGCCTGGGCCTGGTGTATGAGTGATGGTAGCACTCCATCACAGCTGTGTATCGCCATACAGTATGTGTGCTGCATTTCAGTGGCAGACGCAGTAAGAACAGAAGAAAGGTTGCAATTGAGAGGAGGCCATGAAGCTCTTCTAGCACGTTTGATAGTTTGCTGCTTAAAATGAAAATATTCTATTAATATAAAGGGGAAAAATGCTTGATTATGTTCAAGAAGAAAATAGAAAATATTGTTTTTTGAATTTTCTATTCAATTGAAAAAACATTTAAATAAAAATGAATTATAATACCAAATGTTAAAAAGGTGAACAGGGAGGTTGTAATTCTTCACAAATTTAGTAAGAAGCATAAATAGAATACAGAGATAGTCAAATTTGCTGGTCCTTGATAATGTCTCTTCCTGTTAACTTTCTATGTCCTGTAAAGGAAGTTTATTTCATATTTACTCAAAACAGAAAATAAATGAGTTCTACTTTTTCACTCTCTTTTCTTAGTTCCACCACTTAGTGTCCACCACTAGATGTCAGAATATGCTAAAGAATAACAATAGACTCGTATTGAAAGCAATTCACACAATCCTAGAAACATTTTTTATAGATTATACAGTATGTGTATTATATACAGTATGTATATTTTTTCAACAGGGATTCCTTACTAGGAAGGAGTGCTACATTCACAGTTTCTAGCTATAATGTTGTGGTAAAACAAGTGGTTTCCTATAACAAAACATTGATTGAAAATGTGTTTATACTGTTCTGGAGAATGTAGTTTGAATATTTGCTAGTAAATATCCAAAATGTGGTTTAAAATACTAATAGGGCAATACAACTGGTAATATTGTGAAATAACTGCTAAAGGGAAGCCATTCGTATATGTATAAACTGTGGTTGTTTCTAATTTTTGGATAGCTTGATTCACATTCAGACCTTTATTTTATTTCCTCAGAATTGCATAATGAGTTTAACATGACACAAGTTGGAAATAATAATAAATGGGACAGATAGCAAATAATGGGTAAGAGAAAAGTTAAGTGGTATATAATATTGATTATGAAAGTTATCATAATGAATTAGATAAATGCTTAACATTAATGTTCTTAACATGTAAAAAGTTAATATTTCCTTTATATTTCTACTATTGAGATTTAAATGCGAGTTTTGTTTTCATGTTTACAAATATTTGAATGGAAAATGAAACTAATAATATGAGCGTCCTGTGTCGAAGCAGTATACCCAGCAATGTATTACCTAGCCTACTCATAACATCTCATTTAGATTCATGCTGTTGCTAATGGTGATTTCGTGTGGCAGCTGCAGATAGTTGCCATGGCAACACTGTTCCTTTACTTTAGTTCACCAGTAGAGTTCATCAATCCCCAATACGAGTGTCAGGAGTTCTTGGACCCAAAACACATATTTACTGTTTTGTTTTTCATTTTTAAGTTGTGGTATTCTGTTTGTGCCCTGAGAAGGAAAAACACAAAGCACTGCCGCTGAAACAGACAAATATGCTGATTGCTGTTAAAACTCATTTTTCCATGTTATCCAAATGAAATCAGTAGGTATAGTTACAGTACCTTTTACTGGTTGCAGTAGACATAGTGTGTTTCTTTTTCTTGTTAGCTTGCAAATAATTGAAATAAAATGTTCTGGAACCCACACGTGTTTTCTTTTCTATAGTGATAAAAAAGGGTTTTAGCATATTGTGAGGATTTCTGAGTTTAATGATTTAAGGATACAAAAACAATTAATTATTTTGTCAACAGAGATACTGTCTGCTCATCTGGGGTACTGGCTTTGGCAGGGAGCATCATCTGTGGGAAAACAAAAATGAATATACATTTAAATGATTACAGGAAAAAAAAACAGAATTAGGGCAATGATGAAAGACATATACATGCAATTTGGAAACCAATAGTGTCATTGTCACACACTGGTTTAGGCTAAAACATTTTGTGTGACCACTTAAGTTTGTTACCCTGAAGAATCTTTGTGTACATTTAATACATTTTATTCAAAATTTACAATTGTTACTCACCCTAGTGGGAAAAATGTCAATTTTCTTCTTGTTGACATTTCTAAAAATGTGATGCTTTTGACTAAAAATCCATCTTTTAATATTTCTCGCAAAGTTTTAAAGTAAATGTTTTAAAATACTCTAACTCGTAAAATAATTCATTTTTAAACCGATAAATTCTCATCTTAACCCATTAAGATCAGGGTGGAAAAATGTAAAGTAATTTTCATTTTCAGATGATTTATTTAGCCAAACAATTGTTCTTGTAACACATTTATGTTTATATATGCATGTGTAAACAATACAATTGCAGGAGCTATGCAGTACTTTTGTAGTAATGTGTTAACATAATGCAGTGTGCAAAACAAAACAACACAGTCTTTCAGTTCCCAAATTATTTCACTAAGGGACGCTACTTGATTTGTAAGAAATACTTGTTGAGCATTCTTTAACTGAAACTATTCACCTTAGTGTACTATATCTATGCAAATTAAGTGACACTTGCTGCTAGATTGCTTACATAAGACATATGCCAAAGATGATGTCATGTAACATAAGTGTTACCCTTAGTGTAAAATATCCTGTATGTTCCTATCCATGCAGTGTAATTGCTAACATAACTGTTGATGTTATTTTTATTTTAAAGAATGTACGATTGTAGAATGGAAATTGCAATAAGCTGTAAAGCACTTATCCTACTGTAGTTTTCTTTATGGAGCTCCTCAGAAGAGTCATATTTCTCAACAATGATCTTGCTATAAACAAATTAGTCTTTCAGAATTTACTCTCAGAGGCAGAACTGAATTCAGCATTTGATAAATTCAAATATACACCTCTCAATGCAACTGAATATCATAAATAAATCACATCACAGGTAAAAGTTCTAGCTATGTACATCTATGTAAATAAACAGATATACAGATATCTTTAGCTGACTATAATGTCACTGATTTGTAGCTCTCAGCTAATTAATCAATTTATAATTCTAAATGAATTTAATTGTTTTTAATGTAATGTAGACTTAAAGCAGTGAATAAAATAATGACATAGTGGGTTAATTTACCATTTTCTGGGGTACTAGTTAATATTTGACTCAACCGGACACTGAAACAGTACTGAATTGGAATTATATCTGTGGTCCTGGGCGCTCCAGGGCGTTTCTCGAAAAAACAGGCGTATATCCCTGGCGTCCTGCCCAAATTTCCCATTGGCCCTTACCAATCACGGCCTCCTAATAATCCCCATCTATGAATTGGCTTCATCACTCTGCTCTCCTCCCCACTGATAGCTGATGTGTGGTGAGCGTTCTGGTGCTCTATAGCTGCCATGGCATCATCCAGGTGGGGCTGCACACTGGTGGTGGTGGAGTGGAGTCCCCATTACCTGTAAAGCGCTTTGAGTGGAGTGTCCAGAAAAGTGTTATATAAGTGTAAGCAATTGTTATTATTATTATATTCTGCAAGCATTCTCACTGTTCTTTCTTTATGTAAATATGGGTTAGAGACCAATGCTTAAAAAAGAAAAACCTTTCTGGAATTTCATAAGGGAGAACAACCACATCAGGACCCCAGATACTACTTCTCTACTTCAACAAATAATCAGTCTTCACAAAATGAGACAAGCTGAGGCCCTGTTTCCAAAAACGTGGAGTGCTTTAAATGGAGATACATCTCTGAATCCCCAGCAAAAAAACGAAGACTGCTGATGATATTTCCGTCCCAGAAGACCCCAACGCTACATGTTTTCAGTTACACAATGCTCATGTGGCTTCTGTACAGCCCAGTACTGCTTGGAGCCTGCGATCAGTGGCAATAAAATCAGAACAAGATGCAGAAGGCAGTTTCCTTATCCTTCAACAGGAGGAAACCAATACTGAGGACCAGGTGAGACCATTTTGCAGTGCTGGGAAAACATACTAAACTGACCCAGGGTCTTCAAAAGAAGATGCACATCACAGGCAACTGCTCCAGGATCCTCAAAATACATGTCAATTTAAAAGGTAAAAATGAACCCTATTTATATTAAACTTCATGATGTGTTGTGCATTTTAGACATGATGAAAGTTTAACACAGCAATAAAACTGCACAGTGTGCCCCTTATCAGAACTTGCCCAATGTGTGACAAGGGAAGTAGTTTTATCAGGAATATAATAATGTACAGAGGTAGTGTAGTGCATTCGGTATAGTCATGTGTAGAAACATTCCTTTGCATTTGCTGTGGGGTACTTTAAAGCTCCAGATGTCAAATCTATTTAATTTCTGCTGCTGAGAGGAGGCTTGACAGAACAATAGGGAGAATTGTTTGCTCTAACTTTGAAAAGCAGAGACTTAAGTCCCTTCTTGTAATTTTGTTAATGGAAATTTTAATTAATGATAGAAAGGAATAAACATACACTTAAGATCATGGACAAAGGTGCTTTGCAAAACAGTAACACTTCAGACCAATCATATTGTGTGTACCAAAAAATATGGGTCAAGATACTGCTGTAAAACAAAATTGAAAAAATCACTTGTAGATTCTGTTTTTTCCAGAGCAATAACACATATCATTTTCCATAAATAATATGACAAAAATGACTTTATAAGGAGAGTTAATGCAGCCAGGATAAATAACTGAACAAACTACATGTCCATACTATTGAAAGATCCTTAAAGAAAACCTATTTTAATAGGTGCTTGAAACCAGGGCATCTATATCATTTATCTTTCTTATATCCCATCAATATCATCTAGATTAAACCATGTAATGCCATTTACAAATTTTGGTAAAAATTTAATTTCATGAGTGAATGTCTTTTTCCTCAACTGCATGTTCAGCATGAAGGTTTTCTTTGGAAGTGCGAGCGAGGAGCTGTATCAGCATGTGAGGTTAATACCACACTTAAATGTACTGTATGAAGAAAAGTACTATGCATTTGCATAGCCATGCATCACACTGTGAGACACACTGAAGTAACTCTCACATCTGTCATAGCAGTCCTTAATGTACCTGTGGTAAAAGTTCACATGAGTGATTTATGCGAGAAACAAGGAAAGATTTCATGTCTATAATGTAATGTACTGTACATCTAAAAATAAAAGGCTGTCTTTAAGGCTACAGACGCTGGACCAGAAATTCAGTGGCCCAAATCTAGTGTAGAGCTCTGTGGTTGTACCCTTCAGCAAGATATATGATTGAAATTGCTTCAGTCAAGGCTTTCTGTATGAAAGGGCACTATCCAGGTCATCACCGTAAATGAGAAATTGTTCTCAATTGACTTATCTTTTTAATAAAGGATGAAAAAAAGAAGCCTGAAAGATTCACAATCGGTTCCCACACCAGCCTGGCGTAATATCAAGTAAAGTTAAAGAATGCTATTTATCCTGGTCTTTTAAAGTCTGCTATCCCACCCACACTCTCGTGCTTCAAATATCTTAATAAGAGGCAAATAATTTGCAAACTCTCTTAATGAAATAGAGCATTAAAAACAAAGCCCTGTGACTGGACCAATCTCTCCTTGACACTATTTCAAGTCTGATCATTTCCAGTGCCAGCTAAGAAAAACAATTTGCATAAACTGTTAAACAGAAACGTGATCTTGTATTTCGACTTGAATCAGAGATGGAACTTGCAAGAGTCTGAAAAGAAGTAGACTAAAGCCATTAATTTATGTATACTTCTGCCTTCACTGCACTCTTATTTTAAAAGCCTCAGAATGTGGCTGATTTTCATGGGACTGCTTTTAAACTGAAACATCATGGTTTTGTAAAGCAATATCTGCAGTTAAATGTAATTAAAATAAACCCTCATCAGCAGTTTGCCTTTTCCCCATTGTTTATATTCTAAAAAGAAGTATATTAATATAATCTGTGGCTTTACATGGAGTGTACAAGTCTTGGTCAACACAAAGGAATTCTTGTAAGGGGGTTTTCAGTGTATTAAGATAATTTATTTTCCCTGTCTTCTCAGCTTTATGTTTTGAATATTTATGCAACAGAATGGGAGAGTGTTGATGGAAAGAGATTTAATTAAGAAAAGAGCTTTGGGTGTTGTATGAAAATAGTGAGTTATTGCCAATAAGTTTTAATAGTATTAGAAGACCCCTATAAACCTTTAGTACCATGAATCCTCATGATTGTGATGATATTTGTGATAGTGTACATAGCGGATGACATTATTGATCACAACATAGGACTGATGTTAAGTGTAAGTTACCATTATATTCTTAATGAAATGTGTAGAAGAGAAAAGTCGTGCACACAAAAATCTTTCTTTTGCCGTAGGTTTTTAATATGTAAATTAACAAAACTAAGATATTGAATGGGCGGAATATGCTCTTTTTCCATTGAAAAAACACTGAGCCAGGATGTTTAAAAGTCAAATTATTACTGAGTTAAGTAAGTTTTATCATCTGCAATCTGAAAGATGAAAACGGTGAAATATAGGAGAGTTTCAGATTCCACCTATAACATAATTAGCATATTGTAGCAGGCTGGCTGCCCTGTACTTTATGTTGCTGCTTTAAGTGGTGCAGGCAATAGGACAAGAATTTTTCATGCCCAGTTATGATTGCAAGGGATTCTGTGCTGTAGGAGGTGTCATCCTTTGGACTTTAAATAAAGATTGCATAGCACTCTTTAAAGAGCAGTGGAGTCAATCTCAGTGTCCTGGCTAAATTCCACTCTAGGCCTGTATAATCTGGCCCCAAAAAACAAACAAACAAACAAACAAACAAACAAACAAACAAACAAACAAATTGAATTGTAATTCAATTGGTGAAGCCTTTTCTCTTTCCTTTACCTGATCTACTGTGTGGTGGGGCTACTGGTGCATAGTAATGGTAGCACATCACTCAGATGGATACAGCTCTTTAGTGGTTGTATCCCATGTCTTCCTCAAATATTTATTGTCCAACTGAATGAATACGGTAAAACATCATATTGATATGTCCGATTACATAAAACATACTCCTTTGGAGTGCAGGGTTCATCGAACTATTTAAACTCCTCATAACACACTACTTTTTGAGGAAGTAGTATTTCTGGAAAATTCTGGAAATCCAGAGCCTATCCTGCTGTCCTGGAAGATTAGAAGCAAGACAGGACCACAGCTTGGATAGGAGGCCAGTTCAGCAAAGGACACACACAGTGACAGAAATTCATACACACACACAAACAAAACAGAGATCCCAATTCTGTGTTCTCAGTGTGTTTGTCTTGGTTTTTGTTTTTGTTTTTTTGTTTCCTCTGAATGAGTAGTCATGAGAACTACACCATTTAAAAAAGTAAAGTTTTCATTTAATCATTTAAGGTTTTTTTAGCATCCTTTGGCGGGCTTCCCCAGAGACTCGTCATTCAGCAGTCTTATTCCCGAGGATGGTGCTGGAACACCTGTTTTTAGCCTCAGAAGGATTTTTAGTAGCATCAATGATCGATGTGCTGCGCTACTGTATATCTCAGCAAATATAGTCATGAATGTACTGTACAGTATCTTCAGTTTCACAAGTTAATAAATTAACTCATACACTGGTGTGTAAACATCATTGATATCCTAGACACAATCAGAACAAAATGACTCAGAGCCTCTGCTATTGTTTTCAACTATAATTACAACCTATTTGTTATTAATACACACATTTAAGTTTGGATAAGAAGAACCAAACATGTCATGGAATTGTGTTTCTACATAAAGAATCCAAAATCGAGTGAAAAGAATTGCACGTGAAAACTGCACAATATGCAAAGCTAAATACAAAGACAAATAAAAACAGTGTTTCCTTCATAACGTTTTCCAAATGAATTAGTTTTTAATAAATGTCAAATACATTTAACATGTAATGAGACAAAAATAAATGTTTATAAAATAATTTTGACATATTCATAATAACAACAACAACAACAACAACAACAACAACAACAACAACAACAACAACAACAATAATAATACATTCTTACACTTCTATAGTGTTTTTCTGGAAAACTCCATTCAAAACACTTTACAGGTAATGGAGACTCCCTGCCACCACCACCAATGTGCAGCCCCACCTGGATGATGTGACAGCAGCCATAGTGCGCCAGAACACTTACCACACACCAGCTCTCAATGGGGAGAAGAGCAGAGTGACAAGCCAATGTTTACTGTATGTGTTTCTCATTTTTAAATGTTAGAATTGCCTTGTGTGTTCTGTGTTCTATCATAAGTAAAAGTTTTCTTTTTAATTACATACTATAGAATACTTGTATTACACTTAACAATGACAACAGCTTGTTAAATTTAGACATCAGAATATTTTACATGCATGCAATCAATACAGGGAGAAGGATGTATTTGAATTACCTCAGAAATATATTACATATACTTACCGTGTGCAGTTTTCTTTAAAGCTTGTGAAACAGAAACAAAGTCGTTTTAGAAATCTACTTAAAGGATTGCTCTACTGAGCTGTGAAACTTCAAAATTAATATCCTTGCAGATGTACCATACCACAGTAATGAATTGCATCACAGAAGAATGAAGGAATATTTCTGCCCGTCTTGTCATCTAATAACTCATTTTGACAACACTAAAAAAACAATGTTCAATTAAAAAAAAATGCATTTCATTTCAGAAATATTTATTTCTCAGCAAGAGCAGGATGACACATGTGTGGCATCTGCAGCACAGGGCTTGAAAACACGTTTTCAACATCTAATGTTAATTATTTAGTAATTACTGGGGCAAGGCTACTCCATGAATAATAATTTCAGGTCAGCTTTTGTGCAGCAACCTACAGTATGCAACTGAAAATCATTTTACAAACAGTACAAGAGTACAGATTATTTTGGGGGCCATAATAATCAGTTAATGTTCATAAAGGTTTTCCTTTTGTGCTTCCATGTTAAAAAGAAAATATCATGCAATATCACCAGTATGATTAATTATGAAAAAATACGTTCTCAAAAAGATTTTCAAATTGTTAAAATAAATAGGTACTGTATGTACTGTACAGTGTTTTTGTATGATATACTGTATCAGATGGTATTAAGCTACTTTTGGAAGAAAGAAGGCAGGAGGTTGAAAATGCAATATCTTAAAAAAGCAGACAAAACAGAGCTGGAGAATAATAGACAAATTAGCCTTACATCAATTGCTTTTAAACATATGGACTTAGAGTATAAGAAGATCTAAGTGAAAACTGCATTCTATAAATAATGCCTGACAAATCTACAAGATTACTTTAAATTATTAACTAACTTCACTTTCATAAAATTATACAATGTGTCCATATTGCTCCTTTAAAACATCATAATAGATTTAGTACTTACTTCATAAAATCATCAGCAGGATAAACAATGTGACACCCATGTAATACGGACACATTAAAAGTGGGGAAATTACCGACAAGTGCCAACTAAGCAATAAAAGTCTGTACTGTATGCAAGTGAAAGTGTCCACATCTGACAACAAACCTGAGAATAGAAGTGTCCTGAGGTAGTGGTTTGTGAAATTCAAATATGTTAAAAAGGCAAAGAAAGTCAATATTCTACACTTAATAACTTATTCTAAGAGAGAACCACAAGGAAAACACAAAACCATCTGTAAAAGAGAGAATTTAGTCCATGCAGGGATGATCACAACTGGACATTTTTGCACAATTTGAAGAATGAAATTGAAATTCTTCAAATTTCACACAATTTGAAGAATGAAAGTGAAAGTAGCATTTAAATCAAGTTTCCATAATTATATTTGTTCACTGTAGCTACATTTGTTTTCATGTTTTGTATGGCATACAAAGGTAAATAAAAGTATGCCATACACAGTCCAAAAAAGGTGTTTGAAGAAATTGGGACTTTAAAGAACATTACACCAGAACTTTACACCAGGAACATGATTGCTACAGGTACATAATAAAGAAGCATAGGTATTTTTAAGTTACGTTATTGTGTCATGCAGAAAACAATGGAATTGGTGTATTTTTCAACCATATACTGAAGTCAATGTTATGTAGAAAAACAGAAAAGAGTATTTCAATAAGAAAATGCATTAGGTTGCGAATGAAAAAAGTTTAGAAAAGGAAGGTGCGTCTGCATACATTTGCTGTCAAGGAACAAGAAGAGAATAATTCCATAATTCCATGGTCCTTTGTTTAGAAAAGTGCCCCAAAACCTGAAAAGAAATGGAAACTTAAAGAAATATCATAATTGTATTCATTAAAAAATAATGGATACGAATAACGAATTACAGACTTACAGAAATATGCCTGTGACTCTAATATTTCATAACTATATTTGGTATGATTCACACATACAATTTGGGGATCACCTCTGCAATTAAAGTGGAAACTACAGTATCAATTATTTATTGTTGGTAAAAGTGTTAATAGTTTTCAAATAAGTACTGTGTGACACTTTTGATGAAGTGTAAACAAAGGCAGTAATCTCAAGTTACAATTAAGGATCAGTAAAATAATCAATATTAAGGAAAATATAAAATGTAACAATGTAACTGCCAAATCAATAGTGGATGGATAGATTGTGAAAAACTCTATAACTGAAAGCAACAGAAGTGTATAATCTTAAATAAACATTGATAATAAGCTTATTCCAGAATGTAATCCCATTGATTTGTGTAATGATCCAAGAAAATAGCATGTTTTTGCAAACACACAAATTGCTCAGATTTGTCAACTCTAACTATTTTTTACTCCATCCATTTCAAAGATTTAAGATTTAATGTTGTTTTGTCTGTTGAGCTAATGTTTTCATCTTCTTTCATTACCTAATAAAATAAAATGCTTATAAATAATTTGAATAAGAATGATTTGATTTTTTTTTCCGTCTACAGCTGTAAACTATCTCAATTAAGATAATTTGTACAGACATTAGCATTAACGTGGTAGCTAGGTAAGGCAAAGCATGGTCAATATAGGGATGGCAGACTTTCAAGGAAAAACAATTTTCTGCTATAAGTGGTGTTGGTGAACAAGTTGGTGGTACACTTCCCTTTGAACCAGAATTTCTGATCCTATTTCCATGGTCGTATGGTCACCAAGAACGTTGGGGGTGGTGTCCTTTTGGATGAGATTTTAAACTGACGCCCTAACCACCTGGTCAATAAAGAGTAAGGATGTTAACTGTGGTGTCCTGGTTATGTTCCCCTCAAACTGTTCCACCTAAAAATGCTCCCCAATCCAATCAGTGGAGCAATTTCAGACTTCTCTACTTGATCTGCCGGGAAGAGGGGCTTCACAGAAAGAATTTTAATTAAGGAAAGTGCTTTGGACTCCTTTGGGATCAAATTAAAATTGTTCCCAGATTTTACTGCAATACGTCACTGACACAACAACACATATATACGATATATTAAATTCAACATTGACAGTATGTTAGATATTTGATCAAACAAATGATAGTAAAAAAATATTACATCCGACACCAACAGCTAAGTACATCGCCAGCAGCCATATTACCCTGCAACTCACAACTGGCAACTCATCTAGTAATTCCTGGTCTAGATCAGTTTGCAGGCAAAGGTGATGGTGTATTTGTACTAGCTAGCAGACATAGCAGACTGAAGCTCAGCTGGTGTGAGCCTGGTCAGTACCTGGATGGGAGTCCTCCTGGAAAAAACTATGGTTGATGCTGGAAGAGGTGTTAGTGGGGCCAGCAGTCTTTGTGGGTTCTAAAGCCCCAGTATAGTTATGGGGACACTATACTGTAAATGGGGGGGCCGTCCTTTGGATCAGATGTAAAACTGATGTCCTTACTCTCTGTGGTCATTAAAAATCCCTGGTTGTTTTTCAACAAAAGAGAAGAGGTGTTAATCCCCATCTATAAACTGAGTTCATCACTCCCCCCCACTGATAGCTGGTGTGTGGTGAGTGTACTGGTGCACTATGGCTGCCGTCGCATCATCCAGGTGGATGCTGCACATTGGTAGTGGGGAGTCCCCATTACCTGTAAAGCATCTGTGTTTGCTGTCTGTGCTTAAAGGCATGAAGCTCACATTGCTTATGTGATGATTATTTCTTTGTGCTGATGTACCAGTACCGAAGTTGATGGATTAGTGTGGAAGTTTTCTTAGTTCTTAATTGTGTATTTTTAGCAAGAAATCAATAAAATATTTTCCTTGACCTCTGTTTAAGAGTACTTTACCACCACATGTTATCTTTCATTCTTTGTCTTATATCATACAATGGAGCAATAGGAGTTAAATCAAACTGCCACTGGAGAATTATTGTGGAATATTTTGTTTTGAGGGAGTTACATTACTGGGTAAAAATCTAGCAAACTGAACAATATATTTTTGTCTTTCCAAAATACTTTCCCTGTTCCTCTTCTCTGTAATCAAATTTCCTTTGACTGCAGTCAGGGGAGGTCAAAATCATGACTGAGGTAACAGACTGTTAATATTGTAGGAGTTTCTGAGAATTATGCTGTTTTCCAGAAATAAAACTTTAAAGGGGTAATTGAAGATAATTACTTCTTGAGGAGCACCTCTTGAATAAGAGATGGAGGAAATGCAGGGCCATAGATTTCCAATATTTATTTTTTTTACAATAAAGCAGAAAGTAATATACTATACAGAATTTGACCTTTACATTTACATTACACTGTCTATTATTATCAAACAACTTCAGGTTTTTACACCAGCACACACTGATCCATTTACAAATATTCAATATGTAAAAATAATCTAAGTAAAATTTAAATAAATGGTATATAAGTTATTTTATGTTTATTTTCCTTACCCATGTAGTCTTAGATTTTGGCCTCTTAAGTTGGTTGATTATATGATTACTGTAATAAATGCATTGGAATGGCATGTTACCATGGCTACTTTTAACCTTAAACATTAAAGGTTACTTACTTGCATTTAATCCATATATTTTCAAACCACTTTATTCAATACAGGGTGGCGGGGAGCAGAAGTCTATACTGGCAAGCAATGGGCACAAGGCAGGGTGCACCCTGGATGGGATTGTAGTCCATCGAAGGACGAGCACTGACACACAAACACAGACACGCACAGACTCACACCAAGGCCCATTCTCGGAAGCCAATTAACTTACCAGTACGTCTTTGGACTGTGGGAAGAAACCTAAACACCCGGAGGAAACGCATGTGAACACAGGGAGAATGTGCAACATGTAGACAGCACCACAAGCCCAGAATTGAACCCAAGGCCCCAGTGTTGTCACAAATTGCACACGGGCGTGTAAGCGCTCCCACATTCCCACGAGCTCTTCTCTCCCTAAACGTCCACGCACCAATCTGCTCAGCACTATTTAAACCCACACTAGTCTTCCCTTCCTCGCTCACCATTGAGGTCTCCTCCCTGAACTGTGTATTCGTATGTTTCCTCCCCTGTTTTACTTGTTGTTAGACCCCCAGAATTCTGACTCAACGCCTTCCTTCGACTACGTCTTCGCCTCCCGATTTGGTAATTACGAACTCTCGACTCCTTCCCGGATTTTGGACCCCTGCCCTTGTACTCGACCACGTCTTCGCGTACCGACTCAACTTCTAACCTTCGCCATCAGAAGTGCCTCACATAGGATCCCTATCTACCGAGGTCCGGCTTTACTTGACAAGTGCTGTGAGGCAGCAATGGTAACCACCACAACAGCCTGGACAGTCCAAGCAATTCTGAGTGGTGGTGCCTGAATAGTCAGCTTCGCTTAAAGCCTCCATTTGTTGGCTGCGTGGCAATACCCAAGTGCCAATCCAACAGAAGGCAAAAGCCTGAAATGTGCTACAGAGTTTGAAACACTCTTACCTTTTGGTCATGCTGAAAATGGTCTAACACAGTCTTGTTATGAGGGAGGGTGGAAGGAACCCAAGCAGGATCACTTCAGGGAGACATTCACTGCAAAAATCTGCAACGGAAGATGAGATCTCAAAAACACCAGGAGGTAGTCTCTATTTGCAGGCATACAGTAGGTTCATTGTCAAAATGGATTAATTTGACACCTTTGTCACTGCTTATCATGCTGATATCCCATATGTAAATGCAGTATATCAACGGTACTGGGAAAAGCACTGAGAACAAGAAAAATACTAGACTCATTAAATTTTTGTTATACAAAATGTGACAGCTTGAGTCACAGATGCAGCTTTCTTTACTTCACCTTTAACCACATCCAGGTACGAATGCATTGTGACAGCTTAGTTTCTGGCAGAGGATTGCTTTGGTTCTCTTTTGTGGTAATGAAACCAAATGATTTCATTAGAATTATAAGGAAGAGCTGTTTAAGATAACCCAACATGATTTTATTTAATCACATTGCTCAGCAGGACCCGCAAACCCCATATTGTATCTTACATCTTACAGTAGATACTTCTGATATGAAAATCGGAATATTTAAAATTGGGCGTTCAAGATGTTCAGCAGAAAGGGCATACTACTATACTTTTTTAACAATTAGTTAGTAGTTAGTCATTTTCAAACCAGAACATTGCCTACTCCTGGTTTTAGAATGGGTGAGCATTAGTCGTTTGAGTTGCTAAAGAAGTGGTATCTGAACATTCATGATTTGTTAAAGAAATTAACACCAAGACCCAGTTCTTCTTTGGCTATTCCAAATGACTGATCTTCATCAGTCACCTTATTGTCTGTTTCCCATTGCAGCCAACGGCAACTATTTCATGCAAACAGATGAAAGTTTGTGTTACTGTGTATATAATAATTTAGGTTTATGAGAGCTATTCCATACAATGAAAGAAAGACAAAATAACTATATATTCTTAAGAATGTATTGTTTTATAAAACATAGAAATATAATTTTAATAACCAACTCACAATGTCTGTGGTTAAAAAAGAAAATGATCATTTCTTTTAAAATAAATACCTTGAAAATAAAATTGGAAAATTCCTGCCAGTCTGTTTTGCTCAGCTTTGGTTTAAGAGACCTGGAAATCACACAGCTGTACACCTGGAGACATGCTTTAACAAGCCATCAGCCTCTGTCTCCACTGTATGGCCAGAATGCTGGCAAAGAAATAGCAGGATTGTGCTTCCAACCAAATCTGGCAGCACTTGTCCCTGCCATCTACAGTATATCATAGTCTGGTTTCATACTGGAAGCATCCAGGCAATAAAACTGCTTCGGTTCTCTGGTCAGGATGAGCCACTTGGAAGCAATCCTATCCTGTAAAAGACTGTAGACCAGATCTGCCCTGTGGTAAAAACAGATTTAAGTTCTGTATCTCTAATTAATTGCAATTATTTGTGACTAGTTTTATTTAATGGGTGCTGAAATGTTTCTTTAATTAAATTATTTGCATGCTTTAGTTAACTGATTTATTCATATGACAATGCCATTTCTCAGTATATGGTCTCCACAATACCCACCAATATTTTCCAAAATGGGACCCCATATTCAATTCTGCTTTTATGCCTGCTGCTTAAAAGCTGAATTATTGCTCTTAGCTACACTGTTAGAAGAGGAGAGCCTGGTGTTTGTACTAATTAATAAAATAATTTTGTCTAAGATATTAAATTATTCATTTCAATTTATTATTATATACATCATAAATACAAGTGTTGCAAAAGAGTTGCACATCCTAAATAATTTAAATGGAAAGAGTTCAGTCATGAGAACTAACAGAATGAAAGAAAGAATGTTATTGACTTCTGTGTGGTGAAGAGAATGTTTTATAATAGAGACTGGCTTTATAATAGAGCTTTATAATAGAGGCTCTCCAGTTCTGTGGCATAGGATAATTTTGTCAGCCTCTTGATACAGTAATCCACAAACTTTGGCAGTGTTTCTAATGCACTGGAGATGTTCAACAGAGGCCACGGTAACCCAAATTTAATCAGAGCAATAGTGTTTTCCTCCCAGAAATGGAAGTTATCTGGGCGGCTACTGTGGTGATGCATTGTGACCTCCTAACTGGCACTTTAACATGAATGAGAGATCATTCATAAAGCCAGTTCTGGACATTTCAGTGTAGCACACTTGGAAAAGGAGACAGTCATGAAAAGTAAGTGCAGATGGATTGAGGCCTGAGAGCAGTGTGGCCAACTTTTTACACAAGTCTTTGGAGATGTACAGAACACACTCAAGTCTTGTTGTGGATGCTGAGTCACTGAGGAAATAGGAGACATTCTTTAAAGGAGTTTAGTGGTCTTTAAGTTGCCGGCATTTGAGCAAGATAAGAAAAATGGCCTCAGCTCCTCTCTTTGTGGCTTATTGTATTCTCATGTTCTCATGCAAACAATCAGAAATTGGCTAAAGAAACTTGGATTTGATACGATACGGCTGAGTTGTTTCCCGGTCTCCTGGCTCTGTTTTTCCTCCAGCGTGGTTAGAATTTACACAGTGAGCAGGCTCACAGGGAATTGCTAAAGATTGTAATTCAAGTTCAAGTTAGCAGAAAAAAAGGCTTACAATTTTGCAGAGAACATATCCAGATTTTATCATCTGGAGTTAACAATAAAATTAACCCTTAACATGTACTCTAGCTTTAAATATTCAGCCCACTATTGCAAACATTATACAGAATGTCATTCTCTAGGACCACTACAATATCTGTGCCACTGTACCCAGATGCATTTATTAAATTGTACAAGTTTACCTTACAGAGCACATTAGTATTGATGCTTTGCATATGAGGCAAACACACTTCACAACGAAATATATTTTTCTCTGAATGACTTAAGGAGTCACAGCTAGAGCTAGAAAACAATAGCAATTGACAACCGTTAAAATTTTGCTTGGATATACATTTTCACTGGGAAGCCTCTGTCTACCTTAAGCTCTTACACACGGATTTTCCTGATGATCAAACTGATTGAGCACACTAACAGTTGTATTCATACATTATTTAGCACTTTTCAGCTCTTTAGACCTGGCCTCCCCCTGCCACATGTCCAACTGAGGCAGAACCAGGTTGTAGCTTACTGATGTGCAGAGGACATTATTCTCAACTGAACAGTACCACATATTGTATTCTATAGGGCAAGATAAACTGGAAGTGGTTGTGTAGAGATTTGTATATCTTTGCTCTGAAAGTGAAATATTTAACAAGCAATACACTAATCACACATGCAAAGATAAATCAGAGAATAAAAACATTGCTTAATTAGCCCTAACAGATCAAAAACATTTTGTAGAAGTGTTTGAGCGCCAAGTTTTTATACTGATTGTTTGAGAATTTACAGTATTTTCTCACACATACTGTACATTTTGTTCTGAAATCTTGTATAAACAATCCCTTTAAGCTTTTCTGTGCTCCTCTATAATAGTCCAAGTTTAAACTGGAACCATGCTCTATATGAACCCGTTCCATAATTCTTTTTTAAATCACAGTTTGACGTCAAAAACAATTTCCTATTTTCTTTTCAGAGATTACATAATTTGATAAATATTTGGCATTTGTACTGAGAAAAGGGTGACCTCAGTTTGCTATGGGCACTTGATGTACTGAGTATTTCAAGATTAGCCTACGTGAATTGCTTGGTAATGCAAACACTTGACTTAATTTCTATATACAAATACAGCTTCATACAATCTCAATATGTGATACTTCTGATAAGTTGCATTTCTCACAATTTCAGTATTATCCCTTAGGGTTTTGGGCTATAAGCATGCTATGCCTTTTTAAGAGAACCCAGTTGTACAAACCTAATGTATAGAATTATACTGGACGTTCAGATACGTACTTCAAATCAGGAGGCATAGCAAGGTTAGTTGATGAATCCTGTGTTTCCTAGAAAACAAAAAGCTTAATCTTGACTTAAAGCCAAGACTGAACAGTATGTGCTGCAAATACAATCATGTAGATTTAAACATTGATAGGCATATCATATTTAATATAATTCTATTATATATAATTCTAATATTTGAGCCACAACAGCTCAACAGGCAGCTATTTAATTCTGGTTTCAAGGTGTTTTAAACAAACAGAGCACATGAGTTCCCCCTTGACTGGAGACACTGGAGCAATCAGGGTAATTCAGTCAGGGAACAGCATCAGTGTCAGCAACAGGGAACCCACAACTTAACAGCTCCAGGAATCTACAGGCCATGTAGGTACTGTGCTGCCTGCATTGCAAAATGGTGCAATAATGCAACATTTCTGCACAGCAAAAAAGCAAAAACAAACTAAAGTATGTCCTAATTTAAAGGTAAGAATCTAGACATACAGTACAATATCATTTTTTATCAATATGGATAGAACGTAAAGGATGGGGCTGAAAGCCAATGACCTTATCCTAAAGAAACAGATTCTGTTCAATGTAACTCTTTCAAAGTCACTGTGGCATCCCTAACCAGTCCTCCTTCCCCAGCTGCTCAGTCTGGAGGGACAGCCTGACCTAGGCAATGTCTGGATTCCTTCCACTTCTTAAAGATTGACCTCACCATGTTCAAAGAGATACTGTACAAAGGGTCTTTGAAATGTTTTTTACCCCTCTCCTGATCTGTGCCTTCATACAACTTTATCGTTTTGACAGCTACTTGGTTTTCATGGTTGAATCTTTGCAAGAAATTCACTGCCTTACTTAGGGACCTTACAGGAATAGATGGATTTATTCTAAAATCATAAGAACCTTAATTGATTTAATTAATTACCTTAATTTTGTGCACCTAAATTTAGGTTTGCTACAGCAAAGAGTGGAAATACTTATGCAAACATGACTTTTCAGTTTTTCTTTCATACTAAGTATCTATTTAGTTCAATATTTTTGTTTTTTGCTTTGAATTTGTGGAGTAGATATTAGTTGCTACTTCAAAGTGTAATGGCTGCAAACACAAGAGCAGCAAACTGTGGAAATTGTGCAAATATCTGAATTGTTTTTAAGACACTATATGCTTTAAATAAAAACATCCCCCAAGAATTAACAGATTATGTTTTCCATTTCATTTTACTAATGGAAGAAGGGTGAAAAGGAAACACAGATCAGATACTGAATGCTTGAATTATCTGTGTGCATAAGTTTTGTAGCAGGTACCTCCTTAGATTTATTTAATGTATTTGTTTTCTTTCTGTTTCTATTTAAAGATGTAACAGGTTGGAGATATAGTTTACAATGCTTTTTCACGTAGCTAAAGTTAATAATGCAAACCTACACTGCTAATAAAGGATATAATTTTTATAACTTTACTGTTTCCTTCTGTGGAAACTTTGTTACTCACTTTAATTGGCAAAGACCTTAGTCTTACTAACAGAAAACAATATCCCTTTTAGAAAATATATATAAAACTAAAAATGCTGTTTTGAGGAAGTGATTTCATAAAACAAATGAAATCCTAAAATTTTGCAGCTGCAAGTCCTGGGATCAAATGACTCAATATTCCTAAGACATCCACCTCTCCTGCGTTTGGCTACAATCTTCCATGTCTATTTTTAGCTGATGAAATCTGTTGGTGTTAAAGTTAAAGGTCTTCATCCATCATGACATCATAAGTTTGGCTTCACTGGTAATACTGTACATACTGATAATGTGAATAAAATCTCATACAAAGTAGGTTAATTCTCAATGCATACAGTATACTAATATGTCCATAGAGCAGACAGCCACTTATCCTGTTAAGGGTAACCCAGAATCCATCTTGAAACTGTAGAGTCCAAGGCAGTATTACACTCTCGACAGCATACTAGTCCATTTCAGGACACAAACATACAAGTATAGAGGGGCACCATGCTACATACTCATTCCTTCAGAGGTCTGCGAGCAAGCTGTAGCACTTGTAGAATCTGGGAATATGAAACTCCTCTTGGAATTTTGCCCTGAAGCTCTTACACATGGATTTTCTAGAGCTATGAGGCAGAAGTGCTAACCATTATGTTACCATACCACCCATTTTGCATGAAAGCAATACATAAAAAAAAACTTCAGTTAAGACTTTTGGTCCTGTCACAGTGTCCATTCGCTAGCAGCATAGTAGACAAAACTTTTCCATTGCACACTTCATATTGCTCATGTTTTATCATGAATGACATACACTGTAAGTGTAGCTTGGTTAGCATTAAAGTTGTGGGGGTGCTAAATACTCTTATGGCACAATTCTAATACAAAAACACACACCTTTGCCCAAAACCAACAATGTATCAATTAAATACCTCTGCTGCAAAACGTCAAAGAATTTTCTCATATTATTATGTTTCTGTTATAGTGTGCTAGCACCAACATTTCCTACTTTTCCATCCGTACCTAAAATAGCAGCACTGAAGTAAATCTCTCCAAAAGGCGTAATGATTTGGCTAAAGATGCCCCTGCAGAATAATTATGCGTATGAAGCTGTATCTTGGAATAAATGCGGCCTAGTTTAGGAAGAAATACACGTCATTGCTAACAAATTCCATATGTCCAGAATGTGGTGCTGTGTTTTTAGTTGCTGCTTGCTTTTAGTACGGAGTAACATCTGGATTTTATTCATTGCTTATATTTATTCCTTGTTCTGTTCCCTGGTATTAAGTTTTTTGGTTGCATGTCTAAATGTAGACATACTGTAAGTATTCAAGAAGTGAATAAAAATGTGTGTACACATACATGTGGCTTTTCATACCACACAGAGGGCGCTGCTTGTTGCTAAGCAACACTTGCTGCAGGCAGGCCTCGTTTCCAATAGATGGGAAAAAGTAGTAAATAGCAACATTATGTCATTATCAGTGATCCTAGTTTTTCAAAATATTAAATTTTTCCTAGAAAACATGGAATTCCATGTTCTTCCACATTTAAAATAAGAACTGAGGTTAAACTAAACTAGTAAGTATTATAGTCAGATGGGTGAAAATTAATGCTACTGTTTTGTTGCAAATTGGATGTAAATGCATTTATACAAGCAACACTGGATTAAAACACATACTGTTGCAGTTGTCGACATTTTGAGTGGACTACACGTTATGCAGTAGTGCAGTGCATTAAACTGTGACTACAAAAGACTTACAAAAACAACAAAGCAGAAGCACACAACTGTCTTGTAAAGATTGGCAAGAACTACACTTGTCTCATGCTCTCTTCTCTCACCTCTTAGGGACTCACCTCTGACGAACAATCCCTGTAAGCCTCTATCCACCTTTTCCTTCCTTCATTCTTAACCCCCTGACACCCTGCTTCCTCTATCTTATCTGGAAATTTTGTCACGTTTTTCTCCTCCAAAATCTCTGACATCTGCAAGTTCAGCAAAATTCCTTTCTCAGCCACTACTCACAGGCCTGCTCATCCCCTGTCTCCTTATACTTCTTCCTCTGGTTCTTCCTCATTCTGTACTTTCACAAACCAGTCAAACTGCCATCTCTGCTCCTTGCTCCAGGGCTGTAAACCTACTGTGAACAACCCAGGACCCTCTCTCTGCTCTTACCTCTTCTATGCTGGGGCTCCTGATCACCTTCCCTATGTTTTCTCTCTCCTTAACACTGTTAAACTGCCATTTCCTTCTGCTGTTAAACATGCTGGCATTATACAGTACTTCTCCTACAGAAACGCACTTGATCTCTTTTTAGCTCTCTTTGTAGACATTCTGGCAAACTCTGCCCTCTACCTCCAACCTACCCCGATTCCTGCTTCTCCTCTCATCTTTTCTTTTCCTTGCTGTTCTCCTGCTGCCCCACTGCCTCCCTATTGTTGTATGCATCAAATTCAAGATCTGTGTTCTCAACCACTGTGCTGCTGCCTTTCTTCAGTCTTTCCTCTGTCCCTCCACTTTCCATTCTTCCTCTTCTGCCAGACTATCTCTACCCTTGTGCTTCCAGTGACGGTTCATTGTCAACATGTGCTACTCTGGAGTTTTTAATTCTCACTTTTGTATTATACTGTATTTTGTTTTAAATTTAATATATTTGAATGGCACCGTTTTCTAAAATCATGTCATGTATTTATTTGTTTTTTTCATAGTTTCTTGTGATTTGTTTTTTGATTTTACCATACTTCCCTATGCATTACTATAGTTTTACCTTGATTTGCATATGCTTTCCGTTTTGTGTTGTGATGAAAAGATTTTAAGTTATTAAGCACCAGCATGGAATAGAAAGTCACGATTAATTATGTCAGAATTAAATTGAGCTCTTGGGATATAGCCCTACACATGTTATCGCTTAGGTAAGATGAGAGAGTAATGTTTTTGGGGACAACAAAATACATTTATCCCTTTCCTGGCACTCTGTGTTCTTGCTCATTTAACAGACGTTTCCTTCCTGCACGCAAGCTTCCGAGACCAGTTTTTTTTAACTAGTAGAGTGTTAAGTTTTCTTCAGTTCCTTTTTAGAAGGCAAAAATAAACACAGAAAAAAAAACCTAACTAGAAGCCTCTTATAGCTATTCAGCAGTAGGACCTAGTGCTAGAAGCAGTCTTATAGCAGTAGGGCCTTGTATATTTTTAACTGAGCCCACATAAGGTCACTTTTGTTTTAAGAACATAAGCCAGTGATCTTGCACATTTCAAACTGTTTTTCAATAAAAAATAGTTGGAGCTATATTATGATAGATCAATGCTGTTCTTTTTCATACTGTAGTTTCTGCCAAGACAGTGAGAAGCACTGTTCATTACAAAAGATTTCAAACCAGAATTACAGACATTATTTAAATAACTCACAGAAAACCAAATAATTGATGCACAATTACTTATGGCAACCATAGTAAAATGTCTTTTACAAAAAGAATGGAAAACAACTAGAAAAGTAACAATTTAGAAATATATTTTTCTTCGAACTTCAATTTACAATACTTCAAAATGAAGGGTGGAACTTTTAAATGGATTTTATTATGTGGTTAAGCATGTATAGTTTAAGATGAAATATACTTTGTATTTCTTACAGCAAAGTGCCCTATATAATGAGACATTTGGACATACATTGCACAATACATTTATACAGTGCCTTGCGAAAGTATTCGGCCCCCTTGAACTTTTCAACCTTTTGCCACATTTCAGGCTTCAAACATAAAGATATACATTTTTTATTTTATGTGAAGAATCACCAACAAGTGGGACACAATTGTGAAGTGGAACGAAATCTATTGGATTTTTGAAACTTTTTTAACTAATAAAAAAATGAAAAGTGGGGCGTGCAAAATTATTCGGCCCCCTTGCGTTAATACTTTGTAGAGCCACTTTTTGCTGCGATTACAGCTGCAAGTCGCTTGGGGTATGTCTCTATCAGTTTTGCACATCGAGAGACTGAAATTCTTGCCCATTCTTCCTTGCAAAACAGCTCGAGCTCAGTGAGGTTGGATGGAGAGCGTTTGTGAACAGCAGTTTTCAGCTCTTTCCACAGATTCTCGATTGGATTCAGGTCTGGACTTTGACTTGGCCATTCAAACACCTGGATACGTTTATTTGTGAACCATTCCTTTGTAGATTTTGCTGTATGTTTGGGATCATTGTCTTGTTGGAAGATAAATCTCCGTCCCAGTTTCAGGTCTTTTGCAGACTCCAACAGGTTTTCATCCAGAATGGTCCTGTATTTGGCTGCATCCATCTTCCCCTCAATTTTAACCATCTTCCCTGTCCCTGCTGAAGAAAAGCAGGCCCAAACCATGATGCTGCCACCACCATGTTTGACAGTGGGGATGGTGTGTTGAGGGTGATGAGCTGTGTTGCTTTTACGCCAAACATCGTTTTGCATTGTGGCCAAAAAGTTCGATTTTGGTTTCATCTGACCAGAGCACCTTCTTCCACATGTTTGGGGTGTCTCCCAGGTGGCTTGTGGCAAACTTTAGACGAGACTTTTTATGGATATCTTTGAGAAATGGCTTTCTTCTTGCCACTCTTCCATAAATGCCAGATTTGTGCAGTGTAAGACTGATTGTTGTCCTATGGACAGACTCTCCCACCTCAGCTGTAGTTCTCTGCAGTTCATCCAGAGTGATCATGGGCCTCTTGGCTGCATCTCTGATCAGTCTTCTCCTTGTCTGAGCTGAAAGTTTAGAGGGACGGCCAGGTCTTGGTAGATTTGCAGTGGTCTGATACTCCTTCCATTTCAAGATGATCGCTTGCACAGTGCTCCTTGGGATGTTTGAAGCTTGGGAAATCTTTTTGTATCCAAATCCGGCTTTAAACTTCTCCACAACAGTATTACGGACATGCCTGGTGTGTTCCTTGGTCTTCATGATGCTCTCTGCGCTTTCAACAGAACCTTGAGACTATCACAGAGCAGGTGCATTTATACAGAGACTTGATTACACACAGGTGGATTCTATTTATCACCATCAGTCATTTAGGACAACATTGGATCATTCAGAGATCCTCGCTGAACTTCTGGAGTGAGTTTGCTGCACTGAAAGTAAAGGGGCCGAATAATTTTGCACGCCCCACTTTTCATTTTTTTATTAGTTAAAAAAGTTTCAAAAATCCAATAGATTTCGTTCCACTTCACAATTGTGTCCCACTTGTTGGTGATTCTTCACATAAAATAAAAAATTTATATCTTTATGTTTGAAGCCTGAAATGTGGCAAAAGGTTGAAAAGTTCAAGGGGGCCGAATACTTTCGCAAGGCACTGTACACTACATGTATTTTCCTGCCGATGTTTGTATCGAACACTTGAATCATGGTGTAAAACCACTAAGAAAATTGCCTCAATAAATATGCACAATCAATTAATTTCTTATGGCAGGATTTTCCAGTCTTGCAAGAACATTTTATGCTACGGTTCATATGCTATGCATTTAATCATTCTAAGTGTTCTAAAGCAACTCAGATTAATCATGGACACAATCCTCATCAAGAGTTAGTATTGATCTACCGTTGAATAAGTTCTTCTAAAGTCCCCAGAGATTTTCTCCAATGCCTAGTCAGAAACTCACATACAGTATACTGTGTTTCTTTCTCTACAGCTGTGTACCCTAAATATCTTTATTAAAAACTAAGTGTTATTCTTGTTTTACTGTCAAGCAATTTCTGTGTGTTCATGATCTTATCATGAATGATAAGTAAAACAGAATACACATTTTAGTTTAGGGTAATTCCATGTATGTAGTACATGTGATCATATTAGAACTGAACTACACTATACTGAACATAATGATTTCAAATGACCAAAAAGTATCAGAAAACTTTAACTTTAAATACTTTTCAGAGTGTAAAAGTCAGTATTTAGTTGTGTAATCCTGAAACAATACCTACATGAAGACTGTGACTTATTGAGCTTACCAAACTGTAATCACTGAGTTCTTGCCTTTTCTTGGGGTGCTCTGACATTTCCTTCAGCATAATCAATTGGAACTGAATCTAAGTCTAAAGACTTATACTTTGCCAGTCTAAGATTTTTCCTCTTTTTTACTAGTGATGAACTCTTTGGTTGCTTCGGCTGTATGTTTTGGGACACTGTCATGCTGCAAGAATGAAAGAGTTTTAATAATAATAATAACTGCTTACACTTATATAGCGCTTTTCTGGACATTCCACTCAAAGCGCTTTACAGGTAATGGGGACTCTCCTCCATCACCAATGTGCAGCCCCCACCTGAATGATGCGACAGCAGCCATAGTGTGCCAGAACACTCACCACACATCAGCTATTAGTGGGGAGGAGAGCAGAGTAATGAAGCCAATTAATAGAGGGGGATTATTAGGAGGCCATGATTGATAAGGGCCAATGGGAAAATTTGGCCAGGATACCGGGGTTACACTCCTACTCTTTACAAGAAACGCCCTGGGATTTTTAATGACCACAGAGGTCTCCCATCCAGGTACTGACCAGGCTCACACCTGCTGAGCTTAAGTGGGCTGCCAGTTGTCTTTCTAGCCCTCTGTTGATCTTCTTATGTCTGTTTCACTTGATTGTCTCATTGCTGTGGGAAGAGTTTTAGAATTATTTTCAATACCTCTTTCCCCAGCCAAGCTCCTGCCTTTTCTTCCTGAATAATATTTTCAGGATATGCTCTTTCCTAAGAACCTGGTCTCCTCTGCATATGTGCTTATATTTTCATTTTTCTTATCTTCATTAATAACAAATATCCGTAGCCGTGTTGAATGATGCCATGTGATGGATTCAAAGTGTTCTGCATTCTGCATAGGATGACTACCAGTCTGCCTTAGTGAGATTGATCTGGACTACGGCAAAGGCATCAAACAAATGAGTGCAACACTTCATGATACCATCACAAATCTGCCACCGCAGGTCTGTAAAGATATTATAAGATACTGGAGGATAATAAGGGGAGAGCGGAAGCCGGGTTTACTTAGCCAAGTCACGTAGCTGATATTTGTGGTCAAGAGGAAGCATGGTTCTAGTAGCCAGGATATCTCTTACCTTGGAGGTAGTGGCTGAGAGGAGAATGGTGTCCAAACTAGCGGCCATCATGGACAACATCTCCCATCCCCTCTATGACAGGCTTGTAGAAATGAAGAGCACGTTCAGCAATAGACTGATTCATCCATGGTGTGACAGGGAGCGCTACAGGAGGTCATTCTTGCCTTCTGCCATAAGACTGTACAACGCATCCACCTTGCGTCTCGGCAGAGGCAACATTGACAGTGACCTGTTTCTGGACTGAACGCATCTACACATCTACTGCTACATCTGTTCTCTTTCTTTTCCTGTTTACAACCGTTTTTTGTGCAATATATGCCAGGGACCCGTGCAATACATTTATATTTATATCTATATCTATATTTACATCTTTATTTATATTCATATGTGTGATACGATTTTTCTGCGTACTGTTCTGTTCTAGTTTGTTCTTTGTGTTTCCGGACTGTGAGTAACTCTTTTAGTGCACCCCTCACTGTACTGATTGGATTGTATGTATTGTACTATTATTATTTGGGAAGTAGCAGGGGCTTGTGTCTGATTAGTGGAGGCCGTAACAGATATCACTCTTGGCAATCTTGTCTTATTGGCCCTATGTGTTATTTAAGTGTGAAGAAGAAGTAGGTGCAATGGTGGTCCAAAACTATATGCATATTAGGAGGTCAACCAAAAAATCAACCACAGTTAGTAGAAAAAGCATAAGGAAGAAAGTAAAGAGAGTAGAAAGGGAGTATGAACTGGATTTTTACCTGAACAGCCAAAGGTCAAAGACAGGGCGGAGTATTTAGAACTTGCTTCTACTTTCAGGATCTGTGCGACCCACAATGAATGCAGCACTTTAACTTCAACAGACAGCTAATCATACACATCTGATAACTTCTTTAGGTTACTTTGGAAGAATGCATGTAGATAGCACACTATTTCTTTGTGGCACTAAGTCTAGAGTGCAAATAACATTTAAGACACAAGCTTGTTCCCATATACTGTGGATTGTACTGCAGGTATGAGCCAGTCAACTGTATCATCTGAGTGTACGATGTGGCAGCGTTAGGTAAAAGTGATCAGGGGAATTACATTTTTCTGCAACAAAAGACAAAACAGGATTTGCTTGGAAGATATTAGTTTTCTAGTGTCCTGGGGCACATATTGAACATGTGCAGCTACAGTACATGCACTGGCCCAGAATAGGCAACTCAACAAGAATTGAAGAATTGAAGGTGACCTTCATTACCACATTATTCTGTAATGTGCAAGCAATATGTGATGCCATCTATTTGCTTTTTCAGATTTACAGGTGCTCTCAAAGGGAATGTTGAATCCTTATTGGTTCTAACCTTATTCCCCTACTGAGTTGTATCTGGCTTGATTAGATTCGACGTGTGTTTTCTGAATTCCTGTTTCTTAATAATATTATCATGCACAATGTCAGTCGTTTGCGAATGTTGCCCACTTGTGCTTTTGTGAGAGCTCCCATCCAAAAAGGAGCTAAAGGAGTGTCTTTGCATTTCCCATACAATACACAGGCAAGAACAACAACAATAAAAATAATAATAATTCCTTACACTTACAGTATATAGCTCTATGAAGCTCTAGCGTTTCACTAAAACCACTTTACAGGTAATGTGCAGCTCCAACCTGGATGATGCGACAGCAGCCATAGTGCGCCAGTATGCTTCCCACACACCAGCTATCAGTGGGCAGGAGAACAGAGTGATGAAGCCAGTTCATAGGTGGGGATTATTAGGAGGCCATGACTGGAAAAAGGCCAAAGGTAAACTCCCTGGGATTTTTAATGACCACAGAGAGTCAGGACCTCAGTTTTACGTCACATCCAAAAGGAGGCACTTTTTTTTTTTTTTTTTTACAGTATAGTGTTTCCATCACTATACTGGGCCATTAGGACCCACACAGACCACAGGGTGAGCGCCCCCTGCTGGGCCCACTAACACCTCTTCCAGTAGCAACCGTAGTTTTTCCCAGGAGGTCTCCCATCCAGGTGCTGACCAAGCTCACACCAGCTGAGTTTCAGTTGGCTGCCAGTTGTGAGTTGGTGGTGATATGGCAGCTGGCAAGTCAGTTATCCCAGGAACTCAGCATGGAGTACAGGTACTCTAGCCATGCAGCAGATTGTACCAGACATGGGATATTCAGGCAGAAGCAACAGTGAGCACAGAAAAGTCAATCAGGGTAGTCACTGATAGGGGGCAGTGTTAAAATATACCTATCAGATTAAAAATTCAACTGCTGAATATGACAAAGAAATAAAATAAGTGTATTATACCAGCATACATTAGACAACTAAAACTAATTAGAAAATTAGCTAAATTGAAAGCATGGCTGAGATGCAGGAGCCAGGGTGCCTTGTGTCCTCTCAAGAATTGTTCATTGTTTTAGATAGCTCAGCTTGCTGTGTAAATTTTACTATCAGTTTGGCACATGCTCCATTTACTTCAATAAGATGCCACTCCACAGGCCCCCAATGTATTTTGCCAATGGAACTCTTTCTTTCGTCAATCCCTCTTGTACAGAATTGAATTAAAGTATTCTTGTGCACTGTTGCTAAGTATTGATTGAAACATTTACATTTTAAAGCAAAAACACCTCAAGTGTTTTTTTGCAGAGGATGCAAAAATATTGATCTGAAAATGTTACAAAGTAAGCCATGCTTAACTGCATAAGTGAGAATTATTGATTTACTGTATATTATGAAGTCATTTGTCTGATAACAATTTACATGAATTGCTGAGATCCAGCATTATTTCACTGTAGCTATAGATTCTCTCTTATAAAGAACACAGACTGATATAATGACAATTTTTTAAAACATTGCTTGCTGTTAGAAATCTCATTGACAAAGCAGATTGATTCAACAGCGTTTTGCATTGCTTTTGGAAACTTCAACTTAAAATGCTGTAATGCCACCCAAGGCCTTTTAATAATAAATATTATTATTAATAATAATAATAAAAGAAACTACATAAATGTATACTTCAGATTTATAGGTATTCTATTGTTCTATTGTTCTATATACAGGTTATGATAGGTGACTGTGTCCCTAACAATCTGTTACCGTTCCACCATCTCACCAACAGAGGGCACCCCAAGCTCTGGTTCCTGCTCCAGCTGCGCAGGAGAAGCGCAGACCAAGCAGACACGCAGACATCTATAGCCAATCCATGATTGCCCAGTATACTTAGGCCTCCACACCTCCCTCTTCAGACCTATATAAACTCTGCTCTCAGAGTTGAAACTGCTCTGTATCGTTTACCTCTGTGTTGAGTTCCAGATCCCGATTCTTGAGTTTTTTTCCCTGTTCTTTTATTTTCCTTCTTATCCTGATTCCTTTACATGATAGCTTACTCCTTGTCTTTGTTCTTGTTATTTGTTACCTTACTGCTTCTTTGGTTTCCCCTGTACAGTATATTGTTCCCTGCTTCTGGTGTTTGGTTTATCCTCCCACGATTACTTACCTGGTTTTGGACTTTGGTGTGTTTCAAGACTTTGTTTGTGGATTGTGTTTAATTGTTCTCATTTGGGTTGGAAGTTTGACTGTTGAACACAGACAGGACCCACTCTGTGTTATTCTGAAATAACACTGAGCCACCAATATGGACCCCACAGAAACCACCTAAATCCCGGGAGTGCTAGCTCAGCACTTGCTCTTGACTCAGCTCCAGACCAATATCTAGTAACTCTCTGATCACCTATCCCAGTTAGCAGTAACCAACTGCGCACCTCAAGTTCCTCAGCCACCCACACCTCCTTCAGCTGCACACAGATCACCACCTCTAATTACTCCAGAGAGGTTTTGATGGCACCCTGTCCAAATGTCGTGGTGTTTTGCCTCATTGTTCACTAATTTTGAAACTGCAGTGTGCTGATTATCCTACACTTCAAGAGAAGATTGCTTTCATTATCACCCCATTATCCAGACAAGCCTTTGAGTTGGCTACTGCGCTGTTAGAGGAATACCCCGGAAGTCTTCAACTTTGAACTCTTTCAGGAACATATCTAGATGGTATTTTATCACTCAGTCCTTGGTCAAGATGCATGCTATCGAGTTGCTATCACCCTAACGGCAGAGGCTGCATAGACTGATGAAGCATTCATTTCCATTTTAGCTCCCAGAAGACATAAAAGACCACCTATGGTTAGACCCATTGAAAGGCACATCCTTTGAAGAGGTCACAAATCTCAGCAAAGTCGATAATGGGATCCGAGAATGACGCAATGTACCCGGAGATCTCTACTCCACCTATCTCTTCTGGGAGGCTGAGCGAATCATCTTCTTCATCCTCTGAACAACCTATGCAACTTGGATACACACACTATCTGCTGGGGAAAAGAAGATAGAGAAGATAGGACTGTTTACTCTACCGTGATGTCCTGGGCCACTTTTGTGATAAATGACCAAACAGGTTAAAAAGACACCAGCTAAAAAGAAGAGAACAGTGGTACCCCTTTTCCCACTGACTCCACTGAGGATCTCTTTGTTCTCTCCACCATATCATGGAATAAGCAAAACCTTCCTCTTGCCTTCATTTCCAGCAACTTCATAGACTCCACACTAGCACATACCTGGGACATCTCTTTGCTACTTGTAGATCCTCCTCTACGTGTTCAAGCTTTAGACAGGGCCCTATTGCTTCTGGCTTTGTTAACTGGTGTACTACTCTACTCATCTTTCTTGGCGCCACCCACATGGAAAGTATACGTTTACTTCTGTTGGACACCCCTTCCCATCCCATTTTTACGAGGTTTCCCATGGCTGAGTCAGTATGATCCACACATTTCTTGGGCTTGAGGAGAGTTACTTGCTTGGGGTCCCTAGTACTTTTCTTCCTCTTGTCATCTACCATTGAAATTTGTCAAACTTCTCTTCAACAAACTGTTATCCCATAGATTCCATCACAATATTCAGATTTAGCAGAAGCTTTCAATGAACAGGAAGCCTTAACTCTGCCTCCACATTGGTCGTATGATTGCGCTATTGATCTCCAACCCGGAACTTTCCAAGGGTTGGGTTTACCCACTCTCCCAACCATAAACTGTAGCTATGGAACAATACATTTAAGACTCTTTCAAAGCTGGAACAGTCCAACCATCTACTTCTTCTGCATAATCACCTATTTTTCATGGAAAAAAAGATGGAGGTCTTTGTATTGAATTGATTACCAAGGACTAAATGAAATCATTACCAAGAATCACTATCCCCTCCCATTGATCCCAGCTGCCTTAGAGCATAGAGCAACTATATTTACCAAACTGGATCTCAGGGGTGCTAACAACTTGATCCGTATATGTGAAGGAGATGAATGGAAGACGGCTTTCATGACTACCCATAGCCACTATGAATACTTCATGATGCCCTTTAGCCTAGCCAATGCTTCAGGTGTTTTTCAAGTTTTTGTTAATGACATCTTTAAGGATATGATTCAGAGTTTCGTGCTGGTATATCTGGATGATACATTGATTTCCTCATCTTCTCTTCAGGAATATATCTTCTATGTTTGACAGGTCCCTCAACACCTCTTAGAACACCATCTGTGTGCTAAACTAGAGACACACCTCACCATCACAATGTCTTCCTGGTCATTTGTTTTTCCCCATCTCAGTTTGAGCCCCAGTTCACCAGTGAGAACAGGATTCACATTTCTCCAGTTGCCCTGAAGTGCACCATTCTTTTGAGTTGTTCTCCTGGGATTTTTGGTGACCCACCATGAAAGAAGATGTCACTGATTATGTGCTAGCCTGTAAAACTTGCACCAGGATCAAGTCACCTTGACGGAGATCAGATGGTCCACTCCAACCCCTATCAGTACCTGAATGCCCCTGGTCCCACATATCAGCTGATTTTATTACAGACTTGCCTGAAATTCAAGGCAACACCACAGTTATAGTCATATTTCAAAAAGTGTCTAAGGTTGTGCATTTCATTTCTTTGCCTGGTTTACCCACCACTCAAGAAATCGCTCAAGTTTTTGTCGACTATGATCCCCAAAGACGTGAATTTAGATTTAGATTATGGAAGACTTTCTGCACCTCCTTGGGAGATACAGCCTCTTTGAATTTTGCTGATCATCATCAGTCCAACAGGCAAGTGGAACAATGTAACCAAGACCTTCAGAATTACCTATGGGCCTAGATTTCTTCTACATATGACCACAGAATACACCCATAACACCCTGACTTCTTCATCCATAGGCATGTTACTCTTCGAATGTTTCTTGGACTTTCGGCCACCATTCTTCCCTGACACCTCTCCATGTGTTTGTCTTCCTGCATTATGTACATGGTTCTGGACTTAAGCCTGTTTCCAGAGTTTGGTTTTATTGTCATTTAAACTTCTTTGGATCTCACTCCCTGTTATCCTGAGCTGTCAAGACAGCTATTACAGAATCTAAAGACAACAGGTAACACCTAGCTAGTGTCAACATTTCCACTACCCAGAGCTTCAGACGAAAGGATATTTACTTAGTTTTGCTGGGTGTGAGAAATACTAATCAAAAGAAACTTCTGGCTTACATTAGTTAATGTAGTTCTTGGTAAATTATAAAGAATGTCAAAAGTGTAGGATAAAAAGACACAGAGATCAGGTCCATGATAGAACAGAGAGAAGAGAGGAGACAGGAGGGCAATACATAAAGCATGTGCCAGGTGAGAGGTCCTTGTTCAGATCATCCATAAAGACCTGACTGGAGCTAAGTAAATACATATTTGAACCTTGCTAAGAGAGCTTGCTATCCTGTTTTTTTAGGGAACTCTGATTTCCTGAGTGATGAATAGGGAGATAGGTTCCTCCCATTTATTTTTTTCCATCCGGGTTTGCAGACAGAGACAGATTTAACTAAAGTTTTTATTCTATTTACTTTCAAAGGCAGCTATATCTTTGAAGGCATTATGAGTTTGAATGCTCGGTTAACACTCTGGGGTTTTTGTGGGGGGGTTAAGAAGTTAGGCCTCTGGAATGCCATGTCTGTAAATGTGTACATAGGGTATGTTTATGTTGTATGTAGTTTAGTGTGTCACTGTCACTGTAAATTAATAAACTGTTAATAAAATGTTAACTGTGCCTGAATTATTATTATTTTCAGCAAAGCTTTTGCTCAGAGAACAAAGAATTCACATGTCTCTTACTACTGTATATCAGGTACTTGGGTATATTCTTGACAAAATCCTTATAAGTCGGGGTTCATGATTATTTAATTTATTTAGCAATTCATCCGCTTGGTCAATTTCCTGCTTTTTCTCCATTTTCATAACCCCACTCCCCTTTGTAACATTATAAATGACTTGGCAGACCTTCTTTAAAATGGAAACAGTGATGCCAGTGAAAGAACAAAGCAGAACCTTCTGCATGTTTAACTTAAAATGAAAATAAAATGTGAAAATAATTTGAAGAAAAAAGCCTATGTCAAGCTAATGCTTTTAAGCACAGTTTACGTCAGGAAGGCGCAGTAAATATATTTTATTACAAATATTTGTTTTTAATGGAGAACCGTATTAATTTTAGACAAGGGAAGGTAGAATAAATATCTGTACGTATTTTGTTGCTTTTCTGCCTTTTGCATTTTGAAAAAAAAAAGCAAATGGTTATTTTTGAAAATATGATTATATATACTGTACAGTATCAGCATTTAAAGTGGAACATGGTACTGAGATTCAGTTGAATCATATACTGATGCCAAGGAAATATTCCCTCATCTGTGAAACTGAGTTTTGTGGAGCATTAATAGATACTTCCAGACATAAAGAATGAGATAAACACAGCATGGCCATTTGGGACTACACCTAAAAAAATCTTCCTTTTCTTCAAATTCGTATCCATAATCTCCTTAATTGTAGGCTGACAGAAACCTTAACCTCTTACAAAACATTTTTAAATACAGCATAAACAAGGAGAGAGGAGGGAATACACCAACAACCAAAAATGTAATATATGTTTCCAAAATTATGCAGGAAAGACTGTTTGCAATTGTCTCTCTCAGCAATATATTCATAACCATGGCAACTGATTGCTATGATCAAGCTTGAGCTTCCTGTATGTTATTTATTAAACTTGATATATTTTCACTGTCTTTCAGTAAGGCCTCTTTATTGGAACAGTGGAAACAGTGTAAATAAATAAAATAAAATAAATGTGAAAAACACAATTAATTTCTGTCATATATTTTGATATATCTTTAAGTTTGGTGCTTTAAGAAATGTATGTTTAAGTTTGGTCATAAGACTCTTAAAGCATGCCTTATATGAAGATCATATAAAGCAGAATTCTTTTTTGTTTATCATGATCAGTAATGATCAATACTGTAATAGTCTATTTGATTATAAAATGTTATGTATTTCTAATATATTATTCCTAATGAAATGTATACATACAAATAAAAAATTGAATTCAGTGCTTTAGGCAACACTAGGCTAATTCCTTGTGGTTTTTGTATCACTTGGCAAAAAAAATATCTTTGTTTTTTAAAAAGTTAAAATAAAAGATATCTTATGTCAATCTAAAATCATTTATGAAAAAATTAGAATTCAGTCACTTCCTGCAATAGATCATTTTTTTTTAGATTTTGCTTTTCCAACTATTGTGTGATAGAAATCTTGAAATTGAATTTAATTAATTAGACTCATTTTATCTCAAGACAGGAAATGTTGGTCTTTTCTGAAATATATTTGACAATTCTGGCAATTTTGCATAATGTGACACTCTATAATAATCTATTTTCTTCCAAATTAGGGATTTGATTTCTAGAATGTATTACTAACTACTGCGTGCTTTGAACCACACATTATCAACAGCAGATAACAAAAGAATGAATGTTACCATTTACGATCTTTAGGAGGCTTAACGTCTTCTGCTGTTGCTAAGCAATGGCAAAATTGGATGCAAACCTGATTTCTAGTTCTCAGAGAAAAAAAAAGTCTTCCGTTTTCATTGTTATACTAATCTATACTAATGATATAAGTAAATGAAGATCTTATAGTAATAGAATTTCAATAGAATTCTATAATGTCAATTCTAGAATTTAAATGTTAGTCATTCCTGACACCATTTTGAAAAACATGCAATTGATCAAAATTAAATCACAGATACTCCCCGTAGCATAGAAATATTGAGTGAAGTTACACGGCTTCTTCAATATTTAGTGAACAATATGATTGCTAAGAAATAATACAATATCTTAAAAGAAGGGATTTTTAAACAAAGCCTCGGCATGTTTTCAAGAAATGGCTGGATGAGATTAGCTGCTACCTAACCAATGGGCTAGATAACCTCAATGGAACGCCTGAAACATACACCTGTTCTCATCAAAAAGGTAAGATCACACTCCAGATTTACTTTAAACTCTAGATGGACTTTTAAAGACAAAGCCGTCAGCTGTTAGTCTGTGTCCAAACAAACACAGCTACTGTAAATACAATGCAATGTTACAGATTTGGACTGGTGGGTTTTAAAGGACAAAATAGTGTTTTCTTCCTTCAGAAAGAATAATTTTCCTAACCCAAAGAATCGTAGAAATCTGGAACAAGCTGCACAGCCCTATGGCCCTATGGAGCCAAAGAGGTGAATATTGTCAGCAATGCTGGATTCCCTCTTGCTCTAATTTTAAACCACTTCTGCGGTCTTCGCTCTCTCCTGCTATATATTTTTCTAATATGCCTTTTTTACTAAATCTTTTTCTGACTAGACCTGCAATCTACCATATTCATCACAGGGGCTGACCAATAAGCCCCCTTCTCCAGACTCAAATTAAGGAAACATCTGGTAGTTTCCCCCTGATTGGGAGCAGTTTATCTCTTCAGATAGCCCTGATCTGTAAGGGCTGTCCATAGATTTTATTTCCCTTTCTTTAGGTAGTTGAGATTATAACCAGTGCCAGAGCATGTTTTGTACATGTTAATGCACATCTGATCAAAGATTCTATTATTCTTATTGTTTTTGGTGTCTGTTATCCTCACTTATTCATTCATCCAGGTGGGGCTGCACATTGGTGGTGGTGATGGAGGGGAGTCCCCATTACCTGTAAAGCGCTTTGAGTGGAGAGTCCAGAACAGTAGTTCTTCTTAGTTCTTCTTCTTCTGTTGCCTTAAATGAAGGGGTCTGCTGCTGCCACTTCACAGCAGCTCCACAGCTGCCACAGAAGCCTTTCCAGTCATATCCTAAAGACACTTGGCTTTTTAAATGCACAGTGATTGTGATAGAAGTGGATTTCCAACAGCCAAACAAGATGATCTATTGGTGTACTCTTGCTGTGAAGTGCTTATCCACTGAGAAAAGAGACAGTTGCTGAATAGACATTTTTTCTTCTTTATCTCACTGCAACTGCTTTTTTATGGAAAGAGAAAAACGTTTTCTGTTATCATAAGTTTTTTTTTAATATATTAAATATATTATACTATATACAGTGTGAGTTACAGTACCTTATCACATCTGCTTATCCTCTGTGTCCCCTTGTATTACTGTAGATTGATTTTGTTAAGGACCAGATTAGGTAAATCTTCTAGTGAACATTCTTGTCGGAATCTTTTTGATACTGCATTCTACAGAAAGTATTTTGGCACTTCATAAAGCAATCAATGATACTGTAATTTCTGACTGCAGAAAACTAGAATTTAATTATTTGCTGTAAAGTTATGAAACTCTTATGAATTTAAGTCATGCAATCACTGCTTAACCCCACATGTTAAAGAAAACAAGATGTTAAACAAATAAGAGAGAAATAGAGAAAACAAAGAAAAAAGCAATATCATTCTTTGTTTATCTGACATAGACAGTCTGAAGCAATGTCTATCTAAAATAAATCTCAAATTTATATGTTTAAGCCCACACTTTAAAAAATATAGTATGTTGTTATTTATTAAATGCTCTCTAGACAAACGTTTGCTCAGTGCATTTTATTCTTTCTTCCTCTTTCAACATAGTTTGAAAGGTACTTAACCCTTCAGGAGTCTTGTTTTTATTACTTGCTCAAATAATAAAGATCAGTACTGAGGCCACAATAATCCATAGAAACAAACAGCTTAAGAAATAAATGAGTCCATTTTATCTATAACATACTTAGGAGGTGTGTGTTTATGACTCCCAGATTATGACAATAATAAAATGTTTCACTTTTTATAGGATTTTACAATGCCATTAGGGTTACAGTTGCTGTATTTGTGTTTTTAAAAAGGCAGGATAAGGACTTCTCAACAAATCAAAACACAAGTGGTCCATAGAGATGTTAATTACCACTCAAATGAGCAGAAGAGAATATCACTTTAAAAAATGTCAGGACTTGAATTAAAGCCAAAACAAAGGGAAGCATTTCCTTAATTCAGGGTGTAATTATCAATTAAAAATAGGTTGTCATACTGTTTAGTGCTTCCTTATCTGAGGTCGTACTGTATGTGTTTTAACTATGCGGGGCATAGTGGAGTTAGCCAGAAATCTCTGGGGCCTCAGACACTGTTGTTTAATTTGATGTATTATGCTTTCATAGGTCAGTCTACATCTGGTTTGCATTCAGTTCAATAAATCACTCTAGTGTCACACTTAAGAGCTATTTCATCCAGCTTGCCGCGTAATGTTGTTTATAAATGCAAAATCCAGTATGATGTAATGTGAACTGATCTTTTGGAAAAGTAAGCAGACTGTTAAATCCATATGTATACAACAGAACTGCCTTCAAGGGGCAGCGGTGTAGAATAATGGCTAGTTGGCTGTTGCATCCAGACCAGAGGGGCCAGGGCTCAGATTCCAGGTGGAGTGATTTTGTTTGCCTCTTCATCAAGATAGCTCATTTAAAGTACTCCAGTGAATGGCCTGCTGTGTTAATGGGTACTCTCCTAGTCATTTTTGTAAATGAGAATCTGTTCTCAATTGACATATCAGGTTAAAAAAAGGATTTAAATCTCATTTACTCCAATACAATTTATTTTAGTTTGAAACAAGACTGTTAAAAAAAATCTCATTAGTAGCTGGAGGGAAAGAGTACTGAAAGAAGTCCAATGTTTCAATTCAGTACTTTAATTTGTATCTCTTAAATTATTTTTCTACACTTTCTACATTTCTACTACTATCACTGAAAATTCCAGCAATATAATTAAAAAAAAATTATAATTAATTCTTACCAACATTATTGTTGTTTAAACACAGAGCATTATAATGCACAGCATAGAGTTTTATGATGGCATGCATATGCAAAAACATATTAAAAACGATTAAAGAGAGAGGTTCCTTTTCAGAAAGAAAGAAAGCCCTCCAGGCTGAATTCTATGGGTGTTTGTGCAGGCCTGTGCTCAAATACGACAAATAGAATGGGACTCAACGAAAAGTAAAACAGAAAAACAATATTAAAATTAATTGTCCATGCTTTCTTTCATTTTTAAGCTAAAACAATTGAAGCAATATGGCTAACACTGCTGGCTAGGCAGCATTTTAATATTAACAAGTAGTTTTTGTTGTGTTGTGGTAAAAATATATGTAGAGCAGCCAAAAATGCTATGAAATAACCACTTGCACCACAACAAGGTTATTCCACTGATTAATTTACAGTATATCTGTAAGTGTATACACGTCTACTTAGCGTTATATCTGAAAGTATTTAATAAGCATGATATATTGGGAAGCATTATACCATCTATCCTGTGGCATTTCAAACTAATTGACCAAAATCCTTGTGCACAAGAAGATATTAGTAGATGGACATCGATGCGTCTTTCCAGGTACTCAAAATTCTATTGCCACTTGAGCACATTGGGAAAAAAATATGCAATCCATCGGGGAAGATCCTGTTAGAAAAGACTGCTGAAAACAAGAAGCCCTGTAGTATCTATGCCTGAGTTTCAATTGCTATCTAAACAATTAAACCATACCCACACAAACATCATGTCCAGCAACAGAGACAACTGGGAGAATTCACTAACGTGTTGTATGCATTACTGTACGTAGTGGCATTAGTAACAATAATAGCCACAGTTATAGCTGGGGCTGTAAATGAAGTTATTCAGTCTAGAGGGAGGAGAGTATTAGGAAATGTGCTCCAAATGTCCATTCTGAAAAGTATGGACTGCATCCTCCCAATGGATGATTTTATACTCAGTAGCAAAATAAGAACACTAGAGTGCATCTGCAAGTTACAAGGAAATGTACTGTATTTACCACTTAGGAGGGGGGACATTTTGGCACAAAGGGTAATGGGTGTTTGGAACAATCTAGGAACCACCACAAAACAGTGGGGTGAGATCCTTTGGTCAATAAGGTACTAAGTAAATCACAGTATGAATAGCTTCCGCTCATGACAAGAAATGTCAGATTTTTAAAGTTAGTGATAGATTCTTCATCAAGTATTTTTTATTTCAGTGGAAATGTATACTTATATGTAACAAAATTCTGTTTCGGCAGTATTTGCTGTCCATGTGTTAAGAAGAAACTTAATCTCTAAATTTGGTTATTTAGTGGCAGAAGTCAGGGATCAAGATTCTTTAAAGAGAAATGGCTTTTATTACTCACAGCCTTTCAAAAGTAATTGGCAGTATCTGTAATGTTATTGGTATAAAATAACATTCCATTGCTGGATCATACCAAGCAGTTTTCAAAGTAAAAGTACTATATCAGTAAACAGAAATCTGTAGACATACTGCAGCAACCTTTTAGCTTGTTGAAAGATTTTGTACAAAATCATTATTTTTCTTGTTTTGAGTAAATAAGAAGTGGCATAAGCCAACAAAACACTATGCAGCAATTGTAATTTAAAGTAATAAACCTCTTACCTTGTCAGGAAGGAAAATATCTTTTGCAAAGCCTGTCAACTTATTTTAAAAAGTAGTACCACTTCTACATGACTAGCTGCCCCAACAACACAGAACTACATGGTTAATCCTGTGCATTGTATTTTTGCTAACCTATCGTTCAGTTAACTAAAGCACTGGAACTACAGTGTGTGACTGAGAGGCACAGGCGTCCAGGATGATATACAGTCCCACCCTGTGCACTGTTCTTCCAGGATAGGCTCTTTCTTGCTGTGACCTTTATCGGGAATAAACTGCATATCTGGAAATGGGCTTTAGCTAATTTTACCTCTATCATAACGTATTTGATTGCATATTTATTGTGCAAAGCAAGCAGCTTTGATTCTGTTTACAGCGGCTCAGGTTTTCAGTCATGATGCATATGTTAATGCTGTAAACTCAACATTGGCAGAAACCCTAGCCTGGCTGCTGACAGATGAATCTCTCTTGAAGTGTTATTTGTGGGACAGCAAAGCAGAGCTTAGCACCACTCTTGTAACTGGTGAAAGCAAATCATTACAATCCTGGTGCATCTACATATTTGTTCTGCATACGTACATCAAAGGGAGGATGAAAGGACATTTGACTTATCAGTTCATTAAAGAGTAATTTAAAGCATGCTTCATGAATAGAGTAAAGCTTGCAAATATTACAAACTCAGGCTCTTAGAACTTTCCATTTAGACTGATCATTCCTCAGCATGTCATATCAGTATATTGCCTCTTGTTCCCTGAAAAAGGTACTTGGTCTTTGATTTTCAAAATTTGTATTGATTGTTTATACTGCTTTGGACTGTAGCATTTAAAAATGGTTAAGGTTGAGGTACTGTATATGAATACATACTTCACTTTAGGAAAATATAATGGGATTTATGTCTACAGGGAAAGATAGTAAAGTAATATAATTACTTTACTAGTAAATAAATAATAGCAAACATTGTAAATAATATAATTAATTGATATTTCCTTGCCAAAGTATTCAGACCCTTCTTATGGTGTTCCATTATGTGAAATTACAGAATGCTGTATACATATTTTTTAAATGAAATATTTAATTTAAAACCTGAAAGCTAAAACTGAAAACTAGGGGTAAGACAGGTTGGGTGTAAATACACTACATACAGTATTCAGACTCCAGAACACAAGATTTGGTTGAAGCACCTTTGGCAGTCAAAGGTATTCTTAGGTCAGTCTCTACCAACTTTGCATAATTTTGGGTCTTTTTTGGGGGGGGCAGATTTGATCAAGCTTTTTTAAGTTACTTTGGGATTGCTTTAGGATACAAGTCATGATGCTGACTGGACCACGCAAGGACATCCACTATCTTATTCTTAAACCACTCCAAGCTTTGGCGTGCTCACCTGATGAAAGATGAAATTCTTATAAGTCTTAGGACTGAAGCAGGTTTTCCTCTCAAGTACTTCGCTCCATCTGAGTTGACATCAATCTTGACAAGCTGATGAGAAGTTTAACCAAGTACCTCCACCATCACATTTGACATTAAGGATGGTGTTGACTGAGTGATGCAGTATGTTGGATTTACATCAGGTGTAATGCTTTGCATGTTGAATAAAAAGAAGTTGCTTTTTCTTTTCTGACTACAAAAAAATGTCACGTTTGCATAATTTACAGTAGGTGCTTTGTTGAATTCTGGAGACAGACTCTCTCTGTGCTCCACTCACCGAAGGGAGAATGACTGACCAAAGAGAATTGGAAGGTGCCCGCATTCTCCACCATACAGTATGTGAGAGCCTTTTGGGCATTCTGTAATGGGATCTTTAAAATACTGTAGGTGGATCCAGAACAAAAGATAATTGTACGCAACTGCATGTTAAAAAAAACACCAGCGCTCTTTATTTGTAGTGCCATGAACAAAAAAAAAAACATAAACCAAACACTAAACAAATGGCTAGGCTCCTTTTGAGTTCCTGCTAAACTTCTTTACATGCTGTAGTTCCCTATAATCATAGCTAAGCTGCTTACTGGCTTTAAAACAAACAATTCACACAGTTCTGCCCTGAGACCCTTTTTAAACCTTCCAAAACTTCACAACTCACAGTTCAGTTTCACTAAAACCCAAAGATTCCTTCAGTCTTTGACCGATTGTTGTCCCTCTGGTAAGTGGAGCAAATAGCATTCCGGCTGATAAACACAGGAATCTTTTTCTTCCTGAGTTTTAAACAGTCACCTGACTAATTGTCTTCCAGCAAGTGGTCAGGTGACTGAGAGCAGTAGCTCATTCTTCCAGAGGTTTCTGGGAAATGTGGTTCCAGTGGGGCTGTGCTTTTACAGCACAGACACAATGACTTGTACTATACAGTAAATTGATTTGAGTGATGTAACCCATTGCCAAATTTCATGCAGTTTGCTTGGAATATTCATCATTAATCAATGTTTGTATAGTTAATATTATAGTATAAGTTAGTCCATCAAAAAAAAAACTCCTCTAAAAAGCAAGGATGTGTAAATTTAAAACATTTCAAAGCACTTAACACTGATAGTTTCAAGGTCTGAATTTAGATTTTGGCATATATAGTAGCTTGCTTTCTCATTTTTACAATTACTTTGAAATTGAATGACTAAAATAATCTGTTGAACAAAACACTGAAATATTATGTGATTTTGCAATCAAATAAATGATCAAGTTTGCCTTGTTATGTGAGTTAATATTGTTGTATTTTGCAGGGAAGATATTTGCTGGATTGTTGTCCAGGGACCAAGTAATTTCTCATGCCTTTCTGCCAAAGCTGAGTACCACAAATACTTCACTTTCAGTAAGATAATACTGCAGAAATATTTTCCTTCTGCTCCATGAAATAAGTCCAGTTTAACTACAATTTATAAATCCAAATGTTGTTTCAATTCAAAGGATTTATCTGTAGAACTTCCAAAGTGGCCAATTATGAAACCTAAAGCTACTTCAAATGCCCGTGGACTAGAACTAGAACTAGAACTAGAACTAGGACATTCCATAAACCAAATCCTGGATGATTGTAAATTGTATTTATTCATTTGTTTTTAACTCTGAAATACTCTTCACAAGGTTAAAAAAAAACTAAACACCATTTTCAAAAATATTGGGAGCTGTCGGTATTCCTTTTGAGTTTTAGCATGCAAATATTAAATGCAAAGCAGGGTTCCATTTATGTGTCTTAAGAACTGATCAAACAGAAAGGTAGTATATCTAGTTTTTTAAATTGTATTAAAAGGTCTGGCAGAAGCATTGGTATCACAAAATACTAATACTAAAATAATAAGTGAGGAATCTTTGTGGTCTTTGAGCAGGAATCCTGGTCCACTGCCATGTTTAAAACATGCTGAACTAGATTGTCTCATCTTTCTCTCCATATTACACAGCTGTCTTCTTCTGCAATGCATATAATTCCTCTAGCAATAGTTTCTGCATAACTCAAATTTGCAAAATATGTAACTTAGAAAGCAGTGTTAAGGAATGGAAATATGTATAATATTTGCATTTACATAAAAATAAAAAAATACAAATATATTTTCCAGTACTAGGAACATGCCCCACAAGGCCCAATCAATGCTTAACTTGATGCATGTTAAGTTAACACAAGACAAATTATAATGGCCATTCAGCAGATCTAGACTTATTTATTCAAAGATCTCATCTAGCTATTTCTTGAAAGAAGCCAGGATAAATGTTATAACAACATGTCTGGCTAGCTTGTTCTGTAGCCTATAATCAGAAAGAAGAACAACATATGTAGCTCCCAGCGCTTCTGTATGACTTTAAGAGTTACTATCCATACACACCCAGTTTGCTCACTTTAATTCCACTAGTATAGGCTTCTCAACATTCCAATGACTTCACAGTGTACATTAGGAGACTGGTCCAGTTCAGGGTAGCTCCTCACCTTTGGAATACTGTAACCATATAAAAAAGCATCCAATAAAAACCGAATCCCATGCCTATATCTTTAAATCACGCCTCAAACCTTACTTGTTTTTCAGGCCTTGAGCTCTTGATCTCTTTCTTTAATTTCACATGTATAAATGGTTTTATTTAACATTAACAGTTTACAGTGTTTTTTTAGTAGGGTCTGAACATCATGATTAGCCAAATTCACATATAGCCTAACCCACCCCTATACCATTGCATAATGTACTACAATATATAGTATGTGTGATCTAAAATTAATCTGAAAGGATCTAGACTAGGATGATGTTGTGGCACAATAGTTAACACTGCTGCCTTACAGCACCTCTGGGTGCTCTGGTTTCCTCCCACTGTCCAAAGACAAACTGGTAGGTTAATTAGCTTCTGGGAAAATTGGTTGTGGTTGTGTTTGTTTCTCTGTGTACCCTGTAATGGACTGGTGTCCCATCTAAGGTGTATCGTGTCTAGCACCTGTTGCTTGCTGGGATAAACTATGGCTGCCCCATAGGAATGTGGGATCAGGGGAATACTAATGTTATAGTTTACATTAGTAGTTTTTGCAAATATGCATGTAAAAAAAATAAATAAAAGTTTTTATCTGTCATCTTCATATGGTGTTGAGGAGGCCACTCATCCTATCTTACAGCAGTATGTTGGTTGCTTAGTTTCCCAATAATTCCTTCAACTCAGTATTTGGAAGACTTCATAATGTCAATTATAACAATGCACTTTGGGGCTTTTTTCTGTGCTTCAACACTCTCTGCATAAATATTTGCCTACTGTGTTTATTTATCCAAGTTTTTATACTTGATGAACATTTGTGTTCCCTGGTCCTTGAGTTGTTCTTGATCTTGAAGACATCACCTGAACTGGCTTGGCCAGCAACTTTTAGGATTTTGCTACTTGGGCATCTGAATATAGTCCTCATGTACTTTTCCTTTTCCAGGATATTTAAGGTCTCTCTACTGAAAAAGGATGACATTCTCTTCAGACAAAGACATCTTGTCTGGGTGCTTTCCTTTGTGCTGCCTATACAGTAGCGATATTATTTTGTAACTTAACCAAAGCTGAGCACACAATTACTGTCAGGTTTCAACTGAATTGTTATACAATCTTAATTTTAATTCACATCATTCAAATTCTGCAGTTTAAACTTAATATCCAAGAATTTTGTTGCTCTTTCTCTGCTGCTTCCCCACACTATCAGGAATGTGATGAGTCAAAGTGAACTCCTACATCTTTCTCATACATTCCTTCTGCTAGTTTGATACCACCCATTTAACATTCTTTCTCGCTGCCTGCATATACAGTAACACCTTTCACTTATGAATGGATGTGAAATGAAATTTCTTAGATGTCTGTCCAAAGTATATTGTCTGTATGCTGTTGTGGTGCTTATGCACCTATGCACCTGAAACTATGATTATAACACTTTCTTTTCTGTCTTCAATCATACATGACATATTTATAAACCAAGGTCTAGATTATTATTTGAACTTTGAATGTTCAAATAAGAGTCAACCAGTGTCACATTCAACAAAAGACTAGGCATTTCAAGTGTGCATTCCTATTCAGGAGAATCCCAGTGTACACAACTAGGATGATTCTGAGATTTTGTGAGTACTGTAGCTTGGCCGTGCCCCTGCAGGGTTCTGTAATTGTATCTCACTGGTTCAGAGGATAAATAGCACCACTCTCTAGACAGCAGTGAACTCCACTACACTAAAAGGCCAGATCTCCTGCCACAAGTTAATTCTGTGCTGTCTGAATTTCAAGTGGGTGATGCCACTTCTGTTAGAATCTAAGTGTCACTGAGATCTGTTACAAATGCATGACGTGGTACAAGTAATTAATTTACCCAAACCCAGCAGCAGGAAACACTGCCATACTAATGAAGTATATGGGACTGCATTACAAAAGGTTTTGTAGGCCCAGGAAGGTTCTCTAAACTCTGGTTGAATTATATTCTGCTGACACATTACTGACACAATTTCTCTCCACCACTGTTCTACAATGTGAGACAAACTTTGCTCGGAATTGATGTTCTTTCTGTAAGAAAGGAAACAGATGAGAGGAGGCCACTCATCCCATCTTACTGCAGTATTTTGGTTGCTAGTAACTTAATTTCCCAATAATTCCTTCAACCCAGTATTTAACAGACTCCACAAATGCACTTTGGGGGTTTGTTCTAGGCTTCAATGACACTCTGCACAAATATTTGCCTACTGTTTGTTTTGTCCAAGAGTGTTTTTAAACTTGATGAACACCTATGTTCCCCAGTCTTTGTATTTGTTCCTTTTACATTGCATCCAGATATCAACTGCAGATTCCATAGTACCTCTTATTTTTCCAGACAACTTAAGAATGATTGAAATAGTACTTTTAGGTATTAGTTCAGGTGGGTAGCTGCGTCAGCATGCGTAGGCTGCAAATGAACAAGTAATAGGTTTGTTCCATGCTGAAAAAAAGAAGAAAGAGAACACAACGTTTCGGCCGTGGAGCCTTCTTCAGGTGTGAGAGAGACAGGGCAGTAGGCAAAGGTAAAGTAGCGGGAGAACAAAGGTTGGGAGGGAGGAGGAGTGAGAGGCGGGAGCAGGGGACAGAAAGAGAGGCCAATCAAGAGATGTGAAGTCAGAATGGGTGCAGAGGGGTGTGAAATGAAACTTCCAATGAATGGAGAAAATTTAAAAGAACAGTAGTCTGTCGTTAAGAGACGGGAAAAGTGTGTTCCTAGCTGCAGAATAATTTTGGTTTCGGTGGTCTTTCTGATGTATGAGTTCGGAAAACCATCTTTGAGAACACAGACGGAGAGATTAGAGTGGTCGTGGCCGTCAGAGGTGAAATGAGAAACAATGGGCTTGGAGAGATCTTTAATCTTCACAGCCCTGACGTGTTCTCTGAAGCGGTCTCCGAGTCTCCTTCCTGTTTCTCCAATGTAGATGGCTGGGCATTTACTGCAAGAGATACAGTAAATAAGGTTGCTGGAGGTACAAGATGCTGTCTGGGTGATCCGGAATTGTCCTGAGGGGCCTTGAATGAGTGTGGTGGTGGATGTGTACTTGCAGGTGATACAGCGAGCTCTGTTGTAAGGGAAAGTGCCTGGTGTGGATGGTTGTTGAGGGCAGTCAAGGGAGCTGTGAACAAGGAGGTTACGCAGATTAGGTGGTCGGCGATATGAGATGATAGGGTGATCAGAAAAGAGGGCCCCAATGGAGGGATCATCCTGTTGGATGGAAAAGTTGTGGTTAATGGTCCTGGGGATAGGAAGTGTGTTAGGGTGGTAAGGAAGCACCAAAGGAATGCGGTTGTAAAGGCGGGAGTTCCTTATCGGGTTGATGGTCCGGGGGGTGTTTTTGGCTCGGGCAAGGGCCCTGTCAATCACACTGCTGGGGTATCCTCTGTTGATGAAAAAGGAGTACATTTCGAGGGCTTGGTTCTCGAAGTCAATGTTGTCACTGCATAATCGTCGTAGCCTAAGGAACTGTGAAAAAGGAAAAGAGTTTTCAGTGTGGTTGGGGTGAAATGAGCTGTACAGGAATAGCTGTGTGAATCCGTGGGTTTGTAATAAACGGAAGTGGACAGTCGGGGGTAGTTGATGGAGAAGTTGATGTCTAGAAACGGAAGAGTAGTGGAAGATATGTTAACCATATATTTGAGGGACGGGTGGAAGTTGGTGAAATGGTGCAGGAAGAACTCAAGCTGATCATTAGAGCATGTGGCGGCACTGTCATCAATATATCGTTTGTAGAGGTCAGGGATATAGCCAGTGTAGGAAGCGAAGAAGCGTTCTTCTAACCAGCCGACAAAAATATTGGCATAGCTGGGTCCCATTTTGGTGCCCATGGCAACTCCACTGACCTGTTGGTAAAAAAGATTATTGAAAGAGAATGCGTTCAGAGAATGCATACTTTTAGGTATGCCATGTGTCAGGGGTGGCCAGCCTTGCTCCTGGAAAACAGCAGTCCCTCAGATATTATACAGTAGGACACCCTTTAATCGTTAATCTGAAAAATAATGTTTTGATTTATTCAGTAAATGGACTGCTTTTATTTATCTTATGTATATGTATATATGTATATAGAACTACAAATATTATAAAATTATAAACCTATTTTAATATTGTACTCACAACCACATTTTATAATTTTGCTATAAAATCACTTTACTAATTTTATCAAATTATTTTTTATTTAAAATAAATTATTTTTATTTATTAAATATCACATTTTATTTTTGTATTGATAAAATATCACTTTAATAATTTCCTTGGTGTCATATGTAACCACATTTATTTCAGAGGGGGAGGGAGGTACTGGCATCTTACTGATAAATTAGAGAAAAGGCAAAAACTGAAACAAATGTGTTGTAAGCATTTGAAATAAAATATAGATGTGGGACATATAGACATATAGATATGTCTTTCAACTGTGGCACCCAGAGAAAACCCACGCAAACATGAGGTAAACATACAGTACAAAGTACACGCAGGTACTGTACCACTCCAGAAGTTCAAAGCAGATCCTGAGCGCTGCGAGACAGCAGTGCCTTTCACGTTTCCATTCTTTACTATTACAAGACTTGAGACATTCCAGTAGTTTAGCTCATCTAATCAAACTTCTTAAATTAACCCAGGTGCTTAAGATCACTGAAAATTAAGGATTAACTGCAGCATATGGGATAAAAAAATGCCAGTGATCACTGGTGTAATGCATTCTTAAAAAAAACTTAGAAAGCTTTGAGGGAGTAGCAGGGATGTCCAGTACTGGTCCTGGAGGGCAGGTGTACTGTATCTGTAGGTTTTCTACATCTGTAGGACCAGCACATAAAGAACTGGGAGTAGCTATTAAATTAAATAGCTCCAATAAAACCAATAATGGCTTGATTTACAGCACATTGTTAAAAGCTGAGTGGGGATGCAAACCTACAGATATAATCCTGTACAGGACTCCCAGAACCAGGATTGGACAAGCTTGGGTTCTGCTTATGAACATATGCATTTACTGTTAGGTAGGGTCTGGCAAAAATAAGTTTTAGGATTAGCTTAATAATAAAAAAAACCCATTAAATCGCTACTACCAAAACCAGTTCGTTTTAAAGATTCGTCTGGCTGTATAAATAAGAACTCGGCCCCTTTAAAACAAACTGGGACTAATCATTTTTGGTTTGTAGGGAAGACCGGCTTCAATACCACGCGCAATTGCATATAGGGCTTCTAAATTAAAAGACGGAAATCTGTGGCATGCAATATACAGTAAAAATATACAAGTTCTTTAACATATTTTACTATCACGTTGATATTTAATAAAATGATCAAGACTCATTTGAAAGCGTTTCCCCTTTGTCCTCATAAATCTTAGGAGCAGATCCTGACGGTACAGATTGAATTAGTCCTCCGCAATTTGAGAGATAGCAGCACAGAAGTAGACAACGTAGTGTTTTGTAAGCGCATCGTATTGCTTCTGTGCGTTATAATCACAAGGTTAATAAGGTAAGCCAATATACCCAGTTTATATTTTTAATATTTTGCAAAAACACAATGCCACGAGTACATCACGCTCGACATTGATAAAATTAGCTTATGAGATCATATTCACTCTTGCTTTTGTTGAATGTTGCTGTTTGCCATAGAGAAGTGGTTTAATGAGAATTGTAGCACCACTCATTTCATTAAAAAAAACTTTATTTGATTCCGAATTTGTCAGATTGACATTTTTTTGCATGATCTGTTACTGGGTTTCCATAGAACATATTCCCTACTATCAACCTCACTATTTTTATTTTTTAAAATGTATTTGAAGTGGATCTTAATTTTTAATGACAAAATGTTAAATACAGTTGTAATCTACGTTGTAACACACTCTACCGCACACACCGAATTTCTGTAATGTATTGTGCCTACTCTGCTACATGTAGCATCGAGCTGATAACGATAGGTTGCTATATTTGTAAATTATTGTTTTGAGCAGCAAATGCCAACTGTTATTTCAGACGAAGATAGAAATTCGGTCTTAACTGAGGGTGGTTCTTCAAAGTCGAATCAATGTGGCATAAAGCTAACAATGCAAGGAAGTTTGGTTTAGTGTTCCTGTCAGCAGTATTTCGCGGTCTGCGTTGTAAATGGCTTAGCCTCATCTCTGAAAACGTACTGTAGATGTTCTGGCAGGGCAGACGGGCTAAGCGATAATTTTCGGTAAAAGAGAGAAGACGAGAACATTTAGGTGAAGACGGTTATAAAGTAGTCTTTCTAAGAGATGACATCCGTTATGAAAAATCAAATTTACTTTTTATAAAAGGCGTTAAATCTCGAATCTAAACGTTCTTAAAATTATGTATGTAGTGTTTTTTTAGGACTTTCTTTTCTAAATAGTTAACTGGTACTGTGTAGGTAATCTATTAAGAACAGTTAGAAATGAGAGGAGTCCATTCGGTTCATCTAGCCCCTTTAGTAATTACTGTAGTAGCTAATTGGCCCAAGGATGTCCTGCAGCTGTTTCTTGAAACAAACTGGTTCCTGAAGTCCTCTGCATTGGCATTGCTGAATAGCTTGTTGCTTACTCCCACAACCCTTTGCATAAAGAAGTGCCTGCAGTTCTTGTTTTTAAATGTGCTTCCGCATACGGTAGCTTTTACTTTTGTCCTCTGGGTCACGTTTCAGTGTTCATTCTGAGGAAGTCCACTGTGTTGACTATGTCAGTGGTTTTGAGAATTGTGAATGTTGTGAAGTCCCTTTGTTCAAGACTAAAAGGTTCAGTTCTTTTAACCTTAGTATAGGAAATTTCTTTTAGTCCTGGGATGTATCTGGTTGTTCTCTGGACTGATTCCAGAGTAGCAATATCTTGATGCAACATGGCGACCAAAATTGTACACAATATTCTAAAACGTCTGCAGTAATCTAGTGCATTGTGCAGTTTTAACGTTGATTTAAATTAGGAAGAGCAGTGAACCTAGTATAGATCCCTGATATACTCCATTAATTACATTTCCCATTCATTCCTTGTATCTAAATCTGTATTAATTGTCTCCAAATGCCTGTTGTCTGACACTTTATCTTTTATGAGAAACTTTCAGAAGCTTCTGAACATGTAAATAAAATGTATTGTAATCTCTTTGAGTTTTTAGAACTGTTGTTACGTGATGCAAGAGCTCTTAACAGGTAGTTAAGCAAGACCTAAGTTTTGTAAGTCAGTGTTGGCTATTTCCTAGAATATTATTTTTATTTAGGTGATCCTCTGGTTTAGTACTGTTTCCATAACCCTGCATGTAATGGATGCTGGACTTATTGGTCTACAATTACTTGGTGCATTTTTGTTACCATTATTATGGGTGGCCACTATGTTAGTAATTCTCCAGTCTGTGAGTATTACCCCTGTCTTACTGATGATATCACATGCAATGCATTTTATGCACTGGACCTTATGATCTTGGGCCACTAAGTGATCTAATTTCACTCTTTGGGTTCACTCAAGGTTACTGCACAGCTGCAGTGACCAGACCAGGCTGGGCCCCTTACTGAAAACGGGGCCGAACTGGTTTGTTCAGAATCATGTACCTGGCATCACTAATTGAGGAGTGGGAAGGTGTGTTTGCAGAGAAGAACCATGGCCAACTAAGAGTCATCTAATGTACAGAACCTGAAACACTCTTCTTCTGCTATGAAGAGGGTTTCATGTAAGAAATGTGGTGAAGTAAAGCTTCAAATATGGAATATGTCACATTAAGCCACTATGAGCTAGAGATCTAGGATAAAAGAAAGATGAAGCTAATTTTTCATTTTACTCCTTATTTGTATGTTTGGAAGGTAACATGCGTTCAAAGAGCTTTGGGTTTTGAGGATATACACTGCCATTCAACTACTGTACATCCATCCCTGTGGCATACAGACGTGGTAAAAATGTTTGAAATAAGTTGGGGAAAAAATGTCAGAGCAACATTACAATGTTAATTTAACAAGAGGTCAAAATAAATGTGCTTCATTAATTTGGCACCAGATGACAAATTGTAGTCATTTTGGCAGTTGTGTACATGTTGACTAATTTATTTTCTCCTTCACGTTTCCTGGTTAAAAACAATGTATATTATAATCTCGCTTTCATGGAGTAAATTATTGGAGTGATATAATGGGTCCCTTTCTTTTGTCAATGATGCTGAACTAGGACAGCTTTCCTTCTGGGAGATTAATCTGTTGACATTATTGGCAAAGGTCTCAGACTTCAGCCATTCCTTATTTCTCACTGTTGGCTCCTTTGTGTAGATATGTTATAGCAATGAGCTGAAAAAAATAGTGAAAGACAATTTCATATTTTGGGACTAAGATTGGCAAGTAGAATATCTGATTGCTTGAAGAAAAATGAAATCTTTTTAGAAATCTGTGCTGGTTAGTGAGGTATAGTTATCAACACTACAGTGTGTGCTACCATTTGTCCAGTTCTGAACTTTTTAGGAAAGACTTTCTAGACAAGAGTCATTAAAGCATTGTGAGTTTAATAATTACAAACCAAACCAGCAAATGTTTATTTTAAACCTAATTGGACCAAGAGTCCTTGCTGGGGCCCTGGATTCAGTTCCAGACCTCGTGTGTTATCTGCGTGGAGTTTGTATGTTCTCTCTGTGCTCACATGGGTTTCCTCCTGGTGCTCCGGTTTCCTCCCACACTCCAAGGGCATCCTTGAAGGCTCCACAGCCAAAATGTTGTGTCTCTTTTCCCTTCCTTTCAGCGTGGAATAAACCTTGAGCTGTGCCCCTGCGGTCCACGCATGCTGATGCAGCTACTGTACCTGCTCGAAATCCTTGAAGGTTAACAGCTCCTGGGAAAATTGGCCCTGGTGTGACTGTGTGTCTCTCTGTGTGCCCATGGATGGACTGTGTCTCATCCAGGTTGTATCCTGGATAGGCTCTGGCTCCCTCACACCCTGGATTAGATGAAGCAATTAGAAAATGGACTGATATAGAGTTGGCCCAGGAGTACAATAAAGTCCTGTTGGCTTTCCGAGATGGCACCCTTTGATTTTTCACAATGACAGAGCCAGAAAAAAATGAATTGTGGTTGAAATCATAATTAAGGAGATTTCTGTGTAGTAAAAGCTGTTTGTACAGTGAATATGAGTTAACCACAGGTTGACTTGCCTGTCTGTTGAGCAGACACTTCGGCCAGACATGACTGAAATGCATTGCCAGAATTTTTACACAGCAAATACTGTTAAACTATGAACATGAATAACAGTTCTTGCATTTTTACGAAGCGGGACATTTTTAAATTTGTCATGAATAGACGAGATCTTGTGATACTGAAATGATTTGAAGAAGCAGGAGATAAGTCTCACTCAAAATACTGTGCGATATTGTGTTGTACACTGACTGTTTTAATTAAATGCCTTTATCAACGGTAAAGTAGATGGCATACATGCAAATTGAAAGAAATAACTAATTCATCTGATTATACAAGGATTCACTGCACAAGAAACAAAGTCTTTGTTAAGCTTAACATTGATACAGGATTCAGTACAAAGACTGATTTGTTTGATCAGATATAACTTAATTAAAGGGAAAAGTAAGTCTGAGAAAATCTCTGCATTTTTTACATTCTTAAGATATGAGAAGCCGAAACACATGGCAAAGCATGATTGTAATTAAAAGCGGTTAAATAATTTTCATTTATGCTAGCCATTCATTCAGCAGCAGTATCTGAACCAGTTTCATGCAATTATACGGGTGAAAGGCTTTCAAGAAAGTGGTGAGCTTCAGTCCTTTACAGAATACTGAAAAGTAGTCTGATCAGAACGTGTTGTCCTTCGCATTAATAAACTACTCGATATACTGTACCTGACATCACAACAGTATGGAAGCAGCAGAAGATTTCGGTGCCATTTGCTTATTAGAATCTTTTACAATGGACAAAGTCATATTTAAGGTAATTACTACAAAGGTTTAATTCCAAAAATTAGTCCTTCCCAAAGAAAGGCATTGTTGTGATTCTAAGTAATGTTTTTCAACATTCATTTTTGTGCAACATTTTTAAGTACTCAAGCTATTGATAGTGCTCACTGAAAAACGAAGAATAATTAGGTTGTCAGGATGAAAATCACCTTCTAGCTTTGAGAAAAAAAATGCAATTATTACTATTTCCCTACTTCTTTTCTTTTTTGGGGTTGCTTGATGGGCCTGAAGTGTAGATTTGAGAATGCTATCATTTGTATTGCCTAGAATCCTTGTGAATGAGGAAATCAGTTCCAGATGTAGCAATTAACGTTGCTGGCATGTTCCACAGGCAGTGTTTTAGACGAGCTTTGTATCCCTTGGCAGAAGTGATCCAGCTAGATCAGTGACTCTTAGTCCTTTTCCTGAGGGACTGCCATGTGGTTGTGCTTCTCCTCAGTTCTTGAACACAGGTCTGTTTTTAATCCTTCTTTCAGCTCTTGCAAAGTTTTATTGGGATTGTAATTGGCATATCAACGCTGTGCCCGTTCCTGGGTTTCAGAACAACCTTAACTCAAGCGAAAAGTTAACCCACAGATGAAAATACATTTTAATTGCAGGAGTGTCTTATATTGATCATTTCCACCTGTGTCCTTTCATCATGAATTCATTGCCTGTTATGAGCTTTTTAGTTGGAAATAAGGGAGCAAATAGTAACTAGCAAGCTGAGGTGAGACTCTGTTAAGTTCTCTGTGATGAGGTTATTAGTTGGAACTAATACACTTTAGGGTATTATTATTGTGTGCATGGTTAATTGAACACCAGTGGTTAAGGGCCCTATTGGAATAAAAACCAGCTGACACAATTTTCCCTCGGAATCAGAAATGAGAACTACTGTGTCAGGTGGTGTGTAATACCATGTTCTCCTCACAGTGCTTCTTATTTTCGTCATTTTTAGCTGTTAAATACAGTAAGTGCTGCAGTGGGAAAGGTGTGTCACCCGTAACTGTCACCAGAAAGTTAACATCTTTGTGGGTTAGGCTTGTGAGGGTAGAAAGCAGAGCTATTTCTCTGCAACAGCTTACCTGATGCGTTGTTGTCTTCCTGTGAATATTAATTATCTGACATTCTCATCAGTAACCCCAGTTCCTCTTCTCTACATCACGGATAGATATATCATGTACCTACTGTACGTCATTGACTCTATTTTGTTTCCAATACTGGCTCCATATGTTGGATTCTTGCACAGAGTGGCGTTTAAATAGTGGAAATCATAGCCTGTACCTACTTCAGCCCCCTCTGTGTGTGTGGTAAGACATTACACAAATTTAATACAGCTTAAAGATAGTATTAAATTAAATGTGGTATTGCAGTTATTCTAGTGCTTCTACCTTCTGTCTTGCAGATCTTGGGTCATGGGTTGAGCTTTGGACTGGGCCACCTTTGGTGTGGAGTTTGCGTGCTTTGCCTGTGTTTGATTGGGTGTTTGCTGGATACTCCGGTGTCTTCTGTCCTTACATGGTAACATGCTGACCAAGAAAAGTGGTGTCTCGAAATGGACTGGCTTCTGTGACAGACAGAGGTTTGCCTCGAACTTAACAGTCGTTAGTGATTGCACCCATCCATCTTTATCAGGCAATTCTGGTTCTCTGTACAGAAGCTTAGCACAATTGTACAATAAAACTGTGTTGCAGCAGAGCGATTGAATAACAGTAAACACTGAAAATAAAACTGTTTATCCTGGCCAGAGTGAAAGGACATTCTTCAGCCATTCCCAAGGTTTCAGGTTTTGTTTTCTGTACTAAATCAGACAGTAATTGACGTATTAAGAGCTAATAACATGGGGGGGGTATCCAAACGTGCCCTTAATATTTTTAAAAACTCTGGTAAACTAGAAGTGAATGAGCCTCAGGATATATTGTAAGAAAGATTACAAACACAGAGGTGTATCAAAATGGGCCATGTGGCTCATGTTTAGCATTTGATATATCTTCCCTTAGATACCTCTTTACTTGTTTTTTTAACTGGACTGTTTTTGTACTGTAATTTTTAGATGACACAATTACAGTATGTATCACTGTCAGTGCTTGTAACTTTCAAAGCGCAGGGTGCTGCGGTGCCTTTTAATTTTTGAAGAACAGTCTTGTTAAAATCAAATAACTTGAGCATGTACAGCAGTAACAATTTTTATATTTACATTGAGAGATTCCACTTAAAACGTGATCTGGATGATTGATGGTGATGTAAAAGAGTTTGTTTTATTTCAAGAGGGATTCCCAGGCACACAGACGGGTTTTTTTTCTTGTGAAAGCCGGGGGAGGGGTATCACTGGTTGTGCATGTCAGATTTTAGTTTCAGCCCTCTCTTGCCCTCATTGGATTTAAAGTAGAACAGCAGGCTGGTATTATAAAGCAGTTTGGCACAGAAGGGCAGTGGATAATTATGAGGAAAACCATTCCTATAGGGATAATACTCTGAATGTCCCCTGTCCCTCAGGGCTTTGAATGTCAACACCAATCTCTTTAGGGACAGGAGATCTAGAACTAATACAAGCTAAACAGAAGGTCAGCTCTGTGCATTCTTTGCATATATTTCACAAGTGGACATTGTTTTTTGTGTTGACAAACTTATTAAAATATTCCTACATTTTAAAAAGTACTTAAAGTACAACCTGTTGAGCTAAAGTCATTCGGTTTCTTATCCAGTCCTTTTCCTCTGTTTTTAGAAGATTGTAAGAGTATAATAGGGATGACCTTTACAGTATATTACAGATTTTCTTGAAGTGACGCCTTATCAGAATCTAATGATGCCTTTTTTGTTACAGAAAATCGCTATGAATTACTGTGATACCTTTTTTATGTAGTCATTTTTAGCATTAGTTCAAAAAGGTTGAGGGGAAGTTTAGTGTATAACAGGTCAGCAAGTTTCAGTAAGTGCTGTCATACCTAGTTTATCTTGGTTACACTCAGTATAAACTCTGGGGGAACTTTTATTTCTGGTAATGTTTTCACACGGCAAAATAAACCTCAGATCTCCTACACATTATTTCTACAACCCCCCTGAGCAGGACTCCTTGATTTACGTTTTGAAAACTGCATTGTAACAGCAGTTATGGTCTTCGCATGTAGTGTCAAGACGTGAACAGTAGTGAGTTTGTAAAAGGAAAAAAGGCTTGACAGCTGGGTTTATTCTGTAAGGATTTGCATGAGCTTTACAGAATGCATTTTTCCATCTACAAACAGACATGAGAAATCAATGCAAACTCTCCACAAAGGGGTTTGTGTGATAAATCTATGCATACCTAGAGTATGGCTTGAAATGTAAACCAGACATATGCATGGCCATTGCAATCCTGTCCTAGTATTTGCGTTAGCTTTTGATATCAGGGAGAGAGGTTGTTTTTTGTCTTATTTTTTAACTGTAGAGCATTGCCTGTTAATTTATTCTTCCGATTACATTATTACTGTATTCTCCTCCAAATCTGTATATACATTTGTAAATACTGATATAATGGTCAGGATACATACAGTATACATTCCATTCAACTTCCAGTTGATTAACTGTCCGGTCATTTGTTAACATGAATACATTTCATTAACATTACAATTCAATTCTGTATATTGCATGTTTGTGAAGCTGCAGTGATGTAGAGTATATATGTCTTTTTAAAATATAGTCATCTGTTGAAAATCCTTACCCCAATAGTACAATCTAAATTTGTAAGCGATCATTGCTTTAAAATTAGTAACAGAATTTCTAACACTTATTGTCCTCTTTTGTTTTCTTTTTTTTTTTTTCCAATGTGGATTCCCTGGTGGGATTTTGAGGCCATCTGTCTCATTCTTCAAATAATTAGGAACTAGACCTCTTACAGCTTGAAAAATAAGATCTGACCCTCAGGAGGCCAGACAGCAGCATCTGCAGAGATACAATACGACCACATCAGTCAATTTCCCTTATAAAGCTGTTGGAACTACTGGCCTTATATACAAGTATGTTCTGAAACATTTGTGTTGTGTGATGCCATTTTTAGAAAGGGTAATTTTGTCTGGTGTCCAATCTTTTAAAATATTTAAATTCAGAAATCACTGTTGTTCTTCTCATATGCCCATCAAATAATAAAATGTAGTCTTGTAGTTTTAGCCACATGTCGAGACAGAGCTGCAGAAATGCAGCATCAGCATTGTTCTTGTAAATAGACAAGCAGGGATCCCAATGATTTTTTTCTTGTTGCTTTGCTTTCTTTTCATTGAGCTATTTGCATTTTTAATCAGATGAAGTCACGTTTTCAGACTTACAACGTCTTTGATGAATCGGTTTTGCTGTAATGGTTGGTCAGTTTGATTTGAATGCAAAAAAATGTTCTTGATGTCTCCGTGGGTTAAATAATAAACCCAAGGCAGCAGCAGTGTTTACAAAAAAATAAAAAAACTGCAAAAAGTGTGGCTGAAGCTTCTTTTAGTATGCCAATGAACCAGCAGTCAGGCACTATAAGTCCTTAAGAAAAAACACCTCTGAGCAGTTGAACCCAAAGGTACTGTAACACAAAGGAGGGTGTTGTATTAATGTACAAATAAGAAGGTAAAACCTTACACCGAATTAAAGTAGGAGGTAAAACTCCCCCATAGTTAGGAATGAAAACTAACCAAGCTGTGCAAAGCTTCTTTGTTTCTCTGGCACAATGAGATAGAGGAGCAGTGAGCAGGCACTTCACAAATGAATATTTATTTGAGACACTTAACTACAAAATACAACAAACTGCTGTTGGACAGCACTGTGATTCAGTGGGTAGCACTGCTGCGATGCAGCACTGGGGCCAGGAGTTCAATTATTGGGGTGCTATCTGTGTGGAGTTTGGATGTTCTCCCCATGTTCGTGTGGGTTTCCTCTAGGTGCTCCACTTTCCTCCCGCAGTCCAAAGACATGCTGGAGCCCTGCTGTTAGTCCCTGTGTGTGTTTGTGTCTGTGTGTGCCCTGTGATGGACTGCCATCCTGTCTAGGGTGTATCCCGCCTTGCATCTTTGCCAGGACAGGCTCCAGCTCCCCATGACCCTGTATTGTATAAAGCAGTTAGAAGTCGGATGGGTGGACAAACTACTGTTTAGAAATTCTTTCCAATCACTGAGAGACCTGGAGTCTGGCCTTCTGTAGTCTAAGTCTAAAGCTCATCTCATTCAGACCCTCAAATTTGGGCCTGTTTTGATGCACACAAACAAAAAGTAATCATGTCGTGCAATTTCCAGTATTTTAATTTCTTATGTCACTATACATTATATTTTTTATATTTCCCGGTAAGTCCTCATTTTACCTCTCCAGGCTGTGGTTATACTGAACATTGTGTCATTCAAAGAGCAAAGAAAAAATGTAAGTCTTATTCTGGTGCACTCAAACAACAGCTTTGGACTTTCTTACTCCTTTGGACCTGTATTCAGCCCTGAGATTTGATCCCGTTAGCACAGCACAGCCACACTGAGTTATATTGTGTATATTTTATAGTGTTAACCAATATCTTTTTTATTTTTTTTAATCATGCACTTGTACCTAAATGAAAAGCCTAACCACTGCCACTGTATTTATCCCACAATCCTTTGCTGATGTCACCCAGGAGATGTGCAGACCACACAGTTTGGGTTCTCACAAGCTAAGCAAGGCTGACTGGCCAGTAGTAGGACCTCTCAGGAAAATGCAGTGGTGTATTGGTGGGCCAGTAAGTGGCGCTCTTCCGTCTGGACAGGAATTTCCAAACCAGTGTCCCAGTATGGTGACCTGGATGCAGCAGGAAAAGCCATCCTTGTGATGAGATGTTAAACTGAGGTCATTAAAGATCTCATGGCAATGTATGGGTGTAAACCACAGTGTTAGTGCTAAATTTAACTCTAACCTTGAACAATTTGGTTGACTTTTTTTACTTATTTGTTGAAGAAAGTTCTCACTTTTGTAACTGAATTGCCATGTAGTTGGACTGCTGACGCATAATGGCTGCCATGTTTCACTGAGGTGGGTGGTGCTTTTCAGTGCTGGCTGAAGTGAGTACAATCGTACAGTATATATACAGAGATATGAGGTCTTTTAGGGCAAAAAAGCTTTCTGTAAAAGAATAATTAAATTGGTGTGTTAAAGAACGAGAGACCATTTGTCAAATGGTGTATTAGGCTGTCATGGAGGTGAAAATAGAGCACAGTTCCAATGGCTGACAATTATTCTGTGCAGCACCAATTTATTATTAGACACATGTATTTTAAAATACTAATATATCCAAGGTTACTTTAAAGAGCGATTTATATGGTACAGTAACTGTTAGAATTTTTTAGTTACAGCCACACCCTGTGAGGCAGCTCTTGAGACCGTTATTTTAGGTTTTAAGAAGAATGCTCATCTAACAGGGAGCGCTGTAGTGCTCTGTGTTGAACACACCCCTGTTCATGTGCTGTGACTCATTTTGTTCTTAGCCAGACTTCACACGATGCGCTATGTTTTGCTGGTGCTTATTGTGCTTTGTGAAACCAGGAACTTGTAAAAGGGTGAAGGCTACTCTATTAATGTTTTACAATTTAATCTCTGGTTGAAAACTGATGACATGGAGCGTACACTTTTGGGTGGATGATAAATCAGAGAATACACCCTGAGTGCAGGAGAAATCAGGCACCAAACTACTGAAAAAAGGACATTGATTTCTTTCCAAACCTTTCTGTTCAGCACAATGATTAGTGGAAATTGGTGTTCTCAATACGTGTCATACAGTGATGAAACTGTTTTGGAAAAGAAATGGAAGTGAATATGAAATGCTGATTTCCAGTCCCTACAATAAAAATTACACCTTATGTCTTCAGACAAGTTGATCATGTCTTATCTTCTGTAGTTGTAAGAAAACAAATCAAGGAGCAGTTACTTCTGTTTATTGGATTGTATTATGATTCACTGGTTTCCGTAAGTATTCGTAATCCGGTCTGTGATCCACAGAAAAATTAAAACGTTACCGTGATAAACCCTTGTAATAACTTTTATGCTGAGCTCTTGGGCATAATTAACTTGGATCACAGAAAACCAACCAGAACTGCAGCAATAATAAGTGACACTATTAAGTCAATCTGTCTGTGCTGTCTCCATCCCATGCTAATTGGAGACTGTAGACTGCAGTTCCTAGGCTGGTTTATGTCAGACCAAGATGATTACATACAAAACTTGTTTGACTGGCACAATCAGTATCAGGACTGCTACAATATTTACTGTTTTCTTACCGAATAATGCCCATTTTATATCATAGGTTAAGAAAATATCACTAAACAGAAGGCAGCCTGTTAAGGCAGTTGGTTTTCTAGACCTTGGTTTACAAAGGTGAGGTCTGCTAATTCATTTTGAATTTCTACTCATTTCCAGTGATGTCCTTTTTCTGTGAAATACACTACATGGATTCTCTGTGCATTAGGCTTAGGGTTCTTTGTCGACGTTGGCTAGATTTTTTTAATTCCCCAAAATTAGTGGAATGAATCAAGCCGCGTGCTTTTAGTAAAGAAAGTTATAATCCTGTTCCGTGCAATTAAATAGGAAAGTAAAGCCTGTTGAGATCAGGTAGTTGTTTTGTTATCTGACCAGAAGGTGGTCTTTGAGCTTTTTTATCATTTTTTCGCTTTTTAGATTTTTATTCTGTTTTCTAAAAACATCCAGACCAGCAGGTGCTATTTCCTGCATGTCAGTATGATATATTTTTCCTGCAATTTATAGTGCCCAGAATTTCAGTGGAAAATATAGGATGAGTGTTCCCTATAACCTGCTCTCAGAAAACCGTCTGCTGGTGCTGAGTTCTTTTTTCCAAGGAAGAATTGATGTTGTTTCAGTTGCACATTTCTGCTCAGCAGCACATCATTTGGTGATGTTTCTTAAACCTCTGTTTGCTTTGGCTTTTTTTTGCTACAGCAGAAGCCTAGCCATGCATTTGCTTTTGACTGCAGAGGATAAATTTATGTTTTAAAATGTTTCCTATTTCACTTTGGTTGTTAGTTAAAGGGGAGATCCAGTGCACAAGATGAATTAAACTCACTATAGCCAACTGCAGTTAAAAGAATTAGAGAATTTTATATTTGGTATGCAGAGGCAACTTGGGTGGGGGGAGATGTTGAAAAGGACAGTGCAGACCCATGAACTTCCAAGAATTGCCTTAAACAGTGTTTCTCAAGCTGTTTTTAGTACCAAGAACCAGCTCTCTAAGGTGCTCTTCCTTGGAGAACTGCTTTGGATAAAATGTGGTCCATAGCACAGCAGAACATGGAGATGGTCCAGGGACATGTTTTTCAACCACTGGGAGACACATTTCTCGGTCATAAGCATCTGCATCCGTTTTTACTTGTAAAACTGCATTTCATGTAAAAATGAGATTCTGCTAAGACAGCTTCGGGGGCAAGAGTGGGAGGGATCTGACTCAGATCCTGACAGTCCTACATCTGCGTCAGTTTTCAGCCTCGGTGATCTGTGTAGCTGGGTTTGGCAGTTTCATTTCATAGCTCCAGGTTAAATGTCTATAATCAAACAGGCCGTGGAATTAATTAAGAGATTATTCACTTCTGATATACAGTATATGACACCCCGCAAATGACATTTAGAAGCTAGTTTGGACAGATGCAGTAAAACACATTTTAAATAACCAGGCACAACAGATTTTCAATTCTGTTTATTACACCCACCAAACCGTGACAGTAAAATGTTAAACTGTTTATCTAAAGCAGGGTGCCTCCTGACAGGGCAAGTATTTCTTGTGCGTACATGTTTTATCCATTTCTAGATGAAAACAGCAAGAGAACGCATAGGTAAGATTTATGTCAACCACCACTTTTCCTCATTTTTTATATAGCGTTGGGGTGGAAAGTCTGATTAAAAATGAAAATCAACAAAGCATGTAATTTGGCCAGGGGTGCCCAAACCTTTGCATAAAACGGTACCTTTATTACTGAATCCTGTTGTAATAAGTCTCCATTTTTGAAAAATCAATACAAGGGGCCTTTTATATTTTAAAAATCAACCAGATCCATGTAAATGTACCTAGGGCAGTGTTTGTTTGCATTTCTCATCGGTCAGCGAAGAGTTTTGCTGGTCACTTGCTTCCATTCAGCAATGTTCATTGTTGCTTGTGTTGGCCAGCTATAAGAAGTGAATGAAAAAGCCCTGTAATGACTGGTATGTGGTCTTGTAGTGGAACTGATTATAATGTAGCAAAAGTGCCAAGAAAATGTTTGATTGTAATTAAAACTATTTTAAATGAGGCCACAAAAGTGAATCTACAGCTACAGAAACTGCTTTTAAGTTAACATAGGCAAAGTATAGTTAAATTGGGGAAAAAAAATTGTAGATGTGGGTGAATGGCTTTAGTTATTGTTGTTTAGACATTTTAACTGATAATATACCCTTTTGATTGAATGACAATACAATTTATCAGTCAATATTGGGAAATGTGATTTCTGTGGTGTTCCAGTAGTTGGCTTTTAGCATCCCTGTTAATTATCTTGGTTTGAGATACTGCATTGAATCATGAACATAAATGAAACCTAACAGTTTAATTTCTACTATTCCACCAGCCAGTTTCCACTGCCAAGGTCTAGTCTGTCCAGATCCCGACCCTCGTTCTTCTCCCGGTGGGTGGTGAGCATTACCAGGCTCCACCACCGTGGGCTGAGCCGGCCCGGGATGTGTGGTTGGCCTAGCCTCTCTTTGCTTGCCATTGAAAACCACCCCTACTCAGGCTCCATGGATGTGTTCTGGTGTTCATAATCCTGGCAGAGTTCTCCGGGTTTTTAAGGGAACGATCATGGGCATCTAGTTTGGATCATTCTTTGTTTGGTTACTCACCTTTGACCAATTGGCCGGGGGTAACCACAAAACTCCTGACAGCCTAGCTCTAAGGCTCCATCCTCAGGAACTCAAGCAGCTCCATCACGACAAGGGTAAAAGTGACGGAAATGAGGTTTTCCATAGAGCTCCTGGGCTTTCTCTCCATGACGGAGTGAGGAGCTCGGCAAACGCAGGAGGACCTTGAGGTAGAGTCACTGCTCCTCCTAGTCACGCGGAGGGGTGATTTTGCCTCCTGCTGGAGGTGAACCAGGCATGGCCCACTGGGAAGAGGCTCTCGGGCAGTCCCAGGGTATGCTGGAAGAATTATATCTCTTAGCATGGGAGCACCTGGGAGTCCCTCAGGGGGAGCCGGAGACTTGCTGGGTGAAGGGAAATGTGGTCTTCTCTTCTCCCCTCAGCCGGTTACCACCACAACCCTCACCAGGGGTAAGCAGTTAGGAAATGAGAAGATTTAACTCTATTTAAATAATCTATTTAACTGTGTATGCTTAATTATGCACAGAAAACATTAGGCGCCTACAGCAGTTTGGACTAAAACTGGTGATGAGCCATTCTTTTGTCGGATTTAATGGCCAGGAAAGACAATTTTTTCAGACGGAGAGTTTAACTGCCTGTGAAGGACAACTTTCTCAACATCTACAGTATGCAGTGGCAGGGCAGCACATACAGTATCCTTGGCATAAAGTCATACTGCAAGATTTTCCAGAAACAGCTCATTGACACCAGAATTTGCAGTGATGAAGCTGTTCCTAACACTGAAAAGGTTTGGTTACTTGTGTGACACACCCAACATGCCTTCTATCAGTATGTCCCAGCCCCGTGTCTTTCTCCAGGACAGAAAGAGTCAGGACAAGTTGTTGTCCTATCCACTCTTCACATTGCTGGGTAAGGGATCAGTTCTTGTTTCTTCCTTCCTTTTTTAAATCTGTGACTATCCAGATTTTCTTGCAAAAAGCTTTCTTGCAGGCATTTCAAAGTATGGCTTCTTTAGATATGAGTTATTTGAGTTATATACCATACAGTATCCCGATTTTGGGGGAAAAAAATATTTGATTTTTAGTGTCCTGGATACATTTATCTTAATTCATGTATCTGTTCAAATGAAACCATAAGCTTGTGGAAGGTAACAAAGAGACAGAAATATCTACAAGCAGCAGTCTTTGCATGTCTAAGTGCCTCAGTCCTTTTGCTCAGGGTTTTTGCATGTCAATGACAGAACTGAGTATGAGGGGCTTTGATTTACAGATGGTTGCTACTAATTGAATCATAAGATTATTTAGACATTATGCAGAATGAAGGAGGCTTAAAAACTCGTTAGCTATGGCAGTGAATGTATTGACAGAAGAGATTAATAAGAAGCTGTGTTATAAGAAGTGGGAACAGATGGCACACCCTAAAGTTTTCAATGTGAACAGTAGAAGGTTTCTGGTTGTAAACACATTTATTTTTCTAAAATTAATACAATTAAGGCATTGGACATATGTTTGCTAGCTGTATGATGACTAGAGATATTTTAATAAAAATGCCGCTGCTATGTCTGAAGTCCTGAATCTAAATAATCCAAGTTATATGTGAGTCTCTTGACATACTGTAATACAGGGCATTCATAAATTAAGGACTAGAGCACTATGAAGTTTTGAGCATTGGAACATTGTAGAAATTTAGTTTTTGTCAAACAGCTTATTTATATTTTCACTATTATTTAGCCACAACAAATGTAGAAAAGATTTCAGCCTTAACATTTTAAAGTTGTCTTAAGCCAAGAATCTTGCAAAGATAAAACATAAAGAAAGCTGCTGGCGTTAGAAAAACATTGGATGGAACACAGGAGTGAAAAACAAGCTCAAGTTGTTATGTAAGGCTTTTAAATTATAGCACACACTACTTTATAATATACTTTGTAGTTTACTGTATTTATAAATAAGGAGGTTAAGGTTAGTCTCATATATTTATTACTTAATGGTTGCACATCACTTGTTTGTTTAGGAACTAATGGAGCTGGATGAATGCTTGACCTCATTTTAGAAAAAAAAACCTACTAATTATCTTTCTCTGACTAACCAAGAAATATCAGTGTTGTCACCACAAAAGGATTAAGGAAAGTTTTCCCAAGGCAGTGAGATGAAAATGCAAGCACATCATAAGAAGGCCTTCTTTATATTTATAAAGGACTCTCTGTATAAACTCGCCACAAAACCAAAAGTGATGACAACATCAAAAGCTGCCCAGTGACGTAATTGTGTGGTTATAATTTGGCACTGTAGTTAGTACAGGATGCACTTAAGTCTGCTTGGAATAAAATTGACCATTCAGGAGGGTGTGAATAGAAATACAGTATTTCTTTCAACAGACACCTGTTTTCTTCTCTTCTTGAACTAATATATGTATGTTATTTTTACCAGAGGTTTTCTGCAAAGTATGGTTTGCCCAGAATTTCTCTTTTAATATATGTTTCTGTCATTACAGCGTGTGGTTTAAAGTTAGCTTTGTATATCTTAGTCCCTATTTTGTGAAGTGTATAGGCTTTTATTTTTCATAGAATAGAGGTTTACCTACTCACATGTATTTATGTGAGTGGTCATACAGTGTTGGATGGTAAATTGTTTGGGGTGTTTACCTAAAAATGAATAGTAGTTGGCAGAACAACTTACTGTCTTTAGCTGAATTTCAACTTCAAGTTTACTGTGTGTTTTACCTAATTTAGCTTTTATTTAAGACCTGAACCAGCCTCTGTTATGTTCTGCTGCAGAGATATAACAAAATGTTTAAGGGGTGAAAATTCCAGACAGAAATTGGCTCACTGAAGTGATCAAATATTAACTCGCTTACAGATGTAATTAAGAAGTATTTTATAAAGATTTATTTTGTGACTTACCAGAATATTTGCTAACATACCAAAATTAAAATAATCTTTCATAATCAGTAAAACTAAAATGATATTTGAGTTAAAATTCTGAAATGGGTGTTTTTATCTACATTTTTTACGTATATACAGCATTTGGAGTATTAAGAAAACTACTCTTTTCATATTGTAGCAAATTGATTATTACATATGTGTAGTTACTAGCTAATTGCCCAAGAAACTTGTCCATCTCCATTTCTGATGCAGCACGGATCCCGTAGCATGATGCTGCCACCACCATGCTTTATGGTAGGGATGGTATCCTCAGGATGATGTGTGGTATTACTCTTGCACCAAAAGTAGTTCTTAGCGTTGAGGCCAAAAGGGTCAATTTTGTCACCATGTTTATACTATTCAATAGAACTTCGTTCTTCCACTGCTTGAGGCATGTTGTTAACTTTTTCCTTAGTGACTACCCAATTGAAAGAGCTACATTTTAGCATCCATTGTAATATTCCCTTTTCTTTTAGCCTTTAAAATAGCCTTTCTTACCAGTGCTTGTAATTCATTGTTCTCCTTTTCTTTACCGGGATCCTGTCGGTTTGTTCTAATTTTAAGCCCTTTCTTTTCCCTTACATTTTTCTGAATTCATGTTTTGAACCGTTTGAGATACCTTTTTTCAGCTTTTAAATGACTTGTGGAAAAAAATCTGTTGAAACTCTTACCATCCTTTCTCCACTGGTTTCATATCTTATCTCAATTAATTTCTCTTAAACTCTCTCATTCCTTTAATGTCTGCTTCCTTGAATTCCTAAACATTAGCTTTGGATTCGGCCTGTACAGTTATAAAATATACTTCAAAGCATACTGTATTTTGAACTCAAACATCATAAATTACATTATAATCCTAAAAAATGTTTTAATTATAATATTTCATTAATAATTGCTTACACTTACATTGGACATTCCATTCAAAGCACTTTACAGGTAATGGGGACTCCCCTCCACCACTTATGTGCAGCCCCCACCTGGATGATGCGACGGCAGCCATAGTGCGCCAGAACACTCACCACACATCAGCTATCAGTGGGGAGGAGAGCAGAGCGATGAAGCCAATTCATAAACGGGGATTATTAGGAGGCCATAATTGGTAAAGGCCAATGGGAAATTTGGCCAGGATGCCAGGGTTACACCCCTACTCTTTTCGAGAAACACGCTGGGATTTTTAATCACCACAGAGAGTCAGGACCGCAGTTTTATGTCTCATCTGAAGGACGGTGCCTTTTTACAGTATAGTGTCCCTGTCACTATACTGGGGCATTAGGACCCTTGCTGATCACAGGGTGAGCGCCTCCCACTGGCCCCACTAACACCTCTACCAGCAGCAACCTTAGTTTTTTCCCAGGAGTCTCCACTCCAGGTACTCACACCTGCTGAGCTTAAGTGGGCTACCAGTTGTGAGTTGCAGGGTGATATGGCTGTTGGCTAAAACTGGGATGTTTTGAAACTTGCATGGTCAATTTTGATGAAGGAGCTCAAAAAAGGAAAAATGGCATGTGTCATTTCTAGAGTGCAGCAATGGATCATTCTGTGACAAAGTAGCCTAAGCAACTAGCCTAACCAACCGTCTCAGATTTACATACACCTGGGTTGGGGGATAAAAATATTACCCCGTATTCTTAAAAGGTCAAGGGCTCAGGCGTTATAAGGAGGTGAGGTCCGCGCAGAAAATCACTGGGACCGAGCTACCCTCCATCGTCCGGATATGATATCGTCCATCAACTGCTGCCACAACCGGGCTCGAGCTATACTTCCTGACCCAATTCACCCTGGCCACGATCTGTTTTCACCCCTGGGTTCTGGTAGAAGGTATCGCAGTATTGGAACACTGACAAATAGTTTCAAAATCAGTTTCTTCCCCCAAGCAGTCTGCATCATAAACGGCTCAAATTAGCACCTGGACTTTAAGGTACTGCACTGTTTGCACTATGTCCTGTCTTGGCTGTATTATAATTAAGTCTATTCTCTGAATTTATTGTCCATGTCTGTTTGTCGTTTGTGCATTTTTTTCCTTTCTCTAATGTTACTGGGTACAGCTGAACGAGTAAGCATTCCAATACACGTGTTGCATATGGTAAATAAAGAAATCTTGAATCTTGAGATTTTTGCTTATGGGTTCAAGCCTAGGTCATGTCATTAGCCGACTGTGACCAGATTCCCGTATAGGCTTAATGCCTTGGAGGATCAGTTGGAATCAGGCAGCCATAGCTCTTGGGAACGGCGAGTCTCTCTTCTAGTTGGTGCTGAACCTCCAAGTCTTAAGACAAGTGGCTCAAGGGTGTGCAGGTTGGATAGACTCTGCCTGTACTGTACATTCTCATTCTTCACCTGTGTGTGGTCAAAGGGTTTGCAGCCTCGTCTAGGAGATATTTTATTTGGAAAGTGAGGGTGTGCAAGGAATAACATCTGTCATTTTTATCCTTGAGTTTCTTTACACCCCCAATTAAACCCAGCAGTTTCAAAACATCACCAAGAAGAGGTACAGTACAAGTAATAGCTCTGTCAGTGTAAAATAAATCACGGGTAATAGTTTTGATTTGTGTATAGAAAAAAAATGTTTTTCAGTTTAACTCTGTGCATTTGTTAAATTAGTATTACAATTTTTCACTGTTGTAAATCACGAAGACATCCAGACTGGTGCCCCACTTCGCTTACAAGGCACTGTCCCACAAGGTTAGTTTCTTTCTAGACTTCAGTAGCTTCTGGTATACGGAACATCTCCACACATCACTAGCTGCACCTCTGATGCATTTTCCCCTGATGAAAATTAATTTATCATAAACGGTTGTGCTGTTTTGGTACTGCATCGTCCAAACATTAACACAGTACTGGCCTAGAAATCGAAGTCGAGAGAGAAATAAGTAGATCTATTTGGTTTTGAACATGGCTTTCCGTGATCATTGCAGTGAGACCGGGATGATACTATTACTGTAATCTTCTCAGAGAGCTGGCATGGAGCTGCAGAATTGACTGAGTTATTTCTTCACGTGCAACCCTTACTTCCTGAGCAAATGCATTTGATGAGATTTAGTTAAAAAGTGTTTTTGCCCCTGTTAAATATTGTTTTTGCCCCTGTCAACATTTTTAAAATAAAATCTTGATTTGGAAAATGTTAGTGTTAATATGATGTCTTGCAGTGATTAAAGCACACCGTCACACAGTATTAGAGTAATGGAGCCTGACATAAGGAACATCAGCTTTTCATCTGTGTATTGGTGACCGGGAGATGTGAGCATTCGAAAGGAATAGACTTGAATTTCTTTGAACATACTGTGAAATGAAGGATTTGGACAATGTGTACAGTGGTTCTTTGCTTTTTGTTTCGACAGATCTGGAAATGTTATGTCAGAGTAGGTTCTTCTGGAGATACCAAAGGCAGTAAGTTCTTTTTTTGGTTTCTATTTTACCTGAATTTGTTTGATAGAGTTGATGATGATAGGCCAGTTTGAATCTACAAATTGTCTGCTTCTAGAGTAGTACTTGTTCTTCTTTTCCAGTACCAAAATATAAAGGAATAAATGTGTTCTTGGTTGGATTTATTTTTTAACTTAGTTTAACTTTGTGTTTGTACTTTACCATACAACAGCTCAGTTTAAAATGCAGAATTATTTTTGGACCTGCCTATTAAAGCATTTTTGTCTTGTTTTTGGATTTCAGTTGGTTCATTGTAAGGACAGTTACAGATCATAAGTTATAAATGTAAAAGTGGAAACATGAAAAGTCAGATATTGATCAATAAATGGATAGTCATACAAAAATGTCATACAAATTAATTTTAATAACAGGAGGAGCAGCAAGCATTCTATTGCTGAAATATATTTTACAGAAGGCAAGAAACTTGCACACATTTCATTGTATCTTTACAATATATGATATTCAATTAAAGAAAACACTTTAAATTCAGTGTGCTATAACAATTGGCAATAACAGGTTGTTCATAACTATTTTTATCTGGTTTAAAGTGCTTTTGTGAGTGCTTTCTTTTTTGCTGTTGTGCTGTTTTCCAAATTCTTTCCAAATTTTCTATTTTCAGTAGTGTCTCTTGTATAAATATAATATCATTGTGATTAAGAATGCTCTCAAGCCCTCATACGATTTTAAACAAGAAAAAAGGAGTCAAACATGACAAATGGAATAATTCATGTCCTGCATTCCAAATCTGATTTTGACAGTCTGCAATTCCAAATATAGCTGAATATTTCACAGTAGCATGGAGGTTTAGGAGATATGTTTTTATCAGGAACCCAAAATAAATTTTAGTATTCATGTCTATATTTTTTTCGATCTGCTTTAACCTTTATTGGTCACAACTTGTGTCAATTTTAAATCGCAACTTCAAAAAATCCAATTCGATTTTGGGTTTTCTTAAAGCTCTGAAGATTTGTTTTTGTTTATGCTCTTTTGCATTTCATAAATTCAATCATGTATGCATTTTAAGTTCTTCCTGTGTCTTTTTATAGGTTGACTGCTATTTTATATGTCTAAAGAAGTTATTTTAAACCTAATAGAATCACTAGCAAATTACTTAGATACATTTGGAAGAATACTATTTTATAACCAACACTCTGATCTGTTTTATTTATCCCTTGTTCTGTCAAAAGGATAAAATAGATTGAAAAAAATATATATAACTTTGTTTGAGTACCAAAACCTTACTACTTGATTTGTGTTTCCTGGACAAATAAAAGATTTGTTCTGCAGTGTAATTTTTTTTTTTTAGCAGAATGTATAGTCATCTTCACTTTGTGCTCTTCCTTTATTGTACTTTTGTATTGTATTTTATTGTTTATTGTAACTTATTGTACACGTATATAAGTGTTAGGTTATATATAAGTGTATATATGTGTTTGTGATCACTGAAATATGTTTCCCTTGCCTGACCACTGGCTTTTCTCAAGAATTTACATTTTAAGGATATCTACCTGTTTAGTTTTCAATTCCAAATCTTTTTAATAATGCTAATTTTCTCAAATACTCTTCAAAACTCTTAGTATACAATACGATTAAGAATTTAAGAAATTTACAGCAGACTTGAGGCTACTCTGTGGGTCAAGTGATGTTCAGAATGGACAACGTCACTGTTGCCAGTTCAGATTAATTAGTATTCCAGCTATTACAGTTATGTACTGCTATAAGAAGTGAGAAATGTCCAGTGTGCCCCTTTTTCAGAGTAGCAAAGGAATTTTCCCCCTGTTTGCCATTGGATTACTTTCTGTCTCCCTATTTATTGATCTTTTAATTGGGATATCTATGCGCTATTTCCTTACTGAAATTATGGCTCACTGGCCTCATTGCTATCGGGTCCTGTGCCTGGTTCCAAGCTGGAGTATGCCTGGTCGGAATCACTGTGAGTTCTTCTGAGTTCTCCAGTGGATCCCACCTTGCTGAGATATTCAGGTTAGAGATGATTGGCTACTCAGAGTTTACTCACTAATTCCCATTATCCAACCACATACTGTATTTTCTCTCCAATTCCCCAGTGCTGTAAGAGCTTGCTTTGAGGTTCTGACTACTTGGTCATTAAAAATCCTATGGCACTTTTTGTAAGAATAGGAGTTTCTGGTATCTGAAGTCCGCTCTGTTTTTGTACAATCTGACCTACCTTAACTTCCCCATTAATTTGTGATCCTATTAATTTCCCATTAAAGTGATCTTTCATTTTTCTACCTGATCTTGTGTGTAGTGGGACAGAATGGCTGTATTTCAGTGGTGGATGAGAAGGGTTGTCTGCTAAATAAGAGTCTCCCTGTAAATTTAGGGATGAAAATGTAGGCTTTAATAATTTTAATCGTGAAAGCCACTGTTAGTCTTTCAGATGGTGAGTCCTTCTAGCAGCTATATTGACAACAATAAAATTGATTAATACAAAGAACAAAGTGAGAATATTACCTTGCAAGATCTTATTTTAATAAGTCATACAAGTATGTTGAAAACATATATTGCCAAAACAGTTAAGTATTACTGCTTTAAAATTGTTGTGAACTAAGAAACAACGTGACAATTAATAAATTAAGTGTTATTTTGCCCATCAAGCTATTTTTGTACATCTCAATCAGATTTTTGGAACTCTAAATTTCAGACAATTATCATTATATCTCAGTTTGTTTAAACCTGAGTTTTCCATATGGCAGAATGAGTGTACTACCGTATTCAGATAACATAACATAACATTCAATAACATACTAATACTAATAACAGGTTTTCCTTACTGAAAAAACTAATAACAGGGGTGTTCACTCTCTATGAATGTGCAAATATCTAGGAGCTCATATGACAGTATAAAAATAATTTGAATAAACAGTTTAGTACTACTAATGTGTATATATAATATACTGGAAAAACAACTCAAATAGTTTTAAAACTGAGAACAGGCTTCTTTCAACAGTGTTGTTAGAGTCTAAACAAGCTACTTTGCCTAGTTGTTGGAGCAGATACTTTATATATAAGATAGCTTTTTTCATGAAATGGCTGAAGGACATTCTTGAATCAGTTACTGTAGCTTTTATCACCCAAATGAGCTCAATCGGCCAAATCACTTACTCTTGTCTGCAGACTTTGTCCATTTTCATAATTCCTTTAAATATGATGTAGTATCAGACATGGACACTCATGTTATGCCAAAGAAAATGGAATGCACACTACACTATTAATTACTGTATTGAACGCACCACAAGTGTAATCCACTGTATGCTAGCGTCCTGTAGAGATGAGGTTAAAAGTCCCTAAAAGCTTTGTCACTGCGGTGGCAAAATGTTTTTACAGTAAATTGGAACAAGTAAGGTTTTGTTCTATGCTGACAAAAAATGAAAAGAAACACCACGTTTTGGCTGTGGAGCCTTCTTCGGGTGCCTTCTTCACCCTTCTTCTTCTTCAAGGCTCCACAGCCGAAACTTTTTTTTCTTTGTTTTTCAGCATGGAATAAGTCTTTACTTGTTCCTTTGCAGCCTATGCATGCTGATGCAACTACCTACTTGAACTATGTTTTTACATTGCCCGCTAGCTGTGATATTGAACTTGAAAACAGCTCTGCATGGGGAAGCTGTTCCAGGACTCCGTCAGGAGAAAAAGTAATTTAGAAGAGCCAACTATTCACTTCCATACTAGACCAGTGTTTGTACTGTAGAATTTTATTAAATAATAATTTAATATTATGGTGCTTCCAGTGTCCTGGAGTCCTTGATTAAAGCTGTTGGCACCATGAACTCCTAATACCAAATACAAAGGCTTTTTAGACAAAAACCTAGCCCAGGAGGCTTAAACATGGCACAACTGGATCTTCCAAGACAATGAATCCAGACGCACATCACAAAGAAGTGGTTAAAATCATTAACATTCATTAGCATTTTGCCATCTCAGACCTGCTTACTTTGGTGTTCATTGTCCTCAACTGAGGGCAGGACATAATCCCAGACCGAAGGATATATAAGACTAGAAATATTCTGTATGGAAAAGGCCTCAGTGCTGTTATCCTTGGAAGGCAAGCTTGCACAAAGTACGGAAATTTAATTATTTGCGAAAAGCGATTTTGGTTGTGAAAATTTTATCATAACTATCATTTTTATTCAAGATAATTGAATCATTAATAAAGCACAATATATTACACATGGTGGGAAAATAACAGTGTATCTTACCTGCGTTGTTTATTTTATGCTTAGGTTTTCTCATCTTTATCAAGGCTGCTAACAATTTTGTTTGGAGGTGATTGTAGATGCAGCAAGACATCAGGATCCCACACTCCTTGGAGCGGTTTTGTGCTAGGGTACTGTAATGTGTTCACTACCCTTCGAGGCTCAAATGATTTTATGGCTAATTTGCATCTTTGGATGATTATGCTCCTTAGTAAATCTGCGAATGAGGATAAATATGTGAACTCAACACAGCGGGCACCCCTGTCTGGGATCAAACCCAGCACCAAGAGTGGTGCGCTACCTACTGTACCACACCAGTGTATAGACAGGCTTTTATCCCTTGCTCTCCATGAAAAAGACCAGGCATCAATAGATACTAGAATGTTCTAGTTTTTTGTGTCTATGCACTGTGGACTTACTTTCTGTTTTTATAATGTAATAGAAAAAAGGATTCCATTAAACAACTGTTCTTCAAATAGTTTCAAGTACAATTCAAAAGTTGACTTTTTTACAGTTCTCAGCTGCACAGGCTTTCCAAGGAAAGTTATATTTTAGGAAGCATACCCGTTGTTCCTTTTTTATTTGCTAAATAAGGACTTGAATTTCGTTATAAAAACTGCTGACTAAGACCTACAGAGGCATCAAGCTGCATTCCTAATGTACTTCTCTTACAGAGTGCCAGAAGGTGTGCTGTAATATAGGAAGTGATGAACACAATCCTGGTGAAAAATGATGTTTTGCATATACAGTATCTACCATCTTAAAATACATGTACAGTATGGCTGTTTCCTCCCTTAGAATGTAGGTTATAGAATATAAAATGCTTGAAATTCATTCAAACCAGAGACCAGGTAATGCTGTGAAATCTATGCAGTTAACAGTCTTATCTGTTTGATGTCTCTTTAACATTGACAAAGTTATAAGAGCTGCATGACCTTCACACTGTCATTCTGCACAGGGATGTGAGTATTTGGCATTTTAGGTCAAAACTTGCCCTTGACAAAGCCTGACTGCGATATAGAAGGACAGGCATTGCTATGTGGTAACGTTTCTTTACCACAGTGTACTAATATGTAATTTTACAGTTGGAGAAGAAGTTGTTTTTAAAAAGTCTAAAGATTTTCTATTTAAAATTATGAAAATAAAACAATTCTTACATTCACAAAAGGTGCTAGTGCTGTATAACATTTTTAACAACTGCAGTGTTTGTAGTAGTTACAAGCATTCACCATCAGAACGGAATAATCCCATAATTTTGGAAGCAATCATGGAAACTGAGGTTATTAATAGACATGTCCTGTCTGGTGCACCATGTAATGCACCTACTCTAAACGCCTCAAAGTACTGATCTGCCAAGAGCGGTTTCCTGACAGTTGATAATGGAATAGCATTTTGAATTCAATCTGCTAAAATTTCTGAGAAATTATCTATTTATAGATGTATATTTCATGTGATCAAGGTAAAGAAAAGCAGACCATTTGCTTAGTCTACATAAATATTTAAGAAATACCATCCTTGCTTCTTTACTGTGCTTGTATGTTGCCAGCTGAGATGTCTTTCCAGGGAGATATTTTTTACAGCAGGCCTCTTTTAGCGCACTGGACAGAAGTGAAGTGCAGCAGACATTTGCCTGTCTGTTGACAAGCAAAAAGTGCACTTAATGTACGATATATGTGAAACGTTTTTTTTTCCATATAAAATACAGTAATTACATTCAGATGTTCTACATGAGTGAAAGAATTCCACAAAAGCTTAGCTATCATAACTGAGTTTTTGCCTTTATCAACCACACTAAAAAGGTTTGCATCACTCCAGTGCAAATAGGGGTACCTGCGGTGTAGTCTGGTATTTTTTTTAACATCCCACAATATTGTAACAATCTATGAAGAGGTCATATTTAGAAAGGAGGTTTATCTATTCTTTTTTTTTTTAATGTGACAAACATACAACTGTCTTAAAGCAATGAAGAATGTGTTGTTATTGAAAGCAATGAAGGGAGCAAAATCTCTACAGTTGCATCAGTGAGAGAAAGAGAGAGACTTGTGTTTCTGCAACTTCAAAATACCATATGCAGGCTTTGACAAGACTTTTTCCTTTCATTAATTTTAAGATTTTTGTAGTTTCATGTTGATTTTGGTCATGTCGCTGGCTGAACCTTAGTCTTTACCTTAGTGCGACTGCATTTTTTATCTCAACATACACAAGAAATGAGAAGCCCTCTTGTACCTGCCTTCACTGAAGGCTGGATTGAATTAACTGCTTTTCCCCATGAATAGGGAAGGAGGAGTTATTAAAAGAATGTCTGGATCATGTTGTGTCGAAAGAATTTCATTTATTAAAATGTAATTTTGCTGATACCCTGTGCTGCCATTGCAACCCCTCCTCCACGCTGTGCTGGCGAATGGCTGTAATTAGATTAGCAGCCAGCAGAGAAATGAATGGCAGCGTCTGGGCCACAGCGAGCATGTGCAGAATACTGCAGGTGTCTGTCTTCCACATGGCGCTGACGTCAGTACTTGACAAGTTGGTTATCCACCACAGTAATCCTCAGCGCTGCATAGGAGACAACAGGGAAGCCAGTCTGTGGTACCTTTTGCTGGGGGGAAGCAGTGAGTCAGTGAAATTGTAGACTGTTCAGGCAGAAGGTGACAGAGGGGGGGGGGGTGACCGGCTGCTTTGTTTGCACCAATACCTAAAGGTCAGCACGTCCAGCAGTGCCTGCGAAAGGAGAAGCAGTCCATGGTAATTACTTTAAGGCCTTTTATCTGTTTCGATAAAATGCAGTGATGCACAAAATGAATCCTGTTGATTATGCCTGTTAATTTGATTGTGCGGTGTGTGAAAAGCTGTAAATTATATTCAAGTTCCAGGGAAGCAGCAGCAGAGAGCTCTGTGGCTGAGGAGCTTACTGCAGGAAAATGATGAGCTGGAATGTCTTGTTTATGATCCGCGGACCTTTATTCAAAAAGCTACTCAGCGTACAGAAACCAGTCTTTAACACGTTGCTGCATGTGTATTGATCTCCTTTTACTTGGTTGTTGTTTTTTTTGTTAATACATGTCACATGAGGAGGATAATTGTGAGGTAAATCTCCTTTTCTCCTTTATTTTTTGTCAGTGTCATAATTGTGATACAATTCTGTATATATTTGTTCTTTAAATGGTCATTACATTAATGTGAAATAGGTCTAACATTATTGTGTGGTTGTGTTTTCGATGCATTTATTAATATGTACCCTACTGTGTTTTGGAAACCTCATGTTGAGTGTAGCCCAGAAGGGACTATTGTTATTCAGTGTTTACAGCATTTTTTTTGTGGGTGGGTGGTTTATTTCTTTTCTTGAATTTCCTTTAAGAGGGCTCTTATATTTGGGCAATTTGGCATATCCTTTCCAAGACAATTGGTCATTGTTCCAAAAGATGGTATTTGGCCCTGTGCCTTGTTTATTGTAGGTACAGTTCAGTATTGCGGCTTCCAAAAGCTTTTCGTTCTGCAAGGATTACTTTCTTGGTTTAGTTTTTAGTTCTTTCAGATTAATTTGATGAGTTTCAGATTAGGGACTGTATTTAGACTTGCAAATGCTACAGAATTACAAATATGCATATATTTGGGCTTGAACTGTTCAAATACTGTATATCTGCTCAGTAGTTGCTGGGAAGCGTAAAGGAATATTGAGTATACCTGCATATTTAAGTTAAAGTGCATTATGTCATTTGTATTTGTGCTCTGTTTCTGCATACTGTACTACCTTGTTGGATCAGTATCAAAACACCTAGTGTTTTTCATACCTGTATTTTTAGTTTTCCATTAAACCATCCTCTTTACTGTAGCTGTTATTTCAAATACTTCTTTCGGAGAGGACAGCTTTCATGATGTTAAGTTGAAAGAGATTCATGATGTTTGTAGTGAGTTAAAAGATTCAGAACTTCATTGTCTTCTTAAAATCGCCATAGATGGGTATTATTTAAATAGAGGCATTTGGTTTTGAATAAGCAGAAAGTAACATGGACCTACTTAACATGGACTTAAATCAGGTGAATTTATTTGGAGCCCTTTATTACTAAGCTGTCATTAGAAAAAAGAGAAAATTAATTGAACTAATGAAGGTAACTGATACATTCTTGTATGAAATGTTTAAGACTGAAATTTGGTCCAGTTATGGTAGTGCTTTCTTATATTCTTCTAATCTTATAATCTTCTTATATTTTTTTATGAGACATAGTGTATTGAATTAATCTATTGTCATCAAGTGGAAACAGCCCATACAAATACAGCTTATTTATTAAATATTCATAATATGTTCATCTCAAGTTGAAATTGTCTTCTGAATTTTAATTGACTTTTTAAAACAAATGTACAATGTATTTTTTCCTCCTTTGGGCTATACTGTCCAGCAAAGCAAATAATACTGATTACATGGTGCATTTCTTTGGATGCTGAAGCAGAGCACCACTGCAGTTCTTAGTCAGCATATTCGGTTCACTGCTCTCCTTTTTCTCACTTGTAGAAATTATGCTGTATACATTGCTGTTTCATGAGTGCTCTGAATGGCCAGTTTTCTGACTGTCTGGGAGTCTGATATGCTTTCATGGACAATTTAATGGAGCAGCTTTGATAATGAAAAGAAAACTAGTATTTTCTATCATTGGCTTCTTCTGAGATATCAGACAACAGGAATGAGCACTGTTTTGTTCTGTTTTGCAACTGTCAGTTAAATCTTCATTATTATGGATTAAAAAGTTCAGGAAAAATTATGTTTCATGACTGACCAACAGTGGTGCTGCAATAAATGTTTAAATGTTATGACCAGATAAGTTAACTCTCTGTATATATAGCTTTTGTGGGGTTCCCGATGAAATAGAAGAAAAGTCCAAAATCTGCTGAGATTTTCATAACAATGTACCGCTTATACAGTACTAGTCAGTGGCTGTTGCCAAATAACAATGGCAGGTGTCCAACATTTTTTTCCAGCTGTTCATTGAAGTTCTTCTTTCCTCATCTCATTATCGTTCTGTAACACCTCTGGTACACATCCGAGTCATAAAAAGGAATACCAACTACTGTTTTAGGAACTGTATTCAAATACCTCCTAACAATCAAAGTGTTTACAGTAGATAACTGCAACAGACTTTCGCCATTAATTGCAAATGCTTAGTTGTGTGAAACCTACAGTTTAAATAAACAGTTTAAATAGTGAACAAGGGCTTTTCACAGGATGTGTTTTTGTTTTCTCATTTATAGCTAATTTACTGTATTTTTTTCTACACTGCAGTTTGTCCTTTGCTTTTGTTCTTTGACTTCAACTTGTGCTGACACATGTTTTGGCCAGCCATATTGACTCCTTCAAGTGACCACACACTAGCGGGACTCTTTAAACAGGACTGTAAATGCCTAATCTGTTTAATCAACACTGTTTACGCAGACAAATTTATAGCTGAATTCTGCTCAATAAGGGAAGTTTGTAGTTTTAGTTATGTCTGCTTCTTTTGATTATGTGGAGAAATAATCAATGAGTGCATATGGTTTGGAATTTTATTTCTATCATTTGTAATTTTAAAATAAGTCATCTCTCACAGCTCAATTTTGCATGTAGAATTTGTTTGAATTATACAGGTATCTCTTTCATAACTTTGTAAAAATAAATACGTTTTCTCTCATGTTATATCTAAGTCCTGTTCTTTCTGAGTATCCTGTAGAAGAAGTGAAATTTATTTAACACTGTTTAGAGTAAGCTCATCATAAGCTAAGATTTAAGGATAGAAGATTCAAGAATTTAAAAAAAACTAAACTATTTTTCTAAGTGCACACTTTCAGAGATGACTTGTCAGCTTGAATCACTTAAAGATTACATAAATGGAAACTTAATTACTTTAATGCATTTCTTTGTTTATTTGGGGTGCTTACATTATTATTGACCTTTAAAGATCAAGTGTTTGATATTGGACTTTGAACAGGTAGAGTTTTGTGCCATAAACAAAGCAAAGAAATGGATCTTGAAGTAGTGTCTCAGTCTTTCATACAGATAAAATAATGGATTGCATATAAATGGCTCAGAGAAAACCATCAAAGATTTATTATGACTTAATTATTCATATAGTATTTTGCAAACTTGGGAAAACAGGAACAGCAGTTAAAAGTTATAAAAAGTAAAAAGTGAGTTTTCCTGATTCAAGAGTCACTGTTGAATGTTGTTTTTTTATGTTGTTTTTTTAAATGTGGTGGTCCTAATGATTTCTTGTGATGTTAATTAATCAGATTGAATTCTTAGGAGCATAGTTTGATCATCTTTATCTCACCTAGTGTTTACTTGCCTCCTAGCTCTAGGACAGCTACTGTAGGTAACTATGGAAAACAAAGCACTTTATTCTAAACCATTTGAATAAGGCAAACCAGCTGGGAACTGCAAATGTTGCTAAACTTTGCTACTCCCCAGTCATAACAGTATTAACTACTTTAATTAATACTTTAATTTAAATATATTTTTATATAATTTTCTGATAATGTTATTTGCAGTTTATAGCATTATAGAATTGTCTGATGTGGGAAATTGTCATTTTTAACAGTTGCACTATCACAAACTATATATCATAAACTATATTATCACAAACTGTAACTTATGCAATGTCACAAAGTATAGGCGTCAGCCAGATCACCCTGCAATTCACAACTGGAAACCCACTGAAGCTTAGCAGGTGTGAGCCTGGTCAGTACCTGGATGGGAGACCTCCTGCGAAAAACTAAGGTTGCTGCTGGAAGAGGTGTTAGTGGGGCCAGCAGGGGGTGGTCACTCAGCAGTCTTTTTGGGTCCCAACGCCTCAGTATAGTGATGGGGACACTATATTGTGAAAAGGTGCCTTCCTTCAGATTAGACATAAAACCGAAGTCCTGACTGTCTGTGGTCATTAAAATCCCAGGGTGTTTCTTGAAAAGAGTAGGGGTGTTACCCTGGCATCCTGGCCAAATTTTTCCATTGGCCTTTACCAATCATGGCTTCCTAATAATCCCCATCTATGAATTGGCTTCATTACTCTGCTCTCCTCCCTACTGATAGCTGATGTGGTGAGCATTCTGGCACTATGGCTGCCATCACATCATCCAGGTGGAGGCTGCTGGTATGGTGAAGGGGAGTCCCCATTACCTGTAAAGCACTTTGAGTGGAGTGTCCAGAAAAGCCCTATATAAGTATAAGCAATTATTATTATAATTAGTATTATATTTTATTAATCATATTACTAGAGGTACAGTGCTTAACTGATTAATAATGGTCTTAATCATTTTAACAACTGATAGGTAGTATGGCATTATTGTTTTTAACACTTTACATTTTGAGAAATGCATGTTATTTTTATGCTTAATTTCTAAAGGCTTTATGGGAAATAACAGAAGTATTTTTCTTCCCTGAATAAATAAAACTTTCATCCAACATAACACAATTTGCTGCATTGCTGAAGTCTTTTGTAAAAAAAGTCAATTGAATAAATTATGCTTGGAGCTCCATTTTATCTGTCACAGATTCATGAGGAATTAGATATGAGCAACAGACTGAAATATGAATGTGGGCCTCACTGGAGAACTGCTGTTTGCTGTTTAACAAACCTTTGGGATAACCATTTCAGGACCTGAGCCTTTCCGAATTTTTTTTCCAGAAAAGCTAAAAAATACACAGCAAAAATAGGCCAAACCAGAGTAAAACGTATATTACTGCCCAGTACCTATTGGGGTGCTATTACAACCAATTTTAACTTCAGTTATAGTCATAAAATATGTATGTATTGTATGTATACTGTATGTAACTGCTGTTAAAAATAGGATTTAAAAAATCCTTTTAAATTGCAGAACACACAATGGAGAGCTGTAAATTGTACCCAGTGTGGGGAAGAAAAAGAGAGACTCCACACCTTTAAAATATTATAAAGACAATTACGATCAAATCACACAACACAACCACACTGAGGTTTTTCCTTATCTCCTTGTATCCTTCAACCTGCACTGACCAGTCTGTGAGGCTTGTTTATACAGTAAGTACTGGACTGGCATCCTGTCCAGGGTGTATACCAACTTGAGCCTGTTGCTTGCCAGAATAGCCTTCGTCTAGCTGCAACCCTGATTTGGATGAAGCAGTTAGAAAATGGATGGATGGAATTAAGAGCCGGGCTGGAATGACAACCTGCAGATACGCTGTCCATCCAAGTCAGTAAAACTTGCTATCACTGCATTTTTGTTTACCTGTTGGCTTCTCTTTTGACATCAAAAGAATCAAACCATGCATATAAATTTGATATGATGTATTTCCATTCAGTCCAGTTCCAAAGTGATACTTTGCAAACTTTCCAGGCCAGTCTAAAATTGTGTGTCTTTATTTGTATCAAAGTTTTCAAGTCACACCCTTTTTCAAAAGTAACACATTTTGTGACTTAACAGCTTGAAATGTTAAATTAGAATTTTATTTGGACTTTTTGGTACATTGTAACACACGACCCCCAAGTACAAAACAAATGGTCAAACATGAAAAGTAAAATGAAAACCTGGAAAAAGGGGTTGGATACACATATATGCCCAAAGGTTAGGACCTGGTGGAAGCAACTTTTGCTTGAATTACAGTCAGAATTCTGTTTGGATAAGTCTCTCCCAACTTAGTTTCTTAGTATCTACCACTTGGCAAGGTTTGCCCTTTCCTACTGTTCGAACTCAGTCAAATTGTGGGGGGACTGTTGATAGCCTGCAAACGCCATGTCATTCCACAGAATTTGCAGTTGGATTGAGGTCAGGTCTGACTCGGCCACTTGAGGATGTTTCCCTTTTTGTTCTTTAAGCAACTCCATTGCTGCTCTGGATCCTTATACTGAAAAGTGTACTTCTGACCCATTGTAGTTTCAGCTTTCCTGAAGAAGGCAGCAGGATTCCCTTAAGGGTTTTTGTTTTGGTCTTTGCTCCATTCATTTCCCATTCTGTCCTGACAAGTGTCCCAGTCCCGGCTACTGAGAATCATCCCAGTGACTTGATGCTGACACTTCCATCCTTCACAGTAAGAATGGTATTCTCTGCATAACAGGCTATGTTGGGTGTGTGCCAAACCTAATACTTGCAAAAAGTTCCATTTTAGTTTGGTAAGACCACCTAACGCTTTGTTGCCATTTTATTCAGTAATGGCTTCTTTCTTGTCCAGTTGCTCTACAGGCCAGATCTGTGGAATGCTTGGGATATTGTTGTCACATGAACACTGACCAGTCTTGGTCATTGTCTTTCAAAGTTGTCATTGGCTTTTTGGTAGCCTATCCAATCAGACTCGTTTTTGCTTGGTCATCCAGTTTAGATGGACAGCCTAATCTAGACAGGGTCTTGGCCATATACCCTCCAGTTATTAATAATCATATTGACCAAGCTCCAATGGATATGTAAGGCTTTTGAAATCTCTATATCCGTCTCCTGCTCTGTGCCTTTTCACAACTTTATGCTGGAGGATTTTTGATAGCTCTTTGGTGCCAATAATTTAATTTGAGATGTACTACCTAGCAGAGGAGATCTATAGGAACAGCTGATTGTATTCTGAAATCATTAGAATCACCACATTTGAACACAGGTGGAAGCTGATTGGGTTGTTGTATGATTTGGAAGGCAACTGGTTACACCAGAGCCAGTTTACAATAGCTGTTACGAAGGAGTGTTTACACTTACCCAACCAATTTTTCTAGTTTTTCATTTGTAATTATATTTTGGAATTTTTTAGCTTTGTTTTTCACCTGGAGGTTGTGTTACAATGTGTAAATAAATGTATAATCTGATTTAATGGGTCTTAAGTTCAAGCAGTTAGGCCACACATTCTGCAGCTTTGGAGTGTACTGTGTGCTTTCCATAGGTGGTGTATATAGAATGCACTCTGCGCAGCATGATGGAAATAAGTTTCACAGTAATCTCAGTTGAAGGGCAGGTGAAAGTGATGTCTGCAGTGAGGTAACATGTTCACATGAAACCCATGTGGAAGCAAACAGCTGCTGACATTTGAGTTGAGCCAGCTGCACTTTCTTAGTCAAAAAAAGCACTTCACAAGGTATTCAAAAGGCTCTTAAAAATGACCAGTTTAAACAATGTAAGGGGTGAGGGTTTGGTATGCTAATATACACAATATGTATACTAAACCCAATAATATATTGCAGTGTTCTTCGGTCCTTTTTTTAAGAAATGCCTCCTGTTTGCTAATTTATCACAGTTATTAATCTCTTCTAGTGAAGAAAAGTTCATCCTGTCCATAGAAATCAAAATACTTTAGTTATTTTAGAATACAGGAGTATGTACAAGGTTCACCCATAAAGGAATGTCCCATTTTATGTTGAAGAAGAGTGAGTGTGTAGCAGTTTTTAATGTAATCCTCAAATGAAACTTTAGCTGGGCAGAGAATTAGCATGTTTATTGGTTAAATGCACACTTTCTAAGTTAGATCTTATACTGTATGCTTCTACACTAAACTCTACCTACTTTTGTATTAAGAAACATTTACAGCAACTAGCATTATATTAATGTCAGTGAGATGAAATGGTGCAGTTAATTGTCTGTCCAATAACAATCAAGCAATAGTCGGAATTAAATCCCTGTATTAAAAATAATAATGACTTAGTTATATAATGTGTATGTTATTAGTGTGATGCACCTTATTTTGTCAATTTCAATTTAAGGCTTAGTTTAAAAGTGCGTCACAAGAGGTTTCTGAAGAATGTTTGAACTTTTACGGTGTTCTGTTTTAATTTGTGGTTAATGGAAGCGCTTATCAGCACTGAAATCTGCGGGCTCTGATCCACACGTGGGGCTTAGCACAGTGTGGGCAACCACAGTGGAGACTCCTTAATGGTGAGAGCTTTGGGGGAGGGGATTGGGATACCACCCTCAACACAGTCCAATGGGAAACAAAAGCCTGGCAGGAAAAATGGAGCTGTTTATTTATCGTGATTGCTGTTGCTGTGCGGGAATATCAGCAGGAAAGAAAATGGGAACAGACAGTGTGGTAGACAGGAGACCTATAAAAGAAGTGATGCCCCTGGGCCGAATATCCCTTCAGTATTACAGTCCCGCAGATTGCCTGCCTTATTAATGTGTTCCATCCCTCAGGCTTTGCCAGGCGCTCTGGAAACCATGATTGTGCTGGCCCTCGTTTTTCATGGCCACTTAAAGAAGCTCAAACAAAGGCTTCCTCTGTGGTGTTACTTGAGTGTGGTTATACTGTTTGAATCTTTTAAGTCACATTGTGTAGGCACTTGTAATCAAGGCTACTGTTTAGGCTGGATTCTTTTTTTTATATGCCAAGAAACTTGCAAACAAAGTTGACTAACTTACAAAAACAGATTAACTGTGGTCACTGTGGGAACAGGGCTTCAGGACACTTGAAAACCTAACCTGATACACCTGATTTTTTTTTCCTTCCCAGTTTTCTGGCTTAAAGACTGGACAGTAGATGCTCTAGAGATTCTGTTGCAGATCTCCTACAACTTCATGATGGTTATGATGAGATAGACTTTAATTAAACTATACCTAGAGGTGCATTTACTGTATATTCTTCTGTATGTGAATGGTGAAAAAGACTTAAGATAGATAAAACTATATGCTGGATATAGAAATGGAAACAAATAATCTAAAACATTAACTTGCTTTTTTATTCAATTATTTGAAACTATTGGACTGCGAGAGTGACCTTTGTCAGTTTAGTTAAAGATTTTTTGTTCTCAGCATTTTTGGAAGATGCATGAAATTGAAACTCATTTGCACATGCAAAAGAGAAAAATACCTGGTTCTTGTCTCATCCTTTTACAGACATTTTGTAGCATGCTAAATTTAGCAGGATATTTTATATAGTTCTGAAGAGCCGGTGTGTTCTTTTTGTTGTTAAAAATGGCATCTGATAATGACATTTTGAAGACGCACTCTGTACCGTGCTCAGCTAAGTTACTTTTTAAAGTGACTGCTTGTGGAGTAAATGATCTGGTTTTTCTGAAGCGAATGTCTGATTGTTTGAGTCAGGCTAGATACTGTAGTTTAGCCTAGGTTAGCATGAAATTTAAAGTTAGAGCAAATCATCAAAAAGTCTAATGTTGTGCAGAAGGTCAATGAATGATTAATTATCAGAATGCAGCAATCTCTGTAAAACTAGATTTCACCCCATATGCTGAATTAGAAAAAGTCAGTGACCAATGGAAATGTCTCACTTAGATCCCTCACCATTATGTTTTAATTCTCAGACTTTATCATACAATGATATTATTGTACATTGTTTTGCTTTATTTTTAATTGATATCTCATTTTTATGTAGGGTTTTGGGGAAATCACTTCTTATGATTTATGAGACTTTACGTCTTTATTCAGTTGTATTCTCTATTATTGCCGCTTTTGTGAATCTCGACCTTCAGCATTTCATTGTTTTACAGAAGGGAGGGGAATTTCCAAGGTACCATGTGTAAACTCAGAATAATCTTCATATGGGCAATTGGGATCAGCAAGTGGTTGAACTGCATCTTTTAATGAAAAGAGAAACAATTCTAAAATACCCAATATCATATTTTAAAGCACATGTGGCTGAAGCTGTGATTTACATTTTTATACTAGGTCCTGTCAACATCACATTTTTTTATCGCCAAAAAAGATCTCGCAGACCAAGTCGAAGCACTCTTTTTCCACACGCAACACAAGAAGACTATTTACACTTCAAGCTGACATTTGAAAATTCACGTTCTCTATGGTCTGTTAGCTGTTCTTCTATGAAGACATCATTCATAATTGAGTGTTTATATCTTGTTTTAAAGGGATTTGCAAATCAGTTTTATCCCAGAAACATTTTTGTAGTGTCGAGTTTTTTTTTTAAACCCCTTGTTTTCAGTGCCATCAGCTAAACTTGTTTTAATGCATAGGTTTGCTTATTCCAACACCAATAACCGCCGTATTCTCCTGTTGTGAGAAAGAACTGGTGCTTTCACCGGAATGGGAGCATTGAAATGGTGGTTCAGGCAGTCCACAGGGCCTTGCAACTGTTCAGAAAAGAAGGGATCCATCACCCCCTGTGTTTTTCGGGGACTGCCGCAGTGTATAGATTGTCTTTTCTGAGAATCCACAGGTTTTACTGGCATTGATTTGTATACTCCTGCAGCTCAAGTGCCGAGAACTTTTTGTTCTCAAGAAAACAACGCAAGAAAAATTGAACATTTACGGGTTCACAATGAATTTGCTGGACTTCAATAGGTGGCATCCACTAATTATGTTCACTGGGCAAGTATACAGTAATTCACCACACAGATGATGTGGGTATTGCACTGGTCAAGTGGACAACATAAGATGATGGTGACTGTTTTCTGCCATTCCTCTTTTTTGTATACTATTTGTAATTTATTTAATGCACATATCTATCATCAAAGTTTAAGCCTTTCCATCATTTTTTTTGCCTTTGTGACTGGTACAAAATCTGAATTCACTGTAATTGGATATTAGGAAAAGTATGTAGATACAGTATTAGAATTAATGTTTTTTTAACCTGTATACCCACACAAAAACTGAATGTTTTTATCTTCATAAAAAAAAAAATAATTTAAAAGGGTGCTACAAATCCAGTTCTGTTGGTGCTCTGTTCCAACTTATCTGACTTTCGTGACCTTTTCAGTCAAGCCAACTTTCAGTCTCTGGCTGACAAGTTCAGGTAGACACAGGTACAGTACCATGAAGACCCGTGGCACAAAATATTTTGTCATCAGAGTTTTTTTTTTTGCTTTTATACACTAATGAATACAATTCTTTTGATATTTCATAAACAAGCGTGTTTGCGTAAAGTATTGGTACATAATCTGTATTAATGCAACAGCTATCCCCCATGATTAAAAAGTCATTGTGCTTAGGATGGGATGCTGGTGGTGATTGCTTTTCTCTTGTCTGATTTATGAACTTTTGAGATGTAGTTGACATTAATCACTGTGGTAAATGTGAGACACCGCTCAGATCACACAGGGATTAAGAGGCTTTTCCAGTCTTTATATTTATGTTTTGGATAGCGTTTACTGATTAATACTGTATTTTTAAAAGGTATGAAAAGAGTACAGTGATTTTACAGCAGAGTAATGTAGGTTCAGCTAAGGACAAAACTTAGTGCTAAGGATCAACTGAAAGTGACTGCAAATTTTCAAGCCTAGCAGAGATTAAACACACTACAGTACAGTCCACACCCATCGACACAGTATTGTTGTAGTATTTATCTGAATGAAAAAGTTGGTATTTGATTAAAATGTCTTGTAATACTATTAAGTGGTTCATTTACAGTCATGAACATCAGCATTGGCCCATTCCATTTGCAAACAGCTGAATGTCTTAAGTACAACAAATAGGGTTAAACTTTACAGTATGCATCTGACGTCTACTCTGTGTTTTGAACTTTTACCCTAAAAGTGGCAATTAAGGTTTCAAATCGGTTAGCTGTTTCAAGACATGCATGAACAATTGTATTTGAAAATCTATGTTAGTCCACACAGTAGATTAAATTAGTATTTGCATCCTGTATCTTATATTAAGTACATATCTTAAATTAAGTAAAATACTGGATTAAACATTCACTACCCCTTGGTTGTGTTAGTAAGTATTTTTTAGGCATTTGTGAACAAGTAGTACAGTATGTGTTTAAATTAACAGATAAAGTGAAAGATCATTGGAGTCTTTCAGTACCGAAGTCTGTCTGCAAACGTTTCAAGGTTTTCTGAGGGAATGCTAAGAACCCCCTCCATATATGCACACTGCCTACTGTCAGCTTTATATTAAGTCTAGAAATTTTACATTTTTCAGTTTTGGTTGGAAAAAAATCTGATTTTGACATGACACCTTTGACAAGTGTTTTGTATGTTTTCCAACACTGTGAGCCCTGCCTGAGTGGGCCTGTTCAGTTACTGCAGAGGGAGTGTGTTGTGAAACAGCAGACCCTGAAATCCCAGACAGGCTCCAGACTTCCTGTGTCACCTTGGAGACAGAGGAGCCCTGCACTCCTGCCTCCACCATGCACCTCAGGAGAGCACAGCTGCGGGACTAGTTAATAAGCCAGATTAAACATCTCACATGAGCAGCAATAAATAGCAGCGTTTTCCTATAAACCTCTCATTTGTACACAGGTTGGCAATTGAGTCCCAAATGTGTGGCATCTGTAGCTCAGTTTCACTACCTTTTATCAAACACAGTACATTGCCACACAGGATCTCCGTACCTGCAGGTCTTTTTGCATACTGATTGTTCTTTGAGGACTTGATACCTGTACGTCTTTCCAAGGCTTTTCATTCTAGCTTTCTTTACCATGACATAACATTTCTTCTTGATTCGTCCTGCTCCAGCTTTGAGTTGTTTCCGACTTGCCAAATTATTTGTTGTAAACTCTCATTCATTGTTTTTTTAGGACACCATTCTGTTATGATGATGAAATGGACATGCCATTTGTTCTAAGTGATTCAGTCCATTAATTGCTTTGTTCCCTGTGCATTTCTTGAATACCAAAAAATGTGTTCTTTGCTCATTGCAATGTTCAGAAATTATTGGTCTTATACCTTTCTTAAATATGTAGTTGTTTGTTTTGTGTCAAACATCCTTTCTATTGCACATTGAAGCAAGTTGCTTTTTGTAAACACAATAATAACAGTTTGATGTCAAGAGCAGATAATTTTTGCTTTTGAAGAATTCCCTTGAAAAATTACCCCTCAATTGTCTTTTGATTAATATTTATCTGCAGTGGATGCTTTAAAATTTCATTTCATTTCTCATTACAGATTCTAATACTTGTTTGACTCAACCCTGTGCAGAGAGAAGTCCAGGTGGCTGAACTGCTGGTGGTGAACTCACTGGTGTTGGCATTTTTATTTGGCAGGTATCTGGCCCTCTGAAAGTCCTCAGCCACTGAATGAGAAAGAGGGGCCAGAGAGCAGCCACTCCCAGCCTGCGGAGATCTCAGACTCCCCCAGGTGAGTTGCACTGCTCTGCCTTTCCATCCTATGTAAACAGAAGCACTACAGTAATTGCACCTTTCAGCTGTTCTGAGCCCCTGCCATGAGCTGGTGCCGTGAGAATACCTGCAGATAGTAATTAATATCACAGAAATATAGCCTTGGACCTTTGTCGTTTCATTTTCATTTGTATTTATTGTAAACAAACGACTGCTGAATGTGCAGTTGTCCAGCATTTAACTTTTTGGTGATGTACTGGTAGTCCAACATGGGTTCACCACAACATTCCCTTACCACAATTTCTTAATTATTCTGAGAGGCTGCCATTTTCACTGGTGCGGTCCTTGCTGTAAGTGAGTTGCTGTGTACCTCAAGGCTGAAGACCTCTTGGATTTTGATCCTATAGCTGAGGTAAACTGTTGCTTATCGAAGGTATTAATATCATCATAAAGTGATTTTGGTCTGTTTCATTCCCCTTGCTGTAGAGCACTTGACGTGAACCATACATCATTAAATAATCTTTCACTACATAGATATCCTGATATGAAACAGATTTATCAGGAGAGAGAGACGCTTCCTGTCTGTGTTTCCTTTTGCAATTAAAAGGAAGTAGAACTGGCAATTTCGTGTCAGTAGCACTTTAATTAACAAGCACAAGCACATCCGGTCTTCTTTGGTTGTGATATCTCATCTAATGTGAAGTTGATTCAGTGATCTTAGACACAATTACAGTTGTTTTAGTTTACCTAATTAGTTTTCCTTTCCTGCATATTTCTGCACATTGAGGTAACGTTTGGATGTAAGAACAGATCACAAGTAGATGTGTGAAAGCTATTTCAGTTTTTTAATTTTTCCATTGGTTTTATAATTCATGACTTTGTGGTTAAATTATTCAACCTCATTTTTCACTTATTCTTTTCATGACAATTCCCTGTTAGTTCCTTAATTAGTAAAAGAACAGTCCATCTCTGAACGCCGCTTCACAATGATAGGAAGAAGTACTATAAATGTACAGAATAGACGAATGCATTTTGTATGCTGCTTTGAGCATCCACAGTATGTATAATATAACATTGCAATGTGCAGGAGAAGAATCACCGTTGCTGATTAGCTTCTGGAGTGTTGTATTCATTTGTTTTAACAAGATTTGAGCAAGTAATTTGGATTTAAATAACCAAGTGTTTAGTGTAAAAAGTCTGACATCCATTTTTCCTATAATGAAAAATTAGCTCCAGAAATTACAATAGCTTTTATAACGCTGGTACCCACTGCTGATGCCTGCCATGGTATATTTTCAGTATATTTTCAGGTAGTGCAGTTCATCTACAGTACCTGTTAGGTTTGAAAACGTTACTCTACAAGACTAGGTGGCATTCAGTTGTTCTCAACCTTTTGTCACCCAAGCTGCACCTTAAGTCCTTAAGTGTTCCTTTAGTGACCATGTACCATACAACAGCAAAAAGCAATGGCTGGGGTCCAAGGGACTTGACCTAATTTAGCAATTTGCATACTCCCTAAATATGAAGCTTTTCATTCTGAGATCCAACCTACAAAATATTTTTTTTTCCTCTAATGTCTAATTTTATTAACACCGAGTTTTTGTTTCTAAACGGCTATACAAATTTGCAGGTTTTAAGCTTTCATGGCAGAGAAAGTCATCCATAAACTTCAGTTACATTATCTTTTTATTATAAATTAATGTACATTAAGTGAAGAATTTCTGTATATATCATAGACCAAATTTACTTTGATTTGGTCTTGTTTATTATATCGCTAATCATTAATATTTGTATGCTGGTGGTCTGTGGACCATCTATAACAAACCCACAGTCCACCAGCAGTCCCCTGGACTAATCTAGATTTAAGTTACCACAACAACGTGAAGTAATGTGCATGCAAATTACAGAGTTGTTTGTGGGGCAAAGAAAAGAATGATATTTCTATGTACAGTAACAGTATGATTCACACATTTCTCTTCCCCTTTCAGTGATCTTGAGCTCTGTACCCATTTCCTTCAGGCTTACATTCTTCATTTTACCCTGTTATCTAAACAGTGTTTTTTAAAAGTGTTTTATTTTTGTGGAATTTGTTATCTGCATTTTTTTTCATTCTCTTTGTTGTGTCCCAGAGCTCACTAAGAAATGTTAGGTGCACTAGTTCCTAGCATGTTTATAAAGTGCAAGGAGACGCATTAAGAGAAAAGTTAGTGAAAGATAACTATTTGTTCACTATTCTAAAATTCCCTGCCACTGCTGTCCGATTTGATACACTTTCAGTCATTTGAAAATTAAAAGGTCAAAAGATGAGGTACAGTAGCTACAAACAACCCTCTTCAGTTCCAGTGCCTCTGTACCAAACAACTGATTTCTTTATCTGCTTGAAGATGTCCACAATGTTAAATTTATTGTTTTTTCATCATCATGAAGTAGATGTTTTTAATAAGGTCTGAAACCAATTAGAATTCTTGAGATAGTTTTAAAAAATAATTTCTTTGATTTCTCCATAGCTGTTATCTTTTCTATGTCATCTTAAAGGTGACCAATTTGAAAAAAAAAAGATGTTTTGTTTAAATGGCAGTGAAAAACAGAATCAATTAATGATGTATTAATTTTGGGAGAGCAGCTGATATTTTCTGTACTCAGTCGCCCCAGTGGAAAGACACAATGTGGCAAGATGGAAATCTGCACAACAGGAAGTGTATGATTACATTCTTGCATAATATGTTCCAATGTGAAGGTCATACAACACAGAAATTTTCTGATTTGAATGTTTGCATTTCAAACCTCACAAAACAATTACTTATTTTGAAAACAATTACATAATTTCGGAACATTGTTGTATTTGGTTCCTTCAGCAACAATGCTGAACAAGATTTTCTTTTGCCATGTATTGTCTGACTACAGTACAGTAGATATAAATGGTTCATATTCTAAAGTGTGGAAAATACAAATACTAAAAAATACAAGTACTGTAAATGTACAAGATAAATAACGGAGATACCTTGAAGTGGTCTATTTTGTATAGAACCTGCTGTTATTTTTCTCTTGTTTGAGAGGCACAAACCTCTGTCAGTGCATTCACATTGTGAGATAAAGGAGCCTTGAAATAGGCCTTTAAAGTGCCCAACTAATGTGGATTGAAATCATTGCAAACAAGACGGTGTTAAGTGCATTTTTTGCAGAATATTTCAGTAATCCTGATTACCGCCGAAAAATAGAATACTTGTTTACTGCAACCAGATTGAAAATTCAGCGCATGTCACAATTTAATATTTTTAAGTGGGCTGTATTTGTTAGACAAATCTTGTCAAAATGGTTATTGTATTTCATGAATATGAAGACTTGGTTTGTAACGGCAGTGTGTTACTCTGCTGTATATTCACTTTATCTTGGGTATCCAAGTGAAGCTACAATGTGCACTTAACTGACACTGTCAGTTGTACTGGAATCGCCAAACAATGAGGACCTGCTGGCAAATGTGTACCCAAGGTATGCCTGCGAATCTTGAATCTGAAAATAGATTTCGTTGCAATCCCATTTGTAATGGCTGTCAAGTAATGCCAGCCTTTCTTGATCATGTGATCACATTCTGAATGCTTCTCCTTTTTGGAGAAAGAGGAAAAAAGCAATGCAAAATCCATGAGCACTGCTTTAAAATAGCCGTGTGGTTCAAAGGATATACAGTCTGCTTGAGATTCTTTAATAGGCTGAAAAGCCAGTGCTGTCCTCTGAAGAGATTATTATGTTATAAAAAGACAGAAGAGCCAATGGAAGGGTATGTACTCTTTTGTTTCGTATGTTTTTGTATTAATTAGCTTCCATAGATAATCATTTCATCATGGGTAGCTCCATTAAGGGAATGCATACCTCCAAAACAGTCTTAAAAAGCACAAGAGGGGAAAAGGGGTATGCAATCTTTGGTGCACGAAAACAAAAAGAGCAGTTTTGGAAAATTAGCTGGTCACTAGGCTGTCTGTGGCAAACGCATGAAATGATCGTGCATTGTTAATAAGGCCTGTTGTCATGGCAACCCTCTTGCTAGTTTACAAAACCCTTGGGCTAGTTTCAGGAACATTAACTCTCTGTAGCCATACAGACAACATGTAGTGACCCCGTGGTGTAATAACAGTTTACTTTAGTAATATCAGATGTAGGAGTTTCAACTGTGGAATGTATATTCTTTGTGTACTTCTCATTGCTATATTCTCCTGCTCTGTGGTGGCGTAGCAAACTGTAGATCAGAGAATACTGTATCTGCCTAAAAATTCAGATGGGATTTGGCTATTTTCAACTGATGTTGGGTCAGACACAGCTTTGTAATATGCTGAAGCCTGCCATAGGAAAGCTTATTCAAAAGCATTGAACTCACTAATACATATTGGCAATTTTGTCAAGTGTAAACATTCTGTAAATCATTTCATTAATAAAAATGTGACCACTGTTACATCAAGGATTTCATGCTGGGATAGGCGATGCATTTAAAATGCTTCTCATTCCAAGAACTACATCCACAGAGCCAAAATGAATTCATGCAATCAAGTTTTCATAAACACTTTGGAGCATTGGCAGAATATGCACACTGCTTTAAGACATATTATTCTGCTATATTCTAAATCTACCTTTCATTTGTTCTGACAATATTGATAACTGTGAAATACCATTGTGAGGAACCCTCCCAGATGCACTCGCTTCCAATAAAGTGGGTCACTGTGTCTGCAGTGCTTCTCATGAGAAACCGAGAATGATATAGTACAATTATAGCCTTAGAAAAACAACACTTTGTTAGTCTTTTCCTATAAGCTTATCATGCATGATGCAATCTGCTTTCATTTTACTCTGCAGCAGAAGGGAATGTTTAATTTAAAACTTATCTACTCTTTGATTTAAGTACAGGTAAAACACTGTGTTTTTGTTTTTCAGAACTAATTACACAAAAAGGTTATTCATTTTGTGTTTCTGGAATTTAAAAAAAAATCAGTTAGGATGCAATTGTTTTTTTTCTTTAGCACTGTAAAATCCATTTATTTCTGCAGACTAAAGGCTGCTAAAAATAGCACATGGCCCTTTTAGTTAAAACAGCTGTTCTCTGTTGCATAAGATTCATCTGAAATTAAAATCCTGTTTTGAATCCTAGATTTGTCAATAGCCCCACCTATTTATGCAGCTGAATGATTGTGACCTATTTTTATCCAGGATTCATGAGTACATGTAGTACACATAGAATATTAAATATATATATATATGTAGAAGCATCATTTTATTTCAAATACTTAAGATATGAACTGGTTCCCTCTGAAACTTAGTGAACTTTTCAAAGAGTAATTTTCAGTAAACTATGACACTATGTGGTATTTGAGTATTGTATTACTATACGAGTATTTTGCAGTTTCATATTCAACATCCAATTAAAATGTTGAGATCTAAAAAGGAATAGTTCAGACAGATGTTTTTCTTGACTGAAACTTGCATATTTAGCAATGTGGTTTTAAAGGTTTAGATCTTGTGATTTAGAACATATATTACCCTGAAGCTCCATCTGTGAATCAAATTGTGTTTCATGAAAAATAAGAAATGTAGTCTTATTGTCATTTGGCTTATACACGAAACAGAGAATTACTTAGGATCAGTCTACACTAACATTAAACATCTCTGAATACTCCTGGTCATGATATGATATACCACAAATTCAGAGGTGAACATACCTGAGCGCTCTTTCCTTTTAAATGCATATATTCATACCAGTTTCTTGCAGATCATATTGACATACTGTAATTTGTTTATGTGACTTGCTGACTTCTGCATTGAGTAGCACAGGAAATACCTGTACCTGTAGACACTGTAAGATGTTTTGTGGTAAAGGTGTTGCCAGTTATGCACTTTCAGGAAAGCTTGTATTTTTTTGTGCTGTTAAGAAAAGTCATGTATAAGATCAAGGTGTCATCACCTGACAGGCCAGATGGATCACTCTGTTCTCCAGGTCTGCTGAGTACTTAAAACAACTTTATACAGCAGTTCTAGAAGGTCTTTCAGCTTTTGCTAAGAAAACAAAGCCATTGATTTCGTCTGTCTTCCTCCTCTTTACAGCCTTAGGATGTAGTCATGGAAAGTTTACATTATTATGTTTACTACCCTTTTTTTAAAAGTAGAGGAACAACATTACAACGTTGCAAAGTCAAAAAGAAAGAAGGGTTTATGTGGCGTTTTTCATCACTTCTAGGTGTATTTTTCACTAGAAAAAAAAAACGGGTAGTATCATAATAATGACAAATGGCTCAGTATTTCAACTCTTATGTTCCAATGGACCAGGAGAGAGGGAAAATGAAAAGCTGTCTTTCCATAATCCAGCAGGGCATTGCTCGGGCTCCATCTAGAAAGGAGGTATTTTGGGACAATGACAGATTTGCTGAGCAAATTCTGGGAAGGAGAGGCTTAAAACATTCCACATAGTAATAAAAGCAAAAATCCTTGGGAGATTAAGTAACAACATGATTCTGACAGGGCTAGATTACAGTATGCTTTGGTTATAAGTAACCTAAAAAATATAGAATTACAAGGAATGTTACTGTGTTAAAATGAATCATATAGACTTAGAAAAACTAACTAATGTAGAAGCATCCAAAATCATTTTGATCATCTTTCTAAAAGTGTCACAAATGTAGGTAAACTCTATTGTTGTATACCTTAAGACTTAAGACAACACAACAGACAAATGTTTTTAAAAAGAAATGCCAGTCTAGATCATTGATGCTGCTATTTGCAAATGTCCATGTTTTATTACTTTTTGTATGAAGAGTATCAGTATGTTCTTTCACTAAAGTAATACTTTTGTTAATATACAGTAAAATGATAAAAGGTATTTCATGTGAACATGGGGTGTTATAACGACCCAGTTATGGTGCAGTTATGTTATGTTCTGGACAGGCTGAATGAACTCCTCTCATTTATGACTATTATAAGATAAGGAAGGTCACAAATGGGAGCAGGCCATACAGTTATTCGTTATTAGTTTATTAATCTAAGTGTCTCATCCAGCTATTTCCGAAAGACAGCCAGTATCAGTTTCATCTCGGTGATTGGGTAGCTTGTTCCATGCTCCATAAAAAGTGAAGGTGCTCTGTTTATTTTGTTCTTGACATTAAAGTTGGAGTATGATCACAGTTGAATCATACATTGCTTGCATAAAGAGAAAAAAATACGTATCGTAAAATATATTTGAATGCATATCCATATGTAAAATAGATTCTAACCTTTTGTGAATTAATTTACAAGGCACCCCTGGTGCAGATGTATCTAACAGTTTTAAAGTTTTGCTGCAGAAAACATTTCACAAACAGACAGGTACACACACCTTTCTATATTCCTGAAATATAACAAGGTTTAGTGTTTGTCTTCATCTTCCTCATACAGTAAAAGCCTACAGAGGAGTCGGCTCCTACTGTACATACTCCTTTTCCAAAGCTCAAGAGAAGCTGATTTTGGTGTCTGCTCTTCATCTTGGAGATGAGCAACTGTCACAGATTACGGTGGCCTTTTTACAGTGAAATCTAAAAGATGTACCCACATTTCTAATGCTTAGGAGGTTTCCTATGTGGTATCCACTCTGTTTATCACGCTGTGGTAAATATGAGAACTGACTGTAGTAGTGAGTCCCAAGGGACAAGACCCCATCTGTGTTTTTAACCCAGAGGGGTTCTGTGCTGTGTTCTGGATCTTACCTTGGCTTCTCATGTAGTGTGGTATGTGCAGCAGACCCTGGAAAGGATAAGGATTTTAAAAAGAAGAAACAAAAACAGTAATATGTTGTATTGTGCCTGTTTAAAATGATATTTCCAGTTCACCTTTTTACATGTACAGTAACAGGTAAGTGTGTAATGGGAAAAAGAACTGTTAAATGTTTCCAAGGTCATATTTGTCATATAAAAATACATGATTGCTTTGTTTCATGTGCAGTATCTTGTTGATCATTTAATGTGCTATTGTTTATTTTGTATAAACATGAATACAATTATCCACCTTTATTACATGCTTTTGTTCACAAGTTTACAGCTTTGGTGTATAAGATTTTAGAAGACAAAATCAGGGCTTGCTGACCTTACAAACATCTGTTGTTCTGTCCACAGTAAGCGTTGTGTTGTATTTTCTACAAGGCCTCAAAATTGAATAATGAAGCACAGTACATTGGACTAGTTTGAGGGCATGCAAACTGCACAGTAAATAAGTGATAAAAGTTTTATACTAGATTATTGTTTAGGATTTTTTGTCTGTTAGACATTGCAAAGCCTGACCTTTCTGTGATGTTATGGGAAAAGTTGCAGTTTTAGAAGACATTCATGGGCATATATTTGCCGAAGCAAATAGGTACGCTGGAACTGGGCCAGTGTTACTGCCCTGGATTATAGACATAGCTGTTATTCCACTGGGGAGGAGGATAATGAACAGAGGAGGCTGGAATTCATTTAGCTTTCTTAGTCTCTGCTGAAACCATTTCCTGATTTTAACTGTGCAGCCCATAAGTCAAATTAGGGGAAATCATATCTCTGCTTTGTTTACTGCACACCAATGTGAGTTAATATACCTTATGGGAGCAGGTTACTTCTAAATTGCGTATATTCAGTAAAAGGGAATATTAACTTTCAGTTCGTTTGGTTCCATGGATTCATCTATATACTGATACAAAAACTCAATTCGACATTGAAATAGGCAGCTTCACATTGCAAAGTATTTGCAAACCATGAGGACTCATGATAACTTCATTAAAATACAAACATGAAAGAAATTGTTTAATAATGCATCTGTAGTAATGCTTACTTCAGATAATGCAAAATGTGATTGATTACAGGTTTACGAAGGTACACTATGAGTAAGGTGTGATGTTTCCTAATGGAATCTGACACTATAATTAGCAGTCACTAATTATACACAGACAACCTAAGATTTAATATCTGTCCCAAATAGACTGCTATTTCATTGCTATTTATGACCATAGAAAAAATAGTCACTGAAAAACACAAATTATAGAAATGGATAATGATGATAAAGTATCCACGGTTATTAAAACTTAGCTTACCATTTGCATTGTATTAATAAACAATAGCACATCATAGCTTTTTATGAATAGGGTTTGAGTCCTAAAAGCCTGAGGGTGATGTTTAAATATTATCTGTTATAACTGTGGAGTTTGTCAGCATTTGAATTTTTGAAAGATAATGCATTCTTATATATGATATACTGTAGGTTCTGAAATGAGAGAACAAATGTTTTATGATGTCGAAAAACAGAAATAACTCGCCAAAGAATGTTGTTCAGAAGCTCCTTAAAACAGTAAAAAACAGCAAAACATCATCACTGTTAATCACTTCAGGTTTCTTAAGTCGTTTAATAAAATCTTAAAAATGATTGTAGCCAAACATTTAAGACTTTTGTGTAGAATATTTGTCTTTTTTTAAAAAGGTTATCTTCATTTCTTCACTGTTTAACATTTAAAGACTGTGTGTGTTAATGTACAATGTAAGTATGCATTAAAAAGATTTGATATTAGCATTAACATTTTCTTCAGTAATGCTTTTTGATGCTAGAAAATGCATCAAATATGCATTCATTTCTACATAGAAAAATTCAAGATGTCTTCTGCTTAGTTTTAAGTTCCTGCTGATCTCCCTTAAGACAGATCTGACAAAGTCTCACAGCATCTTAAGATTGAAACCATTTCCAGTTAAGTGAGAAAAGATGGAGGTGGTGAATTCAAACAAGTTTTAGACCAGTTCAGTAACTCTTCCCACACTGCTGGTCTGTAAACATGTTTGAAATATTGCTGATTTTGAAAAACAAAGATTATTATTTCTTAAAGTTATTGGGATTTTTTTCTTAAAAGTTTATGTTTTTAGTGTTAGAAATACACATTCTGAATAATTAAACTGTTTTGTTAGTGCTTCATTTTGATAGAAAGTAATGAAACGGGTGGTGTTCTTCCTCGTATAAAAGGGAAGATATGTTGGAGCCATGTCAGCCCTGAAGACAAAGCAAGCACAACATTCCCTTTGTGTTGCTAAACTGTCCTGCATTTGTCCTGCATTTACGTGCATTGTAAGTAGTGCGTAGCAAATACAAAAAGTGTTAAAAATTGGAGAAAGAAAACCCAATTTTGAAAGAGCCCAAGGTTTGTGAGTGTAAGTGTAAATAAAACAGATTGTTTCACTATCCACTCAAGAAAAAATACTCTTTGAAAAGCCTCTTGACAATCCAGTAAAGGAAGCATGAAACAAAAGAATGAGGGATTTAACAACAGTGGTAATGGAGTTCCGAATAAAACGCCTGCACAATTTGAGTTAAATGCCACCATGTTGTACTGTATGTATCTTAATGAAATTTGCACACTTGAAAGCATACATTAATGTTGCCAATTAGAATGCTTACATATGCTCGTTTTCTCATGGAGAGTGTTTAAATTCCTGTGACCTTAGTCTGTGGGATCTGTCTTTTTTTTCTTTAGGAAAAAGAACTTAATGACATCCAGATGCTGCTCATACATGTAGCTTCCTCTTTTTTTTTTCTTCCTGGACCCCCAGCTGTCTGCCCTCACCAGTCACCCTACCTTGTAAAAAAATGTTAAAGGCCCAATTACAAGGCTGCAAAACGCTGGGAAGGAAGGGGCATCTAGCTGTAGAAGCAAGGGGGTGTTGTTAACAGGCTGCAAGGGCATTTATTCTCAGTCTGCAAAACAAAGCAAAACACAAAAGCAAACTGATCAAGCAAACGGTACTGAAAATCTGATGGGTGCCTACTATCTACTGTTTTTCCCCTTGTCTTTGCTGAATTGAAAGCAGTTTGGGGGAAGAGGGGATGTTGAAGACAATGCCTTACAGCTGGGGAGCCCAGTTGCTCAAGCTGTGTGGGTGAGCATAATTTCATTTATTCTCAGTGCTGTGTTTTAGTGCTTTGGCCTAAATAATGTTTGATGGCACTAGCCATTTAAAAGATCATTATTCGTTTGCATCTCTAGAACCTGATTTATCACTGAAATTGAAGGAAAAAAATAAATATCTGTGCCTTCTTGGTTAAAAAGATTCCGATTGATTTTCACGTAAGAACAGAAGAAAATAAATGTACACACCAAAGTAGTCCTTAAAGCAAATTAAGGGGTGTAATATTTATATATTACATATATATGTAATATTTATATATTACATATAAAACAACTATATTGTCATATAGTTCACTTTTGTGGGGGTGTCCAGGGCAGCTTTGTTTTGCAACTGTCCATGTTCTATCAGTACAACATCATTTCATCATTCTTCCTAGGCTCCTTCACTCTGATTGTTTAGACTGCTATAAATTGAATATGAATGGAATGGATAATAAAGCAACAATTTCTTACTTTTAAGTGACTCAATGTTGTTTTTTCATTTTATCGTCCAATACCTGTACGTTACATTTAAGTGCCTGGGTGTGTCTTACTCTCTTTTTTTCTGAAGTTTTTCATAGTTTTTCATTGCCTCAAATCCAAAATCCTGTATTTTTATTTTTCCAATTTTTAGAATGTCATGCTGCACCACCTGTGGAATAGAACATTTCTTACTGGGTGAATGGTGCGTGATGTCACATGATGACTAAGGAGCATTCCCTAAGAAAGGTTCACTGCTATGGTGTTGAGTCTGAGTTCACAGCAACGCCTGACATTTTTAAAGAATACCATTGATACAGTATCAGACAGACTTGTGCAAATTTACTTGATCGTTGTTCCAATAAAACCTTATGCAACATCCTGAAGAACAAGAACCTGAGAAGGTCTCAGAATAATCATCAAGGACAACATCCTGGCATAAAACATTTTTTACTGATTTGCAAAATGTTGTGGTGCATTTAAATCATGTCTTCTAAAGCGTTGGTTTTCATCCAAAAATCACTGCTCATGGCCAATGAAATGGATGTCATAAATCACATGTAGATCTAAACTGCTTTGAACTCCTTATCTGTCAGATTGCATCTTTGCATTTCATCATTTCTGTAAGCTTTGCACTGCTTTGTGTCAGATGAGAATCCTCTAGACAGAGGTTTAAGGATAGATCAGAATCCCCTTTTTCTAAACAAGCAAGTTGGGGTTTCAAGACATGAAATTAGATTAGTCAAATCCCTTTGTGTTTCCTGAATTGGCCAGTTTTTTTGGAAAGAAAATGTTAAAAGTTCAATCAATTCCAAATATTTGAATTTCTCTTTTAACGGGGTTGTCATATTTGTGTCACAGTCTGTAGTTCAAATGATGACAGTTGAGCCGTTTGTCTCTCGTGTTTTTGTTCCAGTTTTCTTTAGCTCCATTTGACTGTATCTTACTGATCTTTTTAAATGTCTCTTCCGTATTGGAAATTCCCTAGGGAGAAAGGTAGTTGTTGATTTCGTAGGCTCTTGATCATCCAGTTTGACATCTAGATATTTGTGTTGAGGCAGTGTAGAACATCCAGCTGCATCTCCAATGTCACACATGCTTGCAGTAAGCAAGTGATGGGTGCAGCTCTGTATATCAAGAGCTAGGAGCAGATACAGCAACACTTCCTGTGGTCTTCTGACAAGGGAGAATTCTACAATGTCTTAGGTTTTTGACATTTCAGTGTTGCTCCTACCTGTTACATTCTCCATTCTAAATGTATTTTCCTTCTCTGTAAAACCTCAATAAAAAGGAATAAATGCATCCCCAGTTTCTCAGTTTGGGTATTGTTATTGATATTGCAACATTTTATAAAATTGTCTCCGAACAATAATAATCCCTTTTTGTCTTTTTGTACTTGCGTGTATATTTTGATCAAAGCATTTGGCTGTTCAGTACATTGTGGTCGCTCAGAAAACAAAGAATCAGATCAGCAGAAAGCAAAACTGTTCAAACAGTTAGATCAAACTCTGTCCTTTCCAGGGGTTTCAAATAAATACAGGCACTAATGTTGGTCCCATTCACAAGTTTCTTAATGAGGTTTAGAGTAATATACGATCGAATAAGTACAGGTGTGCAGCAGACATTTCACCCCCAGACATTTTTTAACATGATCTGCATGCTGAGTTAAGAAGCACTATAGTCTTGTCTGCAAAACTGTTGCAGTCGATATGTTGAATTTAGTTCAATTGCACTCATTCAAATCAGCTGTGCAGGTGACAGTATGGGCTATGGCACAGCAGGTCCTCCCAAAATATAAGTCCTGCGATAATTTTTTTTATTAGATGTGATTTACCATAAAATAACCACCATTGTAAATGATAGAGTAGTTTTGAAAAACCTGAAAATGAACGTGAGTGCATTGTAATTGGTTGAAATGTTGCTCTTTTTTGCAATATTTAAAAAACATGTTCCCTTATGTCGGTTTCATGATTTTTTTAAATTATAGTAGAAAAATCACATGTATATCTACACTGGTCTAACACATTTAAAATATAATAAGGGCACTTATGCCTTATTGCAAGTTTTGTTACCTTGTTCTGAATTGCAGACAATAATGGCAATATGGTGCTACATACAGTACCTTGAAATTTCCTTTCTTTTGTGATGTAAATTGGAGGTTGTAAACATTACAGTGTGTACTTGGTAGTTTCATTGTGGTTTGAAATACACTCATCATTGACGACTCATTATAACCCTCAAAATGTAAAAACAGTGTTGCACTTCCCCTTAACCAACAAAATACTTGTGTACAGTTTTGGTCACCGTATTATAGAGAAGATGTTGCTGCTCTGGGATCTGTCCGTCCAGGAGCATTCTAGGATTTAAGGAAATTTCTTGCACTGACGTGCTGAAGGAACAGAACGTTTTTAGCACTGTAGGCATATTGTTGAAGCCGATTTCTTTCAAATGTCTTTCAAAAAACAGCTGGGTAAGATCTTTGGATCTGTTAGCTACTCATTACCGAGGATGCCAAGCTAGATGGGCTGAATGGCCTCCTCTCATTTGTAACCTTTCTTATGTTCTTATGACTGTGTAATCCGAGTCTTGGCAGCAATATAATTGATGCAGCTCTGCTCTGCCCTTGCTGGGATTCAGTTAAGGTCGCACAAGGGCTCAGAGCATACACAGAACTGCACAGCGAACAACTCTGCCAAAAGACCTGGATCTCTGAGACCTACACTGCCTGTTTTTCAAGAGGTTGACATCACTTCCTGTAATGTGTTCAGTGCTGTGCTGCCCTGTTGCAGTTGCAAATTAGTTTGTTGAAGTTAATTTGTTCAACAAATCTTACAGTACTTTCAAACCTCTAGTAGTTTCTTAGTATGCATTTAAAAAAAACAAAGGAACAGTATTAATACTTACAGTAGGTCCTAACCTTTATATATCATTGAGAAGCCTTTTGCTAACCTTTTTTGCAAAGATGTTAGAATGTGCTGTTGCAATGCAGCTAAATAGATATTTCTTGCTAAACTTTTGAAACCCTTACAATCTGTCTTTAGAATTGCAAAAGACTAGAAACTTCACTGAACGGTGAAGGTACTGTAATTAGTTCATTTCAGATGATTTGGGTGCATCATCTGAAACTTAATTCTCTTAGATCTCAGCACTGTGTTTAATACTAAACCATGTTATTCCACTTAATCTATTAGAAAGATTGAGTGACATTTCTGGTACTGTCCTTAAATGGTCTTACTAAGGTTGGGTTTGTTAGATTCGTTGTTCAATATTGGACACACTTTATAGGTTTCCTCTTGATCAAATAGTGTATTGGTCTGAATGATCATTTCTATGCAGATGATACTTAAATTGTTGTCCAGCTAAATCTGACTCTGAGTACGTTTTTCAGTACACTTCTTTTACATTTCTGCTGAATTGTTGCATGACACTTTTTTTTTTTTCATTTTAATTGTGATGACTGAGAATGTGTTATTGGGTTCCTCATATCTGTTATGTACAACCAATGCTGTTTTGGGTTTCAATCCAAAATAAAGAATTTGAGGGTGATGTTTGATCCTTGATTGCCTTTTGATCTGTGTGGTAAGAAAAAAGAAAAAGGGTCTGTTTTTTTTCCTTCTGAGAAATATTGCTTGGCTGCTGTCCTTCTATAGGCGTAGAACTGATTTGTTCTTTGAAAACCTTGTTGTAAATTCCTATTCGCCATGGTTTCTGAAATTAGAATTACTTATTTGCAGGGTGTTCGGAATTCATCTAAAATCCTGACTAGGCCACATGCAAGTGATTACATCACTCCTATCTTGGGTTTCGAGTCCGTTTTAAAATCCTTCTGCTTGAATTGAAGGCTCTGCATAGCATTACCCCCCTGTACTTAGCCAGTAACATTATCTGGTTGCTCATCTCCACATGACCTGTGCTCAGCTGATCCTGTTTTGCTTTTGGTCTCCGGTGTTTCACATACACTGTGGGCAACAGGGCTTTCTGTTGCTATGTCACAAATCTTTGGAATACTGTACCATCCCAGAAGAAATCAGGCACACGACCACATTGGATGCCCTTAAGTTTAGTCTAAAAATTTACTTTTTCAGAAAAACTTGTTTTGTGATTATTTTTAATATGAGTTTGTGCAATGACCTTTATATGTATTGAAAAGTAGTTTGAGAAGACTGCTTTAATTAATCTATATAAAATAAAGTTTATTTAATACTCTAGAAGTTTCACCACTGTGTCTTCAAAAGTTTCAGATTTATTTCAGCTCTGTAAATATGGCTAAATTTCTATTAGGTGTGTCTTTTCATAACACTTTTTATATTAATTTGTGGTGGCCAGGTATGTAGAATGAAGCTGTTTTGAATTTCCTGCTTGTGATGAATGTTTACTTCGAGTGATAACCTCTAACCCCCACATTATGAGTGGTTTTAGGATTTTAAACTACTAGATGTCGCACTCTGTAATATTCTGTTCCCATGCATTAAAGCTTACAGAACATCGTATGGAATAGTAAAAACAAAACAAGGTGGTCTTGTTTATTTCAAATATGGAAGATGAAATGCTTTAAAATGACATAATTATATGTATAGCATCTGTACTGTAGGTCAGAAGTTAAAATTTCTTCAAGAATGACTGTGCATGTTCAGAAATGACTATATGTCACAACCTTTTTGGGATATTAATGTGAGCTTTTGACTGGCAGAAAAACGTAAACTTGTGTGCCGAAAATCAGGAAAGTTTATGTGGTCATATCTAAATCAGGTTGATTTCACATGAAATGATCCATAACCATTTATTCTGATCATGCAGGGTTCCAAAGTGAAAACTAATTTGTAGCCTGTTGAAAAAGGTGGCATTTGGTAATTATCAGTAACAAAATAGATGAACTATCAGTTTGAAAAAAACTTTGCAGATATGGCCCAACTTTAAATTGCAAACTGATCCATAGCTTGAAAAAATATGACAAAGCATGCTTAGAAGAATCATGTCTAATCTTTTTTTGATGCTGGAGTAATGCTTCTTTATTTCACTCTGTACTGTGTTTTAAAGAGTGGCATACATCTGAAAAACCCAGAGATTATAGTAACAGTTACCTCGCATTACAGCGCATTTCTAGTGCTAAAACTGAGAGTTTTATCTTTTATTTGATCTCTTTTTGTTCTTTACTCAAGTAAACGTGGACATCATTTATCTGTGGTCCCTTGCAGCAGCCAGTGCCCAGTGCAGCATACAGTGTTTGTTTTAGGTATTCTTTGAGACAGCAGTTCACTGAGCTTAAACTGAGTATCGCCATGAACAGTTGAAGTCCCCTCAAGTAACTGTGATTCTAGTACTTTGCACTATCTTGAGACAGTGGAGCTTGCCTTAGGTAATTTGACACTCAAGAAGACTTACATTTGGAGGTAGTGTGGATAATGCTTTGTCGTTGTACAATTTGTCAAGGACTTTACACCAACTGTGTTGTAAGTAGAATGAACTTAAAAATCCTTGTGCTGTATGCAATCTTTAGTGCCAATAACTTGATTTCCTTGTCTTGTTTGATTGTTTAAAAGTCCCCTAATTAATATTTTTCTTTTACAGTTTCTCAAATGTAAAATGACCACTTGCAGTTGCTCAGTTTGTTAAAGCTAGGCCAAAGCAGTTTTTTCACTTCCAATGTACAATAAAATTACTGTAAGATGCATGAAAATGCACATTCCAGTCAATTTAAATTCCATCGTCTTGTTTTATGTATTTGTAATTCTGTAAGTTTTACAGAATTAAAGAAGTATTACTTTATTACTATATTTAAACTTTGTGTTAGCAGGTTCGGCTGTATTAAGGGCAGTTACTGTGAAGGCAATAGCAATTAAATGAAAGTCAAGTGAAGGCCAAGTGTAATCTGTTCTCTCTGAATTATAGCTCCATAAAACATTTTAATAGCTCCGCCATAAAAGATGATAAGGAATTAAGATTATCAGAGTTTATTTTACTGAAAGCTTTGTATGAAGCTTGGCTTAATGGGCATTTGTTTAACTTTTATTCAGCAGATACATTTACATCCAGCATAGTTAACAACTAAAAAAAATATTGTAAAGATATAAACTAACTATGAATTACTACATGTCAAAAGTACTGTCCTTCAGTGAACAGAAAATGTTTTCATAACAGAGAAGTAGTCATGGATTCGGCTGATTTTCAGATTTCATCCCAGAAGAAAACCACTCTCGATGTTAACCTTTATATAGCAGCTTCTAGGTGTGTTTCACACATCAGTCATAACACCACCAGCCAACTGCATTCATTTGTCTATATTCCTTCTTGTTGCTATACATGTGATGTCACTTCGCTGCTAACACATGGTTGGTTTTTCTGTGTTTCAGATAGCTGCCTGTGTTGAACACAAAGGAAGAGACAGGAATCCTACATCTTTCACTCGGCTTTAAGAAATCACCCGAGCAGATTAATACGGACTTGTGTCTGGTGCCCCTTTTTTTGTACAAAGCCTGCCTTGAAAGAGAACGCATTGGTATTTAATGAGCTGTGAGATGAGGCCTTGCTGCTAACAGTCAGTGGAGAAAGGATTCATCGTCCATTCATCGGGCTTGATGTACATGTTTCTAAGCAGTACTCTGAGGAGAGCCTACAACGGAATCCAAAACGGCTGCTGGGGAAAGACCATTAAACATGCCTACAGAAACACTACAGACAGATAGCATGGTCAAGCCTGTCGGCCAAGCAACTACATTTACTTCTGCTGTACCTCTCCGCATTCTCAACAAAGGGCCGGATTATTTCCGCAGGCAGGCAGAACCCAACCCTAAAAGACTGAGCGCGGTTGAGAGGCTGGAAGCGGACAAGGCAAAATATGTGAAAAGTCAAGAAGTGATAAATGCGAAGCAGGAGCCTGTGAAGCCAGCAGTGTTAGCCAAGCCCCCTGTATGCCCTGTCACAAAAAGGGCAGGAAGTAGCCCAGCCCTGAAAGCTTCCAACAATAACTCCAAGTCGGACAGCAGTGTGAAAAGAGAGAATCTGAACCTGGAAATCCTGAAAAATATCATCAACAGTTCAGAGGGATCTTCCTCCGGGACGGCGCATAAACATAGTGCCAGAAGCTGGGCTCCTCATAGGTCGGAATCGACAGAGCTTAACCGACGGTCGTTTGCGGAGTCGCTGAAAGTGTTCCCCACTCAAGGTCACTCAAGCCCCCAGGGAAGTAACCTAAATATCAGTAAACGCCTGTTTGAAGAGCAGTCTAGTGATTCATCACTGCATGTTTCCCATAGTTCTTCGGATATTAGAAGAATATGTAATGGCAAGCCATTCAAAGCGACACCCAGCAGTAGTTCTGCACCACCCTTGCCGCCTAAGCCCAACATCACCGCCTCCAGTACGCTTAAATCGCCAGAAAATGATGCTGGAGAGCCAGACAGTGGTGTAAGCAGGAGACCCTCTCTCCACAGATCGAAGTCTGATCTAAGTGACAGATATGCTCGCGCTAGTGCAGATGTTGAACGTTTTTTTAATTACTGTGGACTGGATCCTGAAGAACTTGAAAATTTCGGTGTGGAGAACTTCACCCGGGCAAACTCGGATATAATTTCTCTCAACTTTCGCAGCGCAAGCATGATCAGTTCAGACTGTGAGCAATCAAGACATAGCAATGACGACCTAACAGATGATGAGGACGCCAATGAACGAGTACCTTACGGCATCTCTGCAGTTGAAAGAAATGCCAGAGTCATCAAATGGCTCTATAGCATCAAGCAAGCCCGCGAATCGCAGAAAGTGTCTCACGTTTGAGAAAGGACCCAGAGGTTTTTTTTCTTTGCTTTTTGATTTTGAAAAATATAGTCTGTGAATCTTATATTGGTGGTTAAGTCTGACTTTCACAGCCTCTCAATTGCTTTGCGTTAAATGTGCAATGTCTTGAGATTCTGCATGCTTGTCGACATGCAATGTAACTTGGCCTCCAGCTAAAGAAACAAACTTAAGTAAATCAGTATATTGAAGATGGGTGCCATTCAAGGCCCCATGTCTTAAGAGTACAGTATTTTGCTTATATCAATCGAACATATAGGCGTCATTTCTTTTAGGTGCGTTTTTTTCATGCTATGCCATTTCATGAAACATTTGACATTGACATTTAATCTTGCAGCCATATCAGTATGACTTCAAAGATGCAAAGAATTACAATCATTAGGAAAGCTTTGTAATGTGTGTGGATGCAGTCATACTGTTTGTATATAGATTCATGGGCTGAGGAAGCATGTTACAGTCCACAGTAGGTGTATTCTCAATGACATGTAGCTTTTCCATTGAGCTGTCCAGTTTTGCACTGGTAATGTGGTGCAAACAGTACATCATCTGCATTCTGTGGTTCGTTTTCATCTATATCAACATATATACTGTTTATATTGACAGCTAATAGTGTGGTACAATGGAATGAAAGTTTTGTGAGTATGACCTCATAAGTTGTAGTATTTATATGTCATGTGCATTACAGTATGGCAGTCTACACTTCATTGTCAAATAGAAACGTTTATTTTTATTGTGTAAATTCTGTAAGGATATGTACATACCTTCTAAGTCATTACCAAATCTGTAAAGAGGAGTCTGTTATGCTAATAAATAGCTCTGGGTTCATTTTTTCTTCTCATGGTTCTTGCATTGCAAGAGTGTTCATAAAGCCTATAAAAAGCATATGTCTCATTTCAAAGACGTTTGTGTTGACTGTTCGCAGAAAATTAGCTTAACATTTTTTTGTCCTCAGTTAATTTTGCAACACTGTAAAATAATACAAAAACATTCATTTGTTTCTATCTTTTCATACCCCTAAATTGATCTGAAAAGAGATGTTACCGCTCCACAATTTTAGTAAAACTTCAGTGAGCAAAATTACTACTCGGTTTTGTCTGTGAAATGTTGTTGGGTCAAAGTATAAGCTTGGGATATGTTACATTTATATGCGGAAAATAATGTGAATACCTAGAAGGTGGCTTAAATGGGAAATGCATTGCAGACCCAAAAGTACATGTATTGTATATGGTGAGCATAAATGTCAAAGAACATTAAACTTTGCTGTGAGAGGGTTGCTATGGGAAATTCTGGAGTTTGCAGAGGTCACATATAGGTTATGTTTCAAGTTCTATGTAACTTATGTTCTACATGTAATTCTCTGCAGGCTGCTGAGGTTTAATATAGCGGTTGCTTCAAAATGATTTTGAAGATCAGCTCCTAATCATGGCATTAGTTCCACCCACCAAGAATTAGAAAAAGAAGTGCTGTTGTTGTTAGAAATGTAGTGTGTACTATCTATTTCTACTTTGCTTTGTTACAGTTAGAAATTGCACACTTGAATTTGAATAAATCACCTCTGAACTCTTTAATGATGTGTGGTTTACATATGTAATCTCTTCTTTTTTTTTTCCTATTCAATCTTTTTGAGACCTGGTGTGAAATATGCAAGTGTCCATTTACAACAGCGTATACTGTATGTCCAGTCGAATGCTGTAGATAGAACCTAGGTATACAAAAAATCTAATAAAACACAGACATTAAAGTTGTTCCTAAAGTATAGTAGAAGTGGTCCCTGTTATGTGTAATCCTGCTATAATATGCATCATTTTGCATTTACATTGTTGATGAATAGAGGAACTTGACATAAAGTTCCCTGCAATTATGACATTAAGGGCTTGAGCGTTCCCAATGAATTTTCAACTTGTGTACCAGAATTCTCAGTGCAGTTTCTAGTTTGTGTTCTAGTTTGTGTGCAGTTTGTGTTCTCTTATGTTATTTTGTGATGCTCTGCCCTGCCTGTTCAAGTTTAACGTACTTTAACCATAGTACTGGTGCAGTTAGTACTGTACATTAAACTAAAAAATGTTAGCAGTATCAAGCTGGCTGTTAAATTAGACATGGATGTGACTGTGCTCTCAATTTGCTACCGGTGTCTGTACATGCAGTAGTTAAAAGCTTCTGTTGAAATAAATGTAAAGCTACTTTCAAAGCATTTAGAAGTAAAAATAACGTGGCAAAGGAGTGAGATAATGTAAAAAATTGAGCGATTGCTAGCGTTGCAAGATGAAGATCACAAACCTAAAACCATGTAAAGGTTTATTCCATGCTGAAAAGAAACCCAAGTACACAACTAAAACACTCCAATTAGCTTAGCCCTCATCCAGGAGAAAGTTTGTATAAAAACTTTAAATTGGAGTTGAGAGAGGTATGATAAATATCTCCACCTCTTCTTTTGGGAGAAATAAGGTTTGGCGGACTGGTGTTTTCTTGTCTTCTTATAGGGGAAAACTACGCTCTACAGTACATCGTTTCTCTTTAAGTCACTACTTTTTTAAATCCGTAATCCCAGTGTATAATGGGGACCGTCTCTACTGCAGAGGCCATGTGTGTATTCATGTGAAAAAAAAATCATTTTGGAATGTAGTTGTTTTTTTAACTATAGTGTTAGCTTACAGCCTGATGCCACTGCCTGTTGTTAATATTCTCGCTGTCTGATGGCTTCCACAGGTCAGAAGGCAGAGAATACACCAGATCTTCTGCAGGCTGAAGAAGGGTCTATTCTATGATTCTTCACTGTGTGGCTTGTCTTCTGCATTTCAGAATGGCTTTTGCTATTGATTCCCCCAACAACAGATCTAATTTGTACTAAAATATTTTGTTGCTTGCCAAACAGATATTGGCTTTGATGTACTGTCAAGGGGAAAATAATCTCGGGTCACCAAGTGATCTTTTCTTTAAAAAAAAACATTTGTTATTTCAGGATGTGATTAATAATGATAAACACAAGACTGCAAAACAACGGTACCATCTTTCTTCTGACTTCGTCGGCAACTGCAATTGGAATACCCCCCACCCCCCTGCCCTCCCCATCCAAAAGGAAACACACGTGGGGAAAAAAACTAGATCATGTAAAGGAAGGAAGATTTTCTCTAGGGGTTTCTGGTGGAAAGGGTGTCATTAGAAGCCTCAGAAGCTGGAAGCTGAGATGGTCTTCGCTATTAATCTGAAGGTTTCTGAAAAGATCATTGTGCAGTGAGGTAAACAGCATTCCACGCCTGGGTAAAAGAGTGGGGAATCATGGGAGAAAGGCTTTTCCTAAACAAGTATCAGTGGCTAAACTGTTGCCTGAAGCTTTCTGTAATTTGATGGTTTCAATATAATTGAATAATGTTGAGTGGGGAACTATATCACCGTGCAAGCTGAAAAGACATACAGTAAGTAGAGGTTATTTGCATGCAAGTCGAAAGAAAAAGATTTTGGCTGTGGAGCCATCTTCTGGTGGAAGAGGAGCAAAGGAATGGTGGCATTTTGATATTTATTTTCTATCTGTATTGAATTTTTGTACAAAAAATGGTGGCTTTTTAAATGTAACAAAATAATTAGGCTTCAGCTAAAATGATTAAAACCTAGCCATTTTGTTTCTTGGAATACTGCAAGGCTAAACTTCTGTAAGCCTCCTTATTCAAGTATGTCAAATCATTCTTGTTCTGTGCTGGTGTCTTGGACTCGATTCACATTTTTAACTCCTACCATATGTCTTCTCCTGGATTCAGATCAGGTAATTACAGGAGCCAATGACATTTCCTCTGCGTTCCAGGTGGGGGAGAAACAAAAGCAGAGCTTTAATTCCATGTGTGATAATCGGTTTGACATACCCATCCACAGCAATGCAGTTCCTTAACACAGTGTCTTTTCTGCTCCCATTATTTGTCCTGTGACATTTCTGTAAGCAGTACTATTATCACAGAGACTAGTATGCTATTATCTAAGACTTTACAAAAGTGATAAGGAACTGCACTATTATGTTGTGCCATACGGTACCTTTTAACATTCGACTTAGTGGCTCGAAAGAGTTTACTGACCTGTGTGTTCAATGTCAGAGCATCTGTGTGCTTCCCCTGCCACCAGCATGGTACTATTTCAACACCTGCGAGTTGCACATTTTGTTTCAATGCCAGCTTTCACAACTCCGGGCTCTTTTTATCGAAGTGGAAGACTGCTATTATTCAGACACTCATTTGGGCATTGAGGCATTGTACTTCCAATTTTTTTTTCTGCTTTGATGATCCACAATAAAGGTGCTTCGCTTTCTAGCAACATTTATTGCAGTATTTAAATGACATTTTCTGTACCCTATTCATTAAAACCTATTTATAAATGGCGAATCTGTCTCTTATAATTCAATGGTTGTACATTCTTTACATTTATCTATACAGTATAGCACGTTTCATGACACTGTGTTTTAACATTTTTATGCAACAAGGTCACAAAGTACACTTGCAGAGTTTAATTATTTATTGAATAGTAGACGGGTACGTACATTTATTTCCAGATATAAAATCCACCTTACAATATGCAATATAAATTAAAAAGATGTTACACTACTATGTTATAATTCTATAATACGAATGACAGCTGTTGTGTAAATGTAAAAAGCTATACAATTATTGTTTCTGTTTTAAGATATTAATGTTTGACCCACTTTTGGAGTTCTGTGTTTTAAACTTTTACAATGAAGATATAGACCTGAAGTCTGAAGCTCACTTTGTGAACTCCGACTAGATTTCCATTTAATAGAAAAAAACATACCCACCAAATTTTCCTTATCGGTGCAGTAATGAACCTGTGCTTTATCATGTGATTAGTTTTAACGTTCAGCAGCTGAAACATTTCATGTGTGTTCATTGTCATTTGCATATCGCAAACCCCCAGCTCTCTTCCTCCCCCTCAAGTCTTGCATAGCTGTCTTATTTATCCTGAAGTCATTAAAGGCAGTCCATGACCCTTGAAGCTTATGGAAAGAGGGGAAAATGTAGCTCTCTGGCAGAAACAGTCATTCAGGTTCCTCAGAATACAGGTAAGATGAAAAGTGTGTTTTATATTAGTTTATACAACAGTGTAGAGTGCCTCACATACAGTATAGTGTACAGTATGGTGAGAAAACTATCTAAGTCAAGCTGTACGATGTGTTCCAAATAATATATTTGCCTCAACCACATCTGGATTATGCAAACACTGATCTAATAATGGGGGACATCTGGTATATTGGTAATGAAGTCGCTTCTGCACCAATGAAGGAAATGACCTAATTTGTTTAAAAATGTTAGTAGCTCAAGAAAAAGCACAGGCCCACTTCTTTCTGATATAATTTAATTTAAGTCAATAGCCAAGATTTCCAGGTGCTCAGGGTAAATGTTTAGCTATTGTTACCTTTTAGCAGTTTCTCTTCCAGTTGTCTTTTAGTGACTATTAAGACAGCAAGCAGCGCCGTGATCCAGCTTGATCTTATTAGAGCTTTAGCAGCTCAGCTAGGATGGAGCTGCCCACTACTGCCTGCAGCCATATCACTCTGCAGCTCACAACAGGCAACTCACTGAAGCTCAGCAGGTATGAGCTTGGTCAGTACCTGGATGGGAGACTCCTGGGAAAAACTAAGGTTGCTGCTGGAAGAGGTGTTAGTGGGGCCAGCAGGGGAAGCTCACCCTGCAGTCAATGTGGGTCCTAATGCCCCAGTATAGTGATGGGGACACTATACTGTAAACATAAGTCACAGCAGAAGGCTCTAGTAAAACTAGAAGAAATACCTTGTACAAACTATGGATAGTATAGATCAGGCCTAGAATACACAGAAGTGTCTCTCCACTTTAAGAAAGAGAGGAATACTTCTGTGTTTAGTGATATTTCTTAGATTATATTTAAATTTCAGTTCTTATCTGCGACTCAAAAGAGAGGTCTGGTTGCACCTATAGTTCTCATTTCAGCTTTGGGTGCAAGAGAAAAGACAACAAGGGAATGATCACATAAATGTAATATCATAGTGTTTTATTAATTCTAAAGGTTGTGGATTATTTAATCTGTCAGTCTAGTTTATAGGGATAGATATGCATTTCATTAATGTTAGATACTGTATATCTGGCTTTTGTATTGTACTTTAAATGTATATGTATATATCAAATGAGATTTGAGACTTCTTTGATATTGTAAAAATGTGGTTTGTGAAATTCAATGTATTATAGGATTGTTTGACATAAACAATTATTAAAAGTATATTATAAAGCCTTAACCTACTGTATCAACTTGTCTGTCTACTTACCTAGCTATCTACTGATTTAGCTAAAGTATCTTATTTACTATCCTGAAAAGTTTTACAGATGGTGAAACAGTGCCTGACTTTTTCAGCTCCAAGAGAAAACAGCATGTAAGAAACAAAAACCAGTAAGAGAAAATAAAATCAACTGTACCACGTTTCAGTATAATGCAAAGGTATTCATTCACCTTGTGTGTGAATGGATTTTCAGTAGTGTTATGATCTCCTCACACTCTATTGGGGCTCAGTTATTTTTCATGCTCAGATTTTAAAATCATTAAGTTTTCTTCTTAATGTTTTAGTCATTTCTGATAAAAAAAAATATAAAGTACAATGTCACTGCAGTAGGCAGTAGGCCAGGAGGCAACATGAGAGCCTTATCACGTAGCTCTGTAAGCAGGCCTGGGTATCTCCTGACATTCAGTCTTGGGATTCTGCCAAGCACAATGCATTGTGCCAGACTGCATGGAGTTTCTGGTGCTCTGGACCAATAACTGGAGAGCACTGATGTCTTCCAGCTCATGTCCCTTGTGACCTGTGTTGAATTCCAGAGAGGAGAGTCTTTCCACATTAATGCAGCACAAACTAAAGAAGTACTGTACCTACGAAAGACCTCAGCTAATTGATTCAGAATAATTCAGACCACAATTAGAGAAGAGAAGCTGGTCATTTTTATTAGTACAACTTCCTTTGGCTATCTACATCTCTTGCATAAGGAAAATGTACTCTACTGTTTTTTTAATAGATTGTGGTTATTGTGATTTTTATTTCAATGACTCCTTACATTATGTAAAAGCGGTTATTAGGTAACATTTCTCTCTCCCTTTCATTCCAAGCACAGGAATTATAACTTCAATCTCTGCGAAAATATCAAGACAGAAAATACACTTATTTTTCAATTTTAAAGTGTTCACCCGTCCATATAATTACATAGTATTTTTCACTCTTTTGAAACTTTATCTTTGGATAAAATAGCAGGACATTTATAGGCTTTAACCTGATTAGAGTTTTTGACAGGAAAACTACATTCAAAAGTATTTTTCTAACAGTATCAATGGTAACAGGCATTTCAGATATAAAAGCTGGAAACCACCATCTTAATTTTTTAGATCATGTAATTTGTATAGTTAACCAACTTCAAATTTGATAGCCTGGTATTGGTTTTCATAGACAGAGGAGTAACCTGATATCATTATGTAATAAAGTTTTTGCTCTCTTATGATTATATTATGCAAAACACAATACACAATTCACTTCACCCAAAGATATTGAAAGCAGAGCTGTGAGTACAATTTTCTTTTAAAAATATATATTAAACCTAGCTGCATTTAATCTTTCATCTACTCAAGCTTGTGGTTTGAACAAAGAGCTGATGAATTAGGCCCACAAAAATAGCATTCGAATCATGGGAGCTCTTTTTTCCATTATCATTTGGAAAGTCCACCCACCCCCTTTTGTCAATGCTTTCCATTCATTTAGAGTCATTTATTCTGTGAAAAGACCAAAGATGATTACTTTCAAGAAGTGCCTTTGTGGCTTTAGATTTAAGAGGTCTGTTTAAAACTTTATAAGGTACGTGCTTATTTGAATGTGTTTGAAAGTTTATTTAAATAAAAATCAACATTCCTGGAAGTTTAAACTACAGATTTGAGAGTTGATTCTAACTTAAAATTATTGAATGGAAATATGAATTCTTTTTTAAGGGATCTTTCTCTTAAACTATTGATTTGAACAAAATGCATCTTTTGAAAACTGTCTTGGTACAAGTACCATGGACAGATTTTTTAATAATCATGCTGAGAAGGAATCATGTACAGTGTGTACTGTATGCCATCTCCAAACGGAAATGTCACAGAATATTAGCAATAAAAAATCAAATGTACTGTATTTTGGGACTTGATTCACAAAAGATACTGGGTGATAAGAATCTGAAAGCCTTTCAAAATCCACAAGTACTCTATTGACCAGAGATAATGTGTTACTTAGGCCTAATATTCTAAACCAAGAGCTAGGGGCTGTTGGCTTCACGCCATTCTTCCAGCTGACCCTGCACTCTGTCACCAAGCTTCTCTCCCTGTCTGTGTGTCTCATGGAGAGCACGTTGGGGTACTGTATGTGAAACGAAAAATTCCTAATACAAGAAATTGTACAGTATATGGCCAATAAAGTGATCTTAAACACATACTAATAATCAGGAAAGCGAGAAATAATGCATTTTATAAAATGGATTATAAGAAAACTTAACATGAGAATCATAGCACAGATGAAAAGGATTAGTAATGACTTGAGATCCTTCATATAAAAAGCCACAGTATGAGTGTTAGGATAATTCTATTAGCATTAGGAGTGTGCTATAGATCACTAAAGGTAAATGTAGATGTAGTCAATACTGACATTTTGTTGATTTCTGTTTGATTTTTCTGTAAAAGAAGAAGTAGGTTTTATGTGAGATTTCAACTTTCTCAACATAGAATGGGAAAAACCTATTGGAATATCAGCAGTAGAAACTGAAATGTTAGTAATGATTACTAACAGCTTTCTTACCCAGTTTGTCAGAGCACCTCCAAGAGGAAATGCTTGTACAGATCTTGTTTTTTCAAACAATCATGACAGAGTGAAGGAAGAAGTAGTGAAAAAATACTTATAGAACTTTGGTGTGCTTTGTACTATACATATTATGACACAGTACAGATTGAGTCTGAAGCTCAAGGTTACAAACTGCAGAAAGCAGATGCTGAGAAGAAAGAGACATGGAACAGGGTAAATTGGACATGAAATCAATGGAAAATGGATGACATAAATTTAAACAGATTATAATAGCAAAGATAAAAAGATCTCAAAAGTGAATAAAACAGAATAACTAGAAAAAGAATCCCAAATTGTCCAACATATCAATAGGGAAAAAATATATGGGAAAAGAGAGAATTAGAGAAAATGAATAAAAACAACAGGATCTAGTTAAAGAAAAAGAATACAATGAATTGCAAGCAAAAGAAAAAAAAGAATATACTTTATGAATGGGAAAACAATCGAGCTCATTGACAAACGCTCTTGCAACTGAATATAAATGCTTGGTTACAAATTTTGCAGTGCCATCCAGGCTGCTGAGAGTTTCAGAAAAAAAACCCGGATAAGAGCAAAAAATCACTCTTCCTAAACTTGACTTGGGACCAAAGATCCAGTGCTGAGCTTAAATATAGTCTAAATAGTGTGTGAATGCTAACCCTAACCCTACCTGGGGCGTCAACTGAGCATTTCTGTTATCTATATCTGAACCTTTCTAGGCATTGGATTTTTGATGTGTTACCCAAACCAAAAAGTATGAGTGGGAGACCATTGACAATTAACTATTATCTAATTCGTGTGTGAATGCTAACCCTAACCCTGTCTGGGGCTTCAAGTGAGCATTTCTGCGATCTGCTGTAGCTCTGCTACATATATTTTATTTACAAAGGTTCTATATAATAATCATAACACTTATACTAATAATAAGCTTGGCAATTTACATTGAACTTGACAATTGGCAATTTTTCCAGTTCAGACTGAAATAAATTGTTATTCCTCAAGATGTATTCGACTCTTCTAGCCCTTTTGAAACACCACAGCATTGCCAAAAAAGCACGAAAAGAAAAGAAGTGAGTACAGTCCAATTTAGACTTTTGCAAGCAACTAGCTTTCTAAAGTTCTTTTTCAAACAGTATTAGACAGCACAGTGGTGTGATAGTTAACACTGTTGTCTTACAGTTTCTGAGTTCAGTTGTAGAATTTGTGTGTTCTTTTTGGGTTGTCCCTGAATTTTGTCTCACCTCATAAAGACTGGATAAGTCTGACTGGCTGTTTGTCACAATTGAGCTTTTCTGTTTGGCCCTGTGTTGGGCTGATTCTCCTTTCACAGAGAGGGCAGTTATGGTGTTTCATTCATGTCTTTTGCTTTATGCTTTCAGCATGATGGGCTCTGGTCAGCTTCCACCCTCTCCAGAATAAATGGATTTTGGATAACTGATTGATGAGATAGAGGCTGCTTTTTTCCTTTCAATCAATTACAGTTGAATAGTTTTCATGATTGTTAGAGGGAACAAAACAATCATTACGTGAAAGCTTTTGTTTTTCTTTTAGGGGTTGTAGTGTGTATCTTAAACTACTGTATGCATACAAGATAGATAATCTGAAAACAGTCAAATCCCCTTAATAGTTCCAAATAGATTTATATTGGAAAAAATAAAATGGTCACCATGGGGTGTTGTGCAGGTGCCCTTAAACTAGTATTGTGAAGTTCTAGATACCACACATATGAAACCCATGTCACTGGGTACCTACATCCTATTTGGTCCAAACTGAAAAAGATCTGGGGAACTGGGCCAACCTTAGAGTAAAAAACCTCACCAGATTCCCTTGTAAATCTAATATTAAATGAGGAGAGAGCTGCATGTATCCTTTTTCAATCTAACCTGTATGAGAAAGTGATACTTGCTTTTTTTCCCTTTTTAACCATGAACCACAAGGGAAAACTAACCCAGTTTTTCTTTTTGACCTACTTGAGAGCCAAACCATTTCTCCTTACAGCCCTATAGGAATTTCTAACTTTTTCTATCATTGGCACTAACCAATTAAACTATTAGAACTGTGTTCTGAGCACTTCAATAAAGCCCTGATCGACTGCAGCCGGAGTGGATCTTCCTCAGTCCAACTAGTGCTCGCGAAAGCCTGTGGGTTTTTTTTTCTCTCAGACTAGTGTCTAAGCTGTACACCCGCAGCGCAAACCCACACAACCTGCTTTGAGAAATAGTTGCTCTGTTATGGGTATAAAATCATTTTGTCTCAAGAAGATTGACAATACAAGGTACAGATAAACATTTTTCAGTGTTGTGAAAGTCCTTGCCACCTATCAACGGAGAAGCTACAGTATATTCTCATAATAACTTTAATGGAAAGCATTCACCCTTTAACTCCAGTCTACATTGTAATTTTGTCTCGCTACACGTGTGTAGTAAGAGAAAAAGATAGAGGGTATATTTTGAATGTACTGTGCATTTTTTCAGAAGATTTGTTTTATAAAAGCACAAACATTAAACTTAATGTGTCTACATGCTGCACTTACCTGTGCTTGCACTTTCTTTTTTCAGCTCTAATTGATTGCTTATTTATGCAATGTAATTATGTGATGTAATTTCTTGATACTGTCACATTGATATATTCTATTTACTTTTGAAACAGAAATAGCAATATAGTTTATGAGTACTTGAATTATATCGTTGCATTATTGCACTTTATTATCTTCAGCTGTGTAAACTTCCCTGGATAAGATACTGTTTGGATGTCTACCTTCCAAATAAATAATAATGAAATGAGAAAAGAATTATCCTAAATTCATACTGTACCATACAGTATGTCATGGCATCTGACTTTCAGATTTGTAAAGAAAAATAAATGTTAACCCGATGAAATTTGCAAACCTGTAGTTCAATGTAGGTCCATGTAAAGAATCATCACTGACTACCTTATCTACAAAGAACATACTCTAAGAACAATTACAACCGAGAGGCCATTCTACCCAAATTGCCCATTAAGTAGCTTGTAACTTACTGATACAACGTTATCATTTCTGTTGTTTCTTGAAGGAAACAGGGATCAACAACAAGGCTAAAAACATGGCTGTTTCCTGTTCTTGTTTTTAAATGAATGTACATATAGTTTCCACTTGTATCCTTTGTTTTCTTGTAGTCCTCGCTCAAGCCTAAAAATGTCCAATCTTATTTTAACCTGTGAAAGTAGCCTACTGTAGGAATGCATTCTGCTGCTCTGTTCTCTTTTCTTGACTGAATTCTGAGCAGCAATACATTTATTTATAACATGGTGACCAAAATGGTCAATTAATCAGGGAACTACATTATGAAGGCAACTTAAACAATCCTTCTTGTCTTGACAAATCCAAAGGCTGAATTACAACAACAAAATTAAACCACAGGACATCAGTCACACTGTGCCAACTTTGATGCAAAGAATAACTGTACATTTAATTAATCTGCTATTGAATAATTATAAAATATCACTTAACAAATAATGGAATTTATATTCGCCACAATTCTTTCACTTAAAGTATAATAAAATGTTTTCTTAAAATGGTCTTGTAATAGCCCATATTCTCACAATAGTAAATAAGGGAGAAGAAGACACAAGGCAACCTCCTATAGTACATTTTGCTGTGACAGAAAATCTAAATCCAATGTAATTATATAGAAACTATTCTATATCTTATATATAATTTGAACAATTATATTTTCATTTTGCTTCAGAACTTTGTACTTTGCAGATAAATACAGAATTATTATTGTGTACTGCCAAACACTCTTTGTAAGAAACAAACTCAGTTCCTTTGTTAACCCCCTATAAAAAATGAAATCCTTCAGAATTTTGTTCCATTACTGTATCTTACATTTGATATTATTTTCTTCTATATATTCATATAAAATGTTTTGTTTGAACAATTACACAGATACCAACTGCAGGGATCAAAGAGCTCTTTGTGCTTCACCACTTGAACAATGAGTTTTAAGTCATTTAAGTCAGTAATTTTTTAAATGATTCTTGAAAATAAACGTTTCACTGAAAACAAGCAGGATCCTTGGTGTGAAATGGGTTGATCCCATCACTGACATTGGGAACTGCTCATCCGATTCAGCCGTAGGGTTTAGAATGACTGTTCGGGGAAACTAGAGGCAGTTGGGCCGCACTAAAATAGAGGTGAAGCGAATTAAAATGAACAGGCTGTACAGCTTCACACTTTGGTGTTCTGTGCACACTGCCATTGTGGACTGAAGTGTTGACTACAATGGGCATTAAACAGAAGAGCCAGACAGGCGTCAGACGCGTATAATAACATATGTCAAAGACGCAGCTAGTTTGATTAACCTTTAAAGTACTTTGACCCTAATCTTATTCACATCCAAGCCAACAAAATCTGGTCAGTATAATCCTACTGCAGCAAATGCATAAAAGGCTGTATCTTCCCAGAGATTACGGCCATGTTGAAGAATGCAATGTTTGACACCTCTCTGTTTTTTTAACTGCTTTTTTACTTATTGTTTTAGATTTGTGAATACTCTCCTTAAACTACAATGCTACAAACATGATGCTAAAATTAGATTTACTTCTGGTATTTCCTAGACATAACTTCTTAAGACACTACATACCTTTTATAAATAATGAAAACAATATCATTCCAGTGTCAAAAATGTAAATGCCACAGATAATGTATACAGCAGGGTGACCACCATGACTTCATAATTATAGTTTTTTTCATCTTCTAACAACTACAATCAGTTATCACTCTCTACACCACAAAACATAATTTAAAAAAGTAGGGACACACACAAAAACAAATTAAATTTTATAAAAATATGTAATATGCCAACAACAAGGTCCCCACCACATAATAATCTGCTAATGTGCTGGAAATAACAGTGGATTTTGGGGGTGTACAGTGAACCCATGTGCTGGGCAAGGAGCAGATGAGACAGGAAAAGCTGCAGGCAGGACACGAACAGGGGGACTGCATAGACAGCACTTACACAGGGGACATGAAAGGGACTAAACGTGCAGACAGTGTGGTGCTGTTGCAAGCTGGGAAACCAGGATGTAAGCAGTCCAAGTACATGGTGGCTGGGTCAAAGACAGTGAATCACAAAGCTAAAGCACAGAGGAGATATCTCAAGAGTGGTCAGGGTCATTAAAGCAAGGATCAGATCCAGAAAGACACAGTAGCGCAGCACAAAGGGAGTGTCTGGGAGATGAGGTCAAAACAAGCCAGGGTCCAAGCTGAGATAATCACTGTAGCGATAACAAGCCAGCACATGATCCGCGCAGGAGCAAGGTAGTAATAAAGCAGAGGTCAGGATTCCTACAAAACATGGCAGAGAAACAAAGGGAATATAACACTTCCATAAACTCAGAGACATCTGAGCTTCCTGAGCTCTTCCAGTTCAGAGTTTTTATTTCATGTTCACCTGAAGCGGGTGTGATTGTTAATTGTCTCCAGGTGGTCCAGGGCTCCTGTCAGTTGGTTTATCCACAGCAAGTGGCACTGACTGACAGTTTGGAAGGTGATGTAGCCAGTTGCCCCATCAATCCTAGCTCGGCTCACTGCTCATCAGCGGAACTGTTGGGGTGATCACAAGGGGTAGGCAGACATAACTAGTGAGGGCTAATTAAGGAACTAACTGACTGCAGTTAACCAGGTGTCACGGTTCAGTGACTTCATTTCTATGTTGGGCTTCCTCTATGTACCACTGTTACAGTTCAGTCTGGTATTTTGAGTACACCCCACATACATTAATATGGCACCACTGACCATGTGGTGATTGACGGGTGTCTAGGCAAGCAGTATGTCATCAATCTTTGCTGACTGTCTCCTGCACTAGGAAGGCTTGGTGACCTTGATCATAGGAAAAAAAGCAGACAGAAACAAAACCAAACCATGATGGTCATGAAATGGTTATTATATTAATATATGCACTTTTGTCACACCGTAACATGAACACAAGAAAACGTTAGCAATATTTAATCACTAACTACTGAGAAAAGCCAAAGTTGGTGCATTACATAAACTTTATATACTGTACTTTATGGCCAGCAGCCATATCACCCTGCAACTCACAACTGGTAACCCGCTGACGCTAAGCTGCTGGAAGAGGTGTTAGTGGGGCCAGCAGGGGGCACTCACCCTGCGGTCCATGTGGGTCCTAATGCCCCAGTATAGTGATGGGGACACTATACTGTAAACAGGCGCCATCCTTCGGATGAGACATAAAACCGAGGTCCTGACTCTATCATTAAAAATCCCAGGGCGTTTTAGAGTAGGGGTGTAACCCCGGCGTCCTGGCCAAATTTCCCATTGGCCCTTACCAATCATGGCCTCCTAATAATCCCCATCTATGAATTGGCTATATTACTCTGCTCTCCTCCCCACTGATAGCTGATGTGTGGTGAGCGTTCTGGTGCACTATGGCTGCCGTCGCATCATCCAGGTGGATGCTGCACATTGGTGGTGGTGGAGGGGAGTCCCCATTACCTGTAAAGCGCTTTGAGTAATAATTGCTATATAAGTGTAAGCAATTATTATTATTATTATTATTATTATTGTACGAAAACTGTAGAAAAAACTGTAATAAAAATTCATTTTAGAAGTTTGTATTGCACATATGATTTCTGAGAAGACAAAATTGTTTGGTGTATTTTACATTACGTCACTTCATTTAGCTGTAGTCATTGTCTTTAGGCCTTCAAAATTTGTAGTTTAAATACCCCAGAAGTATGATGTATTTTATACATAATTTAGGGGTGACATTTGAGAAATGGTATAACAAGAATCTTGAAAAAAAATATGAGTTTGCTCTTTTTTTTAATGACTGCTTGCTTAAAATTCCTGTTCAATTCAATTGAGATTTTGCCCTTTGTTACGAGGTTATGGGAAACATCTTTTATCCTACTGTACATACTATATGAGCAAAGCTATTTTTTTTATTTGAGTTACCCCCGTTGCAGGAATCTAGGTCATATGCGTGGTTTGGCTTCAAGATTATTTCACTGAACTTTGATTGAACTCTGTGAAACACCAGAGTTCCTCTTTTGGGTATTTTAACTATCATCTTACTTTACTGTTTCACACAAAATTTATGAATATTTGACACTTAGACACTTATATATACAATGGCGTTATATTGTAAACAGTACTTGCTATTTAATTGTTACTGTGTATATACGATGGATTTTCACTAATGTAATTTTGTATTTACATCATATATCAATTATAAATCATCTGTGATTACTGAACAAGCATTATACAGTACATAGTATGTAAGGGTTAATATGTATGAATCATTTATGAATGTGTTCTTGATCATGAAGCTGGTCATGGGCCACTGTGACAGAAGACAACCTCTTGGAAATTATTCAGTGTCAGACATTTACACCAGCCCCTTAAGCAGACACAATTAACCATGGAAGTGTCACTCAGACATTCTAAAATAAATTGCTTCTTTCTGTTGCTTATCAACCATGGTGTCATGTCTGAACTCCAATCTAGAATTCCACCTTAATTCAACTGGTAAAGTAATTTCATGCTTCTCCACCTGATCAGCTGTGTAAAGTAGTGTACTGTAGGATGCATGCCAGTGATAGAATGCTCTCCCATATTCCCTCTATATGAAAATGATGCTGTCTAAGAGCAATTATTTTAATAGCATCACTAAATTAAATGCAAACTACAACACAACTTATTACCATCAGCCATATTACCCTGCAACTCAAACTGACAACCTACTGAAGCTACAGTAAGTAGGTGTGAGTTTGGTCAGTACCTGGATTGGAGACCTCCTGGGAAAAACTAAGGTTGCTGCTGGAAGAGGTATTAGTGGGGCCAGTAAAGGGCACTCACCCTGTGGTCTCCTTGGGTCTTAATGCCCCAGTATAGTGACGGGGACACTATACTATAAAAAGGTGCTGTTCTTCAGATGAGATGTAAAATTGAGGTCCCTGCTCTCTGTGGTCATTAAAAACTCCAGTGCATTTCTTAAAAAGAGTGGGGGTGTTACACCAAATTTCCCATTGGTCTTTACCAATCATGGCCTCCTAATAATCCCCATCTCTGAACTGGCTCCATCACTCTGTTCTTCTCTGCTGGCGCACTATGGCTGCCGTTGCATCATCCAGGTGGGGGCTGCACATACTGTAGGTGGTGGAGGCGAGTCCCCTGTAATGTGCTTTGAGTGGAGTTTCCAGAAAAGTGCTACAGTATATAAGTTTAAGGAAGTATTTTTATTACCTTTCATCAGTGGAAGATATAAAAGTGCATTTTAAAGACTAAACTCCTTGATTTCACCAACTCCTTTGGACCACCACAAAATGGGGGCTAACCGGCTACTTCTTTGGTTTTACATACTGCATGTGCAGATCTACAACTTTTTTAAAAATCCCAGGGGAATACTGTGAAGATAAAAGAAATACTGTACAAAGGTTACGATAGTCCTTCCTTGGGTCAACCTGACAAACTATGCTCTTTCTACAGACATAATGTGACCCAAGCAGTGGTAAACAAGAATTCAAAACCACAGAGTTTCAACTTACGAGAGAAATTAGTGTGAGAAAAGAGATGAGTGTACTTTTAAGGAAAAAGCAATTCAAAGGTCCAGCTCACAATCTGCATAATTAGCGTAGACAATGAATATAAGTCAATTCAAGAATATAAAATTATAGCTCTGAAGTGGTAACAGACCCTGCCACATAAAATGTAGATGTTAATCAAAAAGAATAATTGGGGTTGTTCTTGAGTGGTGCCTTACTGACACCTTTTGGCTTTAGAATGACATTTTCTGCCAAAAATGTTTTTGGGTTATGTTCAGAAAGCATTACTGTTAGCTGGATATTTTCAGGCTTTGTTTGTATAATGAGTACTTTGAACAGTCACTGATAAAACATGCTATCCTTTACTTCCTTTAGTATTGATACACAGAAATGAAAGGACTGTTAGCACCAGGAATGTGTGTGGGATTTCTTCTACAGTAAGAATTCTCTCTGCAATTTACATTTTAAGTAAATGCATTTCTACTTTTTGTCTATTTAGTTTAACAGAAAATGCATACCATTTCAATAAATATAGAGTTCTATTAATTGCATGGTTTGGTCTTATTTGGAAAAGAAAAACAAGTCATACTACAGTATATTAGCTGCTTTTCCCTTACCCCTGATCACCCACCCCTCTCCTCTCTCTATGTGTATAGCAGTGTAAAGAGACCTACAGTATCATTCAAGTTTACAATGCAGCACAAACACCTCCATTGTAAAACACACATCAGGTCTCTTGCCAAATTTGCTCTTTGTCTGTGGGCTGTCACTTCTATTACTGGTTAGCAGGCGAAAACACCATCTCACTCTACCATCACATGGAGCCACAATGTAACAAGGTCACTTACAGCCCGCAGTTCATGGTTACCTGACATGAATCTGTGCGCTGTTTAAGACGTCCTGTGATCGGATTTTTAATGAAGGCCACATTCTCACACAAAGCACCAGGATGTTCCCCAGGGAACAATTCCCTGTTTCCCATGGAATTGTTCTTGCCCCCTCAAGGAAATTCCCTTGTAGTGGCTCCCACTAGAACTTAACTGGGCGATCTTACCACTTATGTTAAATTGCAGTACCGCATTTTACAAAATGAAAATGTTAAAACTTTCTGTATTCTGTGCCTATATACAGTAAAATATACTGAAGTTCACAACCCTAAATGCAAAGTACAGTAAATGCAAATTTAAAATAATACTTGATGAGTTCTACATTCATTATATATTTATTCTATAATTAATTCTACAGTCATCATATAATCATATATTTTATTGATTAAATCTCATGGGTCTATCATACTGAACATATAATAAGATAGACCCACAGAACTGAATACATTAAAGGCTGTTTCTTTTTATTAACATTCTGGAAGGTGGTCAGGGCTCACAGGTGATGATGAATGAATTTATAGCTTTCAATAAAAAGTTCCAGAATATCCTCTACAAAAATATAACCATTCTGTTCTTATCTTGATAACAGTCAGCAAATGCTTTCAGTATCTTAGAACAATTAAGCATGTTTTGGGTTTTTTGCTTAATCAATATTTTATTCAGATACTTCAGAAAATTGTCTGTGATTATTAATCAAATGAACTCCTGGATCCTTGGAAAGTGTTTGTGTTTTCTATTCAGAAATTTTCATTTGGACATTTTCTTAACCTCCTGGCTGGTGCATTAAATGGTGTATTCTAGAAATGCACTCAGACATGAAACAGTCTGCTAATGTCTGGTAAACACTCTAGCAATGCATCCCAGGCCACAGAATTCAGGGCAGGCAGTCAGGCAGGACCATAATTGACCTAAAACATTCAAGAGAGAAGAGGGTGAAAAGCAATATGATAGGGAAACCTTTCCCTCAGGAAAATAAGCTTTTTTTTCCACCAAAAACGAATGTTTTCAGTTAATCGGTGTGGCATAGAAGTGAAATGTCCAAATACTTCAACTTATATTGTAGAGTGTTTTCTGTAAATTTCGAATCCAGGACAGTGTCTATCTCGGATAATGGTGTTAGTACAGCTGTGTATGTTTTTTCATCTTCTTTATCTGCGTGGAGTTGTAGGGCGGGTGAGTTGCAGTTTACAGTATATGTTTTTGGGGGAAATACTGTAAACGCTGTGTTGGTATAAATTGTTACTTTAGTTTGACAAAGTGGTATTAACTAACAAGCAGCCTACAGGGACTGACACTTCTGTCAGTATGGGGAAAGTGAGAGCTTTGGGGTAAAGTGCTGGAAAGAACTGCATTAACAGCAGGACTGAAAGTCTTACTGAAAGTCATTACAGCACTGACCAACTTACATTATGACCAGTAGCATACAGTACAATAAAGTTTCTGCACTCCAGGTCTGGGGTAATGTTATTAAGTGGAATTACATTTTGCTTCATGCAAGGTGAACACTCCACTGTTCTGCATCATAATCCCCATGACAGTGCTCTATGAACACATACAGTACACAGTATTAGAAATGACAGATACAACTTTACAGCATTTCTAAATCAACTGAATATGAAATACTGTGGTGGAGTTCACAAGAAAGTAAAAAGATTGTCTATAGTTCTGTAGGAACCATTCACCCTTCCTAAGTTACTGATCACAAATGTATTTCATCAATCATCATTAACCATTCTTCATCTTCTCTGGAACCCTGTTTTCAGATGTCCACTTTTCCCCAGTGAGAAGAACAACAGGGCTTTAATCAGGTGATAATGATAGTTGTTCAGCTGTTCAGATAGGTGTTCAGCACCTTAAACAACTATTTTATTTTGATGTGTTTCTAGTAGCTGACAGGAAAAGAGCTACCATTCTCTAGATTTCTCTTCGTTGATATGTTATAGTGCTAGAGTATTGATCGTGCTTACCACTTGCCAATCACGTGACGGAGTTCCACATTGATTAACCACGTGTTACAAAACCTTCACCAGCTGAGTCTGAGACCATATACCGCGTCGAATGCGTAACTAAATGATAATGAAATTTAATACTACTGGATAGAGCTGCAGACTCGGTACTGTGATCAATATTGTTCTAACTAGTTGCAACAACTTTATGTTCAATTATTGAGAATGTATTTTCTAGCTGATAAATGTACTGTATAAGTGATGTATTTTAAAATATACAGTATACTGTATAAAACGTGTATATAAAATAACTACATTTTGTACATCCAGGAATCAAAGCTTTGTAAATAAATGTCTACAGACAGACATCTTCTTTATATAAAAAAATTAACTTGGAATCGTTTTTATATATACAGTACTGTACCCAAAAGTTTTTCATGTCTCGGTTCCATGCTGTATACATGAGGAAGTGTAGGCACCGACCCACCTACTGTACCTTCAAGCCATTTGACAGAGGCACCACAGACTGATACCTCCAATTGGAGGAGAGGTGCATATCTCACAGCACCCCGAAACTGCAAGCGACGGGAGTCGCTGTGTCACAGGGTGCTGAGAGGAAAACAATGCAACCCTTTTACTGCAGATGGTCAACTGTGAACAAGCTGGGGAAGGTTACCGTCGGCTAGTGAAGGACCGGCTCGCACACCCAATTCCTTATCCTAGCTCATACAGGTCAGCCAGCTCTCGGGCCAACGGCTTCACAAACTGAGCTATCCCATTTATATTACCACGTCAGTCCATCTGAGGTTGAAAAAGTCGCGTGCTTCTGGCTTTAAACAAAAATGAACATCGTTTAAAATGATGGTTTAATTATGCATCCTGCTTCTCGGCACAAATAAAATGTCATATTTTAAGATACGATAAATGTTTTATCTGCAATGTGCTCGTACAGTACTAGATCAATGGAGGGTCTGTCCGGGAAATTTTTTTTCTGTTCACTGTGAATACTGTTCAAATTCAGCAGCTGTGTTTGCTGTGCTTATTTCATACTTTACTGCCAACTCAATATAAACCACTCCACACCAATTCCATTCTACATCTCTGCTAGAAAATACATTTTGTGGGACTACAAAAGCAGCATAATACAGTATGTTGCATGAATAAATTTAAAAAAACTTCCTTCTGCTGCAGATTGCGATGACGTTGATGATGGTGTTAAATGCATAAAAAATCATCTGGAAAAGAGAAAATTGGTAATAATCAGATAAGCACATGTGACTGAGTCATGTGACTCAGACTGGATACCTGATAAATATTCGTTCCATACGTGGGACTCACTTAGATAACATTTTAAACTTGTAGTTGTTTCATATCATATGCAATGTATGCTTCCTTTTGTAATTTAACTGGAGAAAGTGTGTAGCCTAGTGGTAAACAGCGATTACTACAAAAGAAAACAAGGTAAACGAAAAAAATACGGCTTTATACTAAAGACAAAAACATTTTCTGTAGACGATACAACTGAATAAAATTGCTTTATTAAAATGTCCCAGTTCTGGAAAAGTTGTTTAATTGAGGTTAAACACTCAAATAGAATATGGAATATTGTTTATGTGTAAGGTGTATTCATGACTTTGATTTTTTGTTCTTTGTTCAACAAGTAAATCAAGATCAGCGAAATGCTGAAAAGATACACTAAATGGAGGCCAGGGCCTTTGCAATAAGAAAGAATTCACTAGAACTACAATTATGAGGGCATGGTTAGTCAGAGCTACTGTGTACAGATGCATAAGACTTTTTATAACCAGGTATTACTCCTGTTGATGCTTCCTCATGGTGGCAGCACAAACACAACTTAAGGATGTATTATAAATTGGTGAAAATCATTCTCGGATGCTCACACCTCCTCCTATATTTCACCCAGCTTTGTAGACATTTTCTCCAGGATATACGCTTGTTATCTTAAGCCTGTCAAATACTGATCACCCTTCCACACTTCCTTTTCTCCCTCTCTTTTCCTCTTCACTCTACCACCAACCTCGCCCCCTTCTTTTCAACCAAGAATCTGTGTCGCTCCTGAACCCTTGCTCTCCTATGCCAGAACTTTTCTTCTATGGCACAGTCTTGCCACTCCTTCAATCTGCTCCTCCCTTACCAGCCTACCAGCTCCAGCCAAAACTAAACTGCTTCTCGGCTGACCTCCCTGCCAGTACAATATACACACTCCAGCTCAACTCACCTTATTTTTTGCACTTTTTTTCACACTACTTAATGCCCTCTGCTGACTCCCTATAATACTCATACCACACATTCAATTCAAAACGCTTGTTCTTGCCAACCTCTGTCTCCTGATATTAGTCTCTTATCTCACCCTACTGTAAATGCCCTCTTGCTCTCTCTCAGCTCCCCCTCTTCTGTCAGACATACTGTACTGCCTGTGTTGAACTTCTTATGCCTGTTCGTTCTCCTTGCTCGGTAGTAAAATGTTGTAAAATGAGCAACTGGCAGTAATAAGAACTGTTCAGTCTTTTACTGCTTTTTCTGTACATGCAAAAGTTCTATACCTGTTTAGTCTGCATCTGTTATCTCTCAGCTCTTAGCAATGTCTTTCTCAAATTTTTACCTTATACGTTGTAAAAGGTTTTTAACTTTTGAACTGGTCATGTAATTTCCTAATTTCACTTATTAACCAGAAGCACTGAATATATTCTAATAGGATGTTAATATTACTGCACAAATACAATATTTACATTCTTGATTAGATCTTACTATTTCATTTTATAGATGTTATTTGCATTCCCAGCTACTGTACAGTATGTGCTAGCCTTATTGTCATTTTACTCACTTAATTTAGTTATGGTATTTGCACAACTATTTTACTACAGTATATACTTAGACATAATATAAACTTTGCACATATTTTATTCCACTGTAGATAAGGATCTCCTCAGTAAAAAGAAACAACCATTTCCTTTGTCTTTGTTCCTTTTTCTTTTTTCTTAATTTGTTCCATATTTGATCAATTAAAATTAATAAACATCTACTCATAAAATGTTCAAAAGAATGCTTTATTAACTTGTCAGTGTTATTGTAAACAAATGTACAGGTGTATTTAGAAATAGGTACATTGATATTATTGTTGCGTTCCTTCATCTTTGAAACAATTCCTCTGGTCTCCTCTGATGATCACCTTCTTTGGGAGATTTTGGCATCTGGATAACATGACCAACCCAAGCCAAGTGGCTTGAGATATATAACAGCTTTATATCTCCCAAGTGCCTGCTTGGGAGAGCACACTGATAGACATACTGTATCTGTCCACCTGCTTGGTACATCAAATCTTCTGGTCACTGCATTGATGATGGAACTACAGTCCCTTAAATTGTTCACTCCATGTTGTCCATGGAGTGGGAATCTGACTGCATCATTTTGGTTTAAGTTTTGACCTCTATTTTGATGTAGTTTTGAACATCCCCTTCACCAGGTGGCTGAAGTCTGCACTTGCAGATATGAAGTGATTTCTTTGTCACTTTCAGCCTTCTGTGAAAGATAGCTCACAGGGCCTTGGTGTTACGAGTGTAGCTGGCATCAATTAACCCTCATTATCCAATTTCCATTCCACACCCCTTTCTTCACTAAACCCTCCGTTCACTCCAAATCATCGCTCGGTATTAGGAATCTATCTGCCTCCTGAGCTCGCATCATCCTCAACCCTTGATATCCAATCTATCTCCATTCCATTCTCGTTCTCCATTATGAAAACTCTTCTAGCCTTGGACCTCTCGACAAATCTTTTGTCTCGCCCCTCTCGGATTTATTTGCCTTGTTACTCTCCCTCTCTCTATCCAGATTCAACCTCGCCTGGAACTACTGACTACTCTGCTGCCTAGCCCCTCTCGGACTCATAAGCCATCGGATTCTCTTGGAGACCTGCACAGGGTTCCTAAAAACTCGCTGTAACACTTGAAGGTCCTCGATGTTCTTCAGACACTCACTGTGAATCAGATTCCTTGGTGCTGGGCATACATGTTTGGAGTTTGTTTATGGAGATTTTTGATATTTTGATTGTGTAAGTATTATCTTCTTGTAAGCGCCAGTAAATGGTTTTTAACTGTCAGAAGATCCATTTTTATCAAAGCACTATAACAGTCGAACCCAGTAACTACTGCCCAGATTTGATTAACAGCAGAAGTACTGTAGGTAATTTGTTAAAAGCTTAAAATTCCAGCTAATTTTTTTAGGTGGATGGAAGAAATAAAATTAGGAAAAGGAAACTAAGAAATTAAAACAGAAAAAACATTATTTTCCTCCAACCAAAAGACAATAAATATTTGTGGAAAGAAAAATGTTATAAGAGTAGACATTTCCATGTTTTATTCCAAAGCCTGGAATCTCTTTTAACTTTTGCATTTAATTCTCCAAGTAGAATCAGTCTTTGAGATTCTTCAAAGAAGTGGATCATGTTTAGCATAGACAACTTCTTTGTTTCATAGTCTAAATCTAGAGTAAGGGCGTAAGTAAGTGGAAAACACATATGTACACTGGTTCCTTGTTAATTTGAGTTGAAGAATCATAACAGGGCGGAGCGGTGGCTCTGTGGTGAAGGATCTGCATCTGTGACTGGAAGGTTGCTGGTTCAAATCCCACAGCTGACCGAGGAATCCTACTCTGTTGGGCCCTTAACCCCAACTGCTCCAGGGGTTCAATGGCTGACCCTGTGCTCTGACCCCAAGCTTCTCTCCCTGTCTGTGTCTCATGGAGAGCAAGCTGGGGTATGTGAAAAGATGAATTCCTAATGCAAGAAATTGTATAAGGCTAATAAAGCAACATTATCATTAGCATTAAAGTGCTCATTCCAACAGGTACATCATGAGTGGACAAATACCTGATGATCAAACTTTAATGTTCAATAGATAAATGTGAGATAATGTGTAAAGGAATCAATAACATTTCAAACAACAGATGGGTGATGTCAGACTGGAAGAGTATATACTGTAAGACAAATCTAGAGTTTTATGTAGATTCCAAATAAATATTGTGACAATAAATAAAGCAATTAAAAGACAAACAAAATGCTTGAATATATTGTTTAACGCATAGAATTTAAAGTCAAGCTGAAAGTCATCTTAAAATTATGTAATACATATTATACATAGGTATCATATTAAGTTTTTGGCCATATGCTGCAAGAAAGATGATTTAGAGGCAGTATACTGAATAGGAGAGCAACTAGATTTATTTGTTTCCTAAAGGAAAAGTAATACTTGGGAAGACAAACTAAATAGATTATGTTTAGCTTGGAACCAATAAAATAACTTGATTCAGGTATTCAAATCCCCAGAAAGCATTGATGAAGTCTGGGAACGCCTTCCAAATTAACAGCAGCACAGAAAGAAGTCAAAATTAGGTTGGGATATGCATTTCGAAGGGTGTCTGGAACAAATTTGTATCATAAGAAATGTAGATGAAGATGATTCTATGGGATCCTTTGAAAAAGAGATATCTTAAATTTTCAGAACATTAAGGCAAGCAAGTGGCAAAAGTAGACGAATTTGTATCTATTTTGTACCCTTCTCTTTTGTATCTATTCCTATGTGCTTTAAAAATCATGAGAAATGTCTGAATGTGAACAAAGTTTCTAGGACTTCTCTCTTGTGCAGTGCAGCCTTTTAAAAAAAAATATTTATGACTTTTGTTTTTCCGAACAGGGGAGGGAGGTTAATTCCGGCAGGGTAATAATTATAAAATCGATTGATGTTCCAGGGCAGCATGGGAGTGCAGTGGTGAGCACTGCTGCCTTGCAGTGCTGGGTCCCTGGGTCCAATCCCAGACCTGGGGTGCTGTCTGTGTGGAGTTTGTATGTTCTCCCCATGTTTGTGTGGGTTTCCTCCCACAATCCAAAAACATACTGGTATGTTGATTAGCTTTTGAGAAAATTTGCCCTAGGTGTGAGTGTGTGTGGCTAGGTATGATGGACTGGCATCCTGCTTTGTGCCTGGGCTAGCTGGGATAGGCTCTGACTCCTGCAAGCCTGAATTGGATGAGCCTGTAAGAAAATGGATGGATGGATTGATATTAATTATGTCTTGAAACACATTTTGGAAATTAAACGAATTTAGCATCGTTTCCTAAATACTGTACATTTCCATCTGATTAGGAGCAGCCATAATACAGTATATACTTGTCTTTAAAGACATTCATAATTTACACATAAACATCTTTTAAATCATAGATCATTGTATTAACTATAAATGATGCCCAGCTTGATAATAACAGCTACAGTAGATTACAGTATTATTTGCTTTGTTTTGATGAAACTATACTGCTAGCAGCTTTTTTTTATCTCCTTATCTTTAAAATTATTCAAACAGATAAATGAACTATTAAAGACATTACATTATTGTTTAATGTCTGCACCAAAACATTTTATCAGATATATGATTCTGAAAATGTCATAGTTTTTCAAGAATGTGATGAGTGACCCACATGTAATGTGTGATAGGCTTAGATTTAAATTAATTGTCTCATTTGTTTTTAGGCAGGAATAATTAATGGCAGCAAATGGAAGCTTCAGGCTTCCTCATCACTAATCACAAAATCAGGTCTGTTCGCTGATCTAAACATACCAAAGGAAATGTTTCAGTTTTCTTACACCCTTATTCAACCTACAGTACTTAGTCATGTTTTGGACAAAGTATGTTACCCTGACATGCAAATCCAATGTACCAATGACAATTTGATACGACAAAAAAAAAATCAATAAAAATGATTTGCTAGTCCAGATTCTGTGTGTATTTTATGTTGTTGCTTTTAAAATACTTTTAAATGTTGTTTTAAGCTATCATTTGGAATGTGCAATGACTTCTGTAGGAGTTCAAAGAACACCACTGGTAAATTCACCTGCCAAGGTCCTGTAGTGCTAACCTTTCTGAGAAACCTGCTACGACTGTACTTTAGCACAGGACTGACAAACCCTCCACAATATTGCTGTAGTCCTCTTCAAGTATTGATTTATTACATGAGCCAACAGAGTGGATCAGGTTTGTTTCCAAAACGGTCAGACATTAGAGATAAGATTTCTGCTAAATCATCACTAACTGATCAAACCAGTCACAGCTTCCCTCTCTCTTTCCTTTCACACCATGCTTCATTCCTGATATGCTCCTGTAGACTCTTCATAAATAACTTGTATAGAATCCTAACTTTTTCTTCACTCTGCTCCTGGGTTAAGAGTGTATTCTCTCTAGAGAGGATTACTGCATCTCTCTCTTGCCTGTTTCTGCTCTGATTTAAGATCTTTGTTCTTCTCTACCACTTTTCTTCTGTCATCTCTTCATCCTTTCTTAGTTTACTCTTCTGAGTGTAGTTTGACACTTTTTCATCTCTTCACTGCCATGCCTGTCTTTGCCACTCACTCTACCCCCTCATCTAATGGTGGAACACTTACAGTATCTTTGACCACTATTCATTCATATTCATATTGTGTGTGTGAATTATAAGAACTTAAGAAATGGTACAAAAAAAGAGGAAGTCATCCTGACCATCTGGCTCATAGTTAAGTTGAGAAGTAGCTAAGCAATCTGAGGATCTTATCGAGCTGTTTCTCGAAAGAAGCCGGGGTATCACAAAATTGCTGGGTAACTTGTACATGTCTTTCACAGCTTACCTATTATTGAGAATTATGTGTCTTGTTTTGCAATTGTTTTATTCTACTTGCTGTAGATTGTATGTTTGTAGTCCTGTATTTAAATACATTTTAATTTGTTTTGCATCATTTGTTCTTTTAGGCTTCAAATATCGGGGGGCCGTGCAGCACATCTTAACCAGTCTGATCCTTCAAACTTCTGGTTAACAATTCCATTTCAGTATTTTGATCAAATTGTAATTAACTCAACGGGATGATGAATAAAATAGGAATGGGTATTTAATGATTTAGTATTTTCATTAACTCTCCACCCTGAGGAAATGACAACCATAAATAGGCCACAATGACTGGCCATGAAGTCAAGGCTGCCAAAACCCCCTAAATTGATAAGAAAGACCCCCAAGACACTGATTCAGATTTTGTCAATGTAACAGCTTTGTGGTTATGAATTGGGTCAGATCCATATGGTTTATGAGAAATACTGATCTGAGACTATGATGATTTCTAAGAAAATAGCTTGACAGTGGGCCTGAGCCAGAGTCTGTTGTGTCTGAGGGGGAGACGCCAACAGAGGGGGGATAAGCAACTATAGCACAGACACCATGAATGATAAGGGCTATGAATGAGAAGCCCTGACCCAGCTGAGACTGACGCCATGCACTTGTGCCTTCAGCACAGAGTGAGCATCAACAACCAGGAGGGCTCCAATGTGGACAGCAACCCGTGAAAGGGGGAGAGATGAAACAACAAAGATAGATTGAAGCTGTAGGTGCAGTGGGTTGGACAATTGATCAGAAACGGAAAGGGCATGGGGGAGAAAGTGGAGTATGCAGGCATGACATAGAGATCTGCGTTTTCCTTTTTCCATTTGTGGATAAAACGTTGTAGTCACCTAACCACAATTTTGCTTAAAATGAACAAAAACACATTCAAACCTTGTATGGTATTTCCAGTTTTTCAACAGAATCGACACCTCACACAAGTTTTAGTTTGGTGAAATGTTGTGTTTCCTTTCTTTTCAGCATGGAACAAACCCCGTTACCTGTTCCTTTGCAGTCTACGCATGCTGACGCAGCTACCTACTAAAACTCACACAAGCTATATTTCTTTTTTTTCTTTGTCCTGAAATAAAATTCATTGTCCTGAATCTGAGGTAAAACAACTGAATTGACTGGTACATTTCATGTGCAGGTTGGTTTGTCTACTTTGACCTTCAATTAATTGCTGCAATATTTTTAGAAAGATAACATATAATATAGATACCTGTTTGCCAATTGTTGCTGATTTGCGTAGTCTGTGCTGTTTATCTGCCAATTGCTGTTACGTATTCAAGGTTAATTATCTTTTATATGTCCAAGATAAATTTACATTTTCAAGGACTAAACTCCTGTCTGTGTTTCCCTTTAATTCTCGTTTAAGATTAAAGTTCAAAAGGCATAGATGTGTGCTTACACCAAATTGGACAAAGGTCCGATGTCAAATAACAGACCTTGGATTACATCCTCTGAGTGGCTGCATATTTAGATAAAAATACTAAAAAATAAAATTAATAGAATTATTGTTTTTTTTTACATTTTAACAAGTACAATGCAATATATAAAAATGAAACAGTTAAGCATGAAAAGTTTTGCAAAAATCTTTTGACATCCATTTCTTCTGTTTGTGTTCTATTTGCAAATAACAACCTTGTTTATTATTGATAATTCTAAGTGATATCTGACAAGTCAAAAAATATGTCACAATGTACTTATGTAATTATTTTGACAAGGGTTTTGGATTGAGATACTAATAGAATTTTAAAATCAGAATATTGATTTTGGGGATATATTTAATTATTTTTTTTGTAGTGTACTCAGCATTGTCCGAATTTTATGTTCTGTAAATAATACAAGGAGAATGTAATTGCAGTTGTAAATTTTTCTCATCAAGCACTGTGAAAATCATCACATAATATTGAAATAAAATAACTGACAGTTTGGTAAGAATTTCAAATATGTGATAATTTATATGGGTATTTAGCTGTAAATGTTATTTTTGAATATGTCCCTAAATAAATATAGCACATACAGTATCAAAGTTATATTTATAAAATTTCAAATTAATTGACCCTAATCTCATTCATTTTTAATTGATCCTGAGAGGGAGAGGTAGGACAGAATGAAAATGATTTTAGTGTGAACCTTGAAGTAAGTTTTATTAACGTATTATTGTTCTTATTTTAAAGTGTAAATATTTGGAAGCCATAAACATGTCACAGTGTTTCCTGTTTTGTATTTGCAGAGTCACTTTTGGTGCAAAATATTATGTGGGTATCCGGTATTTTGAAAAATACGTATAATGTATTGACTGTGGTATAGTATTGTGATAACAGAGTCCACTAAGGAAAACCTTGAATGAAAGGGAACTTTGTCCCTTACTTTTTCCGATACCGTGATACTATACATACAGTAGAACCTTAGTGCCGGAGATAAGTTACTCTATAATTGTAATTAAAAGATAAATACGTGATATATTGGTCTTTTTCTAGAAAATAGCCATAAGTAACAGAAAAACAAGGCTACTGCTTACACTAAGTATGGCTAATGCAAGACTTAAAATGCAAGACTTAAGTTTCATGCTAAAGTGTTGCTATGAGATTGTTGGGCTTCCTCTGTCTGATTTCCCTGTTTTCAGTAGTTTGGACAAAATCTAATCAACATTAATGCTTGTAATTAACTTTCCTGGCTGAAGAAATTACAGCACTAACCACAAGGCCAAGACAGAACCCCCCCTTACTTTTGAGGAATGAATCAGGGAGGCTGCTGCAAGGATGCACTGTAGATGAGGTGGAGAGGGGTGCTAGAACAAATGTGTGCACAGAAGGCTCAGCAGCCAAACATTTATACATAAGAGATAGAAAGTCTGAGGTTAGTGTTTGACCTCCAATGTCTGGTTAACTATTCTATCTCAGTATTTTGGTTAAGTAATAATTAGAGCAACAGAATCATGACTATATAGGGACAGCCTACTTCATATTTTAGTAGTTCAGGCTCAGCTGTGTCAGCATGCATGGGGTGAACACACCCGAAGAAGGCTCTACAGCCAAAACGTTGTGTTTCTTTTCTTCTCATTTTAGCAAGGAATAAACCTATTGCTTTTTCCTTAATATTTGAGTGTTTGTTATTAACTTGCCTGGCCAAGAAAATGGCAGGCCTTGCCATAAAGACAAGGCTGTCGACCCCCGCAGAAGGATTTGAAGAACTCCAAGACACCGACTCAGATTCCTTGAATGCTGGAGTTATTGGTGCATAAGCTTTGTGTCAATGAGTCAGTTCAGATCCACAAGGTTTATGAGGAACACCGATCTGAAACTGTGATGATCCTAAAGAAAATAGCACCTTAACAATGGTCCTCAAGATAAACAGGAGTCTGTTGTGTTTGAGGAACCATGGGTGGTGGTGGGGTGGTACAATGGCCAACACTGAACCAATAGGGAGCCAACAGATGGGAAGTAAAGGGGGGTGCATTGGCACAGCTGTCTGGGCTGCAACCATAATGCAGGCACCATGGATGATGAGGGCTATGAATCAGAAGCCCAGACACATCTTAGACTGACACCATGCACTTGCAACCTCAGCACAGAGTAAGCATCAGCAACCAGGAGGGCATCTACGGTACATAGAGAGCAAAAAGGAAGTCTAGGAAAGGATGGCAGACGAAACAATAAAAATGGACTGGAGCTGTAGGTGCAGTGGGCAGTATGATTGACCAGAAACACAGAGGAAGGGCAGGGGGGAGAACGTGAAGCAAGCGAGGATTATGGAAAGAGAGGAGGAATGGGAAAAGAAGTAACCGTGGTTTTCTGGGAGTTCCAGGACAAGAGATGTGCTTATCATCTTATCTTATCTGCTTATCATGTGCTTATCATCATCATCAGGTGGATGCTGCACATTGGTGGTGGTGGAGGGGAGTCCCCATTACCTGTAAAACGCTTTGAGTGGAGTGTCCAGAAAAGCACTATATAAGTGTAACCAATTATTATTATTATTATTATTACTATTACTATTATTATTATTATTATTATTATTATTATTATTATTATTATTATTATTATTATTATTATTATTATTATTATCATAAATAAATGTGTTTTTCTAACTGCCTAATAAAATAGTCAAGTGAAACTGACATACACATTGGCTGCACTATCTCCAGCAGCTACCCTGGTTCTTCCACAAGGTGTACAGTAGGTCAGTTACTTATCATTTGGTTTCATTATTATTCTTTTCTGATGTCGACCCATTGATTTGGCAGATTGCAGTGTTCTGGGCCTTCAAAGTCATGTCGATTGGTGTGGTTTTGTCTGATTACTAGTGATGCGCTGGTTGGCTATTTTTTGGCCCTGCACCCGCCCGCAGTTGTGAGAAACGAATCCACACCCATCCAACCCGATTTATAATGATAAAAGTACTGACCCGAACCTGGTCCAAGCCCGCTCCATTACAAATTACACCAAACAATAGTGATGCACGGGTTGTTGTTTTTTTTTACCCGCACCCACCCGTGGTTGTGGGAAACGAACCCCCACCCGATCTCAGATCTTTTACTTTGAACCCGAGCCCACCCGACCTGCAGGTAGACCCACACCAGCACGTAGGTGTGAGTCAACACGTGTATCACTACTGGTCATGTATTTTAACATTCTTTTATATAATAAATGTCATTACTAAAGTACTAAAGATTTATTTAGTTTGCCTTCTATACCACAATGTTTCTTTGGTGTTTCAACAGTATTTTATTGCTAGCACTCAGTGTAAAAAGCATGTAAAATGGAATGTACAGTATAAGCATATGTAGTGCAAAAAAACATATGTAGTGCATAACTTTTGCACTACATATGCTTATACAATGCGTTATACTGTATATGCTTTGTACACAGTAGACTGCAGACATGCTTTTTACACTGTAGACTAGTATAACAAGACTTTTGGAATCCAAAATAATGCAATTACATGGGCAATATAACAACAAACCTCTTGATTAATGACAAATGGGGATGTACTGTATGATTACTACATATAACTTGAGTCTTTTGCATTATGAACTTGTAATGGGCAGAAAGGCCAGTCTCTTCTCTAGACCCCATAGACCTACTGTATACCGATCCAGTCGGAGGTAGATGTGCCAATGGAACTTCAGAAAGCTAGTACTTTTCATCTTAAGACCCTTTTCATCCCAATACTGCTGGATCCACTACCAAGCCTTTCAAGTCACTACCTGAACTTTCAAAAAAGAGGAGGAATTCTTTCTTTTACTTTGTTTTTTTTTTCGTTTGGTTTATTCACCTTCTACACCATGGAGATTATTTCTGTGATACTCTATCAAAAATCAAATTCAATACGCACGTTTTTATGTCAGTGAGAAAATCCAGCATATTTAATATTCTAAGCATATTTTTCCTATTGATTTTGCCTAGGTCTCCTGCAATACAGTACATGCATTAATACATTTAGAAAACATTCCATCAGCTATCGGCTTAAGGAGAAGCAGAGTCTAAGTGTAATCTCACAACTGAAGGCTGCCAGAGCATCTACATGGAAATTGTCTGGAATTGTTAATTATTAATGTTAGAATTGATCCTTCAAGGTTTCCTTATCTGCTCTGTTAACAGTGGCAAAGTCAATCATTTTATGCAAACCAAGGGTTCCTGAAATTAACATGGCACTGATAAAATTGATATTGTATTCTGCTAAATTTTACTGATCAACAACAAACATTTGTATTTAGATAATTATTTGCTTATAAATTTAATTTAGTATTAGTGATGATGGTAACTTTACTAACATTTATGAAATAACTTAATTGTAACTTCACATTTTTGTAGATTAAATATCACAATAAACATAATGAATTAAACTATTTGGAGAAACAGTGTTTGGAGGAATATATACACAGCTTTACATCTAAAATATTTTTTAATTTTTTAAGCATATTTCTGTAGCAAGATAGTTTAGATTACATACATTATTCTGAGTAAATGGTGATAATACATTTACAGCTGAAAGACAAATTGCTAGGCGGTAGACGTGGTGTGATAGTTGAGTAGGGCAGTTTTTCTGGGCATGTTCTTTTTTTTTAAAGATAATGTATATCTAGGGGTGCTTTGTTTTTTATCAGGAGGAACTTAAAAAGACAGAGTTTTTCTTGTGTACAATAAAAGTCATTCGCTTACTAATCGGACAAATGATGGATAAGAAATTAAATAGGGACTGAACTTATACAATGATTTATAAAGGCATACAAAGTGAAAGTAGTGAGGAACATGCTTTCTGCTTATCTGTGAATTGCAGCTGTGAGATGGATATCTAAGGACAAATTAGAGAAAAAATGATTATTCAAACAAAATTGCAGTACAGTACTATACTGTATGTGTGTGTGTGTTCTTCATATGCTACACATGTAAAGAACAAAATGTCTACACTGCACACGTTTCTATAACTCATTGAGAATAAATAATGGTGCAATATTCCCTCAGAAAATAATGTCATTAAATTGCTTAAAACACAGAAAAAGATAGTTTTCTAAAAAAACATAGAATCATGAATCTCTCCATAACCAAGCTTTCATCAATGGTAGTGTAGTACCCATGACCTGAACTAATATTGGGAAACAAGTAGAAAGAAAAATAGCAACCATAAGCAAAATGAAGAAGAACTGTTTGAATTGCCTGTCAAAATTCTTCAGAACAAGAGATTTGACACAACATTGGTGGTCAAGAAATATTAGTGGGAACAAAGATACCTTTACATGTTGATTGTAAAAACCGAGATGAAAACCTTTCTTAAAAACAGATATAATTACGTAATTATTTTTTTAGTGAATAAGTGAAGAAGCCAAATGTTTTTTTTTAATTTAACCGATCTTCTATTTAATTGTTTATTGTAAGGAAAGCAACAATAGTTTTTTCATTTGCCTACTGTATATGGCTAACAAGCTCGGATGCAGATAACCAGAGCCCCTAAAAAGGATATCTCAGCTAGCCACTAGGCGGCTCTGGTAGTAAATGACAAGGTGAAGCCCTTTTAAGGTTATGTGTATATGAAATGCTGATAACCTCACCAGAAGGAAACAATTATTTAAGGCCTGTACTTATTACATATGTTTGTAATGTTTGTTTCATGTTCAAAGTAATGCTCAAAGTATGATTTAACACTTAATACCACAATAATACTACAGCCTTCAACGTGTAAATTAAAAAAGACATTATAACACATTAAACTTGCAAATCTAGATCTTGCCAAAACATATACATAAAAATGATTATGGTGTGAATGCGTACCTTGATCTTAATGACCAACTGGCTTGTATCATTTGTCTCCACCATTCCACATCATCAATTACCCTTCATTAACATAAATCAACTGGTGATGTTTTGTTGCTTGTCTTAGTAATGCATTACATGCTTTGTTTCATAGATCAGCTGGAATACTTTTAAGAAGCAAATGCTATTCTTGCAAAAAATGTAAAACTATAACTCCAAGGAACTTATATACATAATTATTCATACAGTATGTTATGCCTTGAATTACCTCAAAATCGTTTCTGCTGCTTGCTAAGGTTAATACTGTAGGTTTTTGATAAACTTGGAGTAATATCGTTGTCAAATATGTATCATTAAACTGTTTAATAATCTACTGTAAAAGGATGTTTGAAAAGGAAAGTGAAAGTGTAATATAATAATAAATAGAAAATTGCAAGCAGTTTAATTCCAAGCAAGCTCTGTTGACATGCTCGAGTAAAGTAATGTCTTTAGGAAGATTATGGAATGTACAGTATATTTATTTGTGTTGTCACTAGAACGAAGGAGAAGAAATGCCAACAAATGTCCCTGTTATAAAATCCTGTAATATAGCAATGTAGATGTAATGTTGTTGTGTTTCGGTATTGTCAACTAAAAGGTGCTTAAGATGATGCTTGCTGAAAGAGCTGGGAGCGTGCTTGGCCAGCAGTCTACACCCATCACGGGCAACCAGGAGGCTTCCAGGTAACCTTCAGTTCCTGTTGACAAGAAGAAGCAGTAGACTTGGGCAGACCTTGGCAGCTGGTTTAATCACCAATATTGGAGATTAAACCAACAAAGTGGACCACTTTAACTACCAGTAGTGAATATTCATTATTACCAGTGGGTAGTTTATACAAGTTTCTTTGATACAGCTAGGCCCACATTTTACAAGTAATTTCCACTGAGATAAGTGCTGATTCCATAAGTGCTGTAAGACGTCAACAGTCCAGAGGTTTTTCCTCACTGATGAAAGATGGTACCTCATGGTATTATTTGATTGCACTGCTTGTTGCCATCAGGCTCCATGTTCTGCCTACAAGCATTTGAATCCTTTACACAAGAGAACTTGAATTCAGTTTCATGTCTACTTGATTGCTTCTTAGCCCCTAGTGGAGTGCAGAGCTGACTGAAGACTGAACCAGGGATAGAGGTTAGAGTGTAGAAATGGGACCTCCGATTAAGGTGCTAGACTCTGGGGCTTTTACAGCTTGGTATACAGGTACTTGATTGGAAATGGGGCAGAGTTCTACTACCACAGCCTCAGTTCTGGTACTTGCTATTTTTTGCATTTTTTTATTTCTAAATATGATGATTTTTATTCTGCTCTTTCTAGCAAGGAAGAAATTAGCGTCTCCATGACAACCCCCTGATCTGCCCCACCTAAGGTAGAGCAAGGGAATGAATATCATAATGACCTCCTACGCTTTCAATAGTAAAAGATTGAGACTACAAGAGAAGTGTACATTATCTGAAATCAGGGGACTTGATGGGTTTTATAGATATACATGGAGGATTCTCGGGTCACTTCATGGGGACCTTATGGGAACTCATGAGGGGAGTGAAGTGGATATTACATATATAATTCTAAAAGATAATGTATATGCTGTAGGTAAAATGGAAAATACTTTTAGTTTGCTGAAGCTCATGAAGGTTAAAAAGGCCTGTGGTATGTTATTGTTAATTTGTACACTTTATCTCTGCTTTTCAACTTCACGACCTCGTATTACTGAGGCTGATAAAGTTTTCATTCCAAGTCTAGCACACTTCATCTCATAAGGTATATACTGTACTGTACAGTAGAATGTTGTTCATCCTATCTATTATTTTCTTTGCTCCTGAAAACATTGATCAGACTATACAAATACAGAGAGCAAATCCTAATATGGATTTTCCTTATCTGTTGTGATGATCAGAGGGAAATGAAATATCCCTTTCTAAGAACAGAAGTAATCAGGCAATGATACCAAGTTGAAAAGATGGTTAAAAGGCAGTTTATTACAGTGCCGGCAGACCCTGCTTGACAAGATACTTTCAGCAAAGCTTCTCAACAGGCAAGTGGGTGTAGTGCAGTTTTATACAGACATATAAAAATCCTGAATGTTACACTACAACTCCAGACTGAACCCAAGATAACTCTTTGACTTTATGTTAGTTCCCTTTTTGTTAAACTGTGCTAGCTACGTCCTCTTAAAATAGCTAACAGAGACAACTTGAAAGTAGTCAAGTCTCGCACATACAGTCGGTTTAGCTTATTAATATTGCAACGATTCCTTTGCAGAGGCAACAGTGCAGAAGGAGAGGCAGGAGACAGTAACTGCGGATCTCTGACTTTTTAAACCATTCTTGGTACACAGGAGTGCTAGTCATTAAGAGGAGGCTTAGGAAGGAGGTAGAGAAGTAACAGCTGCCACTGCACAGCTTGGGGTGGTACGAAAATAGGGAGAAAGAGGAAAGGTGTCCCCTTTATAGAGGCAGGGAGAGGGGAAGTGAGGTTGCAAAAAGAGGGGAAAGAGATCAAGGTTCAGAGGCTCCCAGGCAGACTGCTACCGAGGTGGGACACTACAATCTATAAGTATATGAAAATAAGGCTGATAAATAAAAGCAGTCCATATTATTATTTTTGTTAATACATATAAGCTTCTCTTTTTTTCAGTCCCACCTTTCAGCCTTTCAGCAGGTGTCCCTGCTCTCCCCATTGTTTTTCACCCGGTGTCACATTTTCCCAAAGAGTCCACCCTTTCTCGGGATTTGGGACCCCTACTCCTAGATTACTTTTAGATGTTTAATGCAGTCAAAGGTTGGGCCAAACATGATGTCCATATCTAGGGCATTTCCAGGTTAGGTCATTCTCTTAGGTTAGATTTGACATGGCACATAAGGAAAGAACAATAATAGACACGAACATACAAACCTAACATTCTCCACATATGTACAGCAATCCCAACTTCCTGCAAAAAGTCCTCCCTTGGGGCCCTGCATCTGGATGCTTAACAATCTTGTGGTATTATTCAAATGATGTACCAAAACTCCATACCCTGACTGACATTCCCTGACTGAGATTACCTGCTTTAGTTAATGTTTTAGATAATGTTTTGGTGTTTTACAATGTCAGAATAATTTCATACAGCCTTATCAGCACCATAGATGCAGAAGGAAGTTGCGATGGTGTTCTGGACCATGGGCCCTCTGAGGCACTTGGACATTGGGATTCCAGCCCATGTTCACACATAGTGAGGTTACTGTCTCTTTGGCCCATTAGGCATTCCAATCTGGTTATCTCATCCAGCACTTCAGAGGAATAAGCAGTTTTAACCTCTTTTTTAGTTACGCCTTTGAGTGTCATGGTCGTGGCTGCTATGACCATCACTTGGGCTCTTTGAGCTCCCAGCTTTGCTGCCTCGTCAGCAGGTCTGTTTCCCCAGTTTTCCTTATTATTGTCTTTCTGGTGAGACTTGTCTTTAACAACTGTTGCTTCACTGGGTAAGTGAACAGCCTGTAGGAGGTCTTGTATTAGGTCTCAGTGCTGGATTTCGGTGCCATAGGCGGTAAGGAGAACCCTCTTGTTCCAAACAAGCAAGTAATAATGAACTACTCCAAAGGCATAGCAGCTGTTGATGTACTGTAGATGTTTGCCTTCTTTCAGCTGGACATTTGGAGTTTAGTCATTTGGGCCTGCAGTTCAGCTCACTGTGCCCCCCTGAATCCAAAGCTTCCTGAGACTTGTAGCGTCTCATCTTCAGAAGCCACAACCCATCCAGTTAGTCACTTCCCCTCATCGATCCATAAATTCAGTTTGGCATCTGGCATGGTACACACCTGAAGATGCTGTGAACCTCTTCTTCCATCTGCATAGGTTTCTCCTCTTCCATCATTAGATTGGTTGCATTGATACTGGGGTCTTTAACTACTTTTACTTCTAATCCCTTTCCCAGGAGAGTAGCTTCCCATCTCACCCATATTGCATCAGTTATGGTTCTCAGGCTGTTGTAAATCAGTTGGCACAGCAATTGGTGATTGGTGTGTAACACCACCTTCTGTCATCCACCAGGTCTTCAACGGTAATGACAGCCCATGCAGCACAATCAGCAGCAGCTGAACATCTTGGCCTTACATCGTAACATACATGAAATGGAAGACCTTGGTCAGGAAGACCCAGTGCTGGAGCACTGGCCACTCTCTCTTAGAGTTCAATGAACAAGTCTTCTCCCTCCTCTATTCAATTGATAACTACAGTTCCAAGCTTTAACTCCGGTGATACAATGGCTGGGCCTTCTTGGTATCATCTGGTATAAGGTGCTGAGAATAGTTGAACAGTCCGAGGGCATTTCTTAGTCCTCTTACTATGAAGGGCTTTGGATCCCAAAGTTGCATTAAGTCAAAAGGTTGGTAGAGACTTGTGTAAAAAGATTTGCAGCTTATCCATCCGTCCATTTTCTAACCACGTTATCCAGTTGTACAGGATAAGGTTGCTATACCAGCAAGCAACAGGCTCAAGGCAGGATTCAACCTGGATGGTTGAATCCATCCACAACAATCCATCTCACACGGATACACACACGCACACACTCGCTTTTGAGCCAGTTTACCCAGAAGCCAATGAGTAAGTCTTTGTGGGAGGAAACTGGAGAACTTGGAGGAAACACAATGTGAACACTGGTAAACATACAAACTCTATGCAGATAGCACCCTAGGAATCGAGCTGGGGGCCAGGTACTACAAGGCAGCAATGCTAAGCACTGTGACACTGTACCGCCAAAATTAGCTAAATAAAAAGATAAAAAAACTTTGGGGCAGCAGTGACACAACAAATGGCCGCTGTTTCAGAACACCTACATTGGAGAAGAAGTCTAAGGTTGGCTGACAGATTGATGATTTTAATATACTCTGCAGAGGGATATTAACAAGAATTAATGACTGCATTTCACCAGAAAAGGAGTTAAATTGATTTTAACCACTCAAGAAAAACTGACTGTATTTTTTTTACTTACTGTATAGTGATTCTGTTTTGGTTACTTTCTTGACATCCTGAGCAAACTGTTCAGCAAAGAAATTACAGGCAACTTCAGCTTGAAGGAGTGATAAGAGCGTTATAATACTAACCCCATGAAAGCAAACTAATTAAGCGTATGACACCTTACAACTGAACTATCATCATAACATTACACAAATACAGTAGGTTCCAGAAATCCATTTGATTAATGTTGGAAAAATTCATTTATAAAGAAAAGAGGTGACTTATGACCAGGAAATGAGGCATTGTCAAGCAAAAAGGCAAAACAACAAAATGTTTATGACACATGGAAGATTATTTTGTTTTTTTTCCTGCAGAAAAACCATAAATAAAAACAAATCCATTTACAGTATATATCCATAAAACAAAAGTAGAACTGGAACAAATGTAGGAGCTTGAAAGGGTGAACAACCTACAATTGAACACTTATCCAGAAGTGACCTCTCGGAATTCAAATACTTAGGTTACATTAGTCTGAATTCAAAGTGCACTGAAATGAAACACGTAAACAAGATCCATTAAAGTGATGCTAATGAAGGTGAGTAGAAACCCAAGACTACTTTTTGTATCAATTTCAAGTAAATTATTTGTGGAAAAACTATTTTATAAAATAAAAAAATATTTTAGAATAAAAGTAAAGTGGAGATTATGTATACTGCATACGTTATGTCAAATTTAATTTATATTTAAGCATTTCAGCTACTGTATAATCCTTTCCTAAAGCCAAACCCCAGCTATAAGAACTGACTATATGTGTATAATTAAATGCAGCTGGATATTTACAGTAGCTGTGATTCTTGTGCCAGCAACTCCTTTCACTTCATCTATGCATTTGCTCTAAATACAGGAACTAATTATATATATTTTTACATTTGTCTATTTAGAAGGAACCAAACAATGAATTTTAAACCCAGACAAGAACTCACTTCATCCACAAATGAGGTGTAATATGCAGCTGGGTCCCATTCGGCATCCATTTTGTACCGGCAGACTACAGACCAGAAACGTAACTACTGTAAGGGCAATTCAGGTGTCTCTTACTGTTATAAACAGTTATGCAACAGTCATCATAATGCTTACTATAATGTCACCACATACACTGTTTTCAACTGCATTTGTTAAAAGTCTTAAAACATGGTTTGGTTAATGAAACACTCCACCATATTCAACTTTCCTCTGCCACCTTAAATGCTTTCTGGCCCAGAGAAGAGAGATTTCCTCTCTCGGGTATTAAAATATGAGCTATGAACTGCCTCCAAATATGTACTGTATATATATTTTTATGCAGACAGTGCACTACGAATATTCTGCTGATGCTTGTATTATATCTTCCTGGAATTCTTTATGCTATAGCCAAAGTCATCTGAAAACAATTATAGATGAATCAAATGGATGTGACATTCCTGAGAAGAGTAGTAACTCTTTGCCTTCTAGGACATGGCCTGCACAAAAACAACACAATCAATAAACCTATTTCCTCACTATTAATATTATGCACAAAGCCTTACAAAATGTTTCCATCTTCTTCTTAAACTACCGCATGTTCATTAATTATAAATATTAGTAATTAACTGAAGTTTGGGAGGGACAACAACAAGTTCATCTCACGCATTTCTAGATATATTAAACAAATGTCTTCCTTCACATTTTTCTCAAGCATCCCTCCTTCACGCCATTACTACCTTGCAGCTGCCCCTTGGTTAACTCCTCTCTGATTTGGGTTTGAGTCTCCTTATCTTGTGGCCAGGAGGCTGCCCATTAACCAAGCGTGTTAAACCATAACTATCCAGTGCTATAATCCAAAAATTCACAAAACATCCGATTGTTGTCCATTCTTTCTGGCAAAATCCCTCCAAATCTGCCTCTATCTTCTGCAAAGTCAGGACTTTGATTGGGCTGCCTAGTGAAATTAATTGTTGTTCTCGTCTTGTCAGACCACTCCCAATAGAACTGAAAGTAATGGAGCTTTGGATCATTTTCCTGCCAAAATGCATAATTATTAAGACTTAACACTTTAAGATTTAAGCATGTTTTCCTTTAGGATGCTCCTATACTTCCTACCATGACAAGCTTCTCCATCCCTGCTGGTGCAAATCATCCCTCAGTGGTTCCAGTCCTGGTGACCCACACACCTGTTGGTTTTTGTTCCAACCGAGCCTTCTGTCAAACCATTCATTGACATTAAGGTGGGATGGAATGAAAATCAGCAGGTTTGTGAGCCACCAACTCTTGGATTTGCTCTCATATGATGCTGCTACAATTGTGCTTGATGTACAGTATCAACATTGACTCCAATCTCAGTCACGAAACGTTGCAAATCATTCAAAGTCACCGTTGGCTTCACAGTGGCGTCTTGCATAGTTTTTCTGCTTGCCCGGGTGCTCAGTTTGGAAGGACAGCTTAATGTAGGTAGTGTCAGACATTCCTCTTCTTAATGATGCATGTCAGACATCTCATATGGAAAATGAGTGACATTTTTTTTGCAACTTTTTCCTGATTCTTCACTACTTTATACCCGACTTGATTCAAAATCTCCTTGGCCTTTTCGGTTGGTTTGTTGTATACAATAACTGTTTGAACTGTGGCTTGAAATTCAAATTCAAAACACCTAATTGAGGGAAATTATCGAGACAGATGCATTACTCTGAAGGTAAACTGTTGTGATGACACACAAAGAGGATTACACTAATTGCATGACATAAAATCTGTAAGCCTGTAAATACTGTTAATCTTTTGAACAAGCAACCGATTTACAGGTGACAGCAAAGCTGTTAAATACAGTACTATACAAAGGAGAATCTTCTAATTTTCTTTGTATAGTACAATGTCAAAGTGTTATGATGGGAAATTCAGAGAACAACAAAATATGGACATATTGGTGACAAGGTGACAGAGGTACAATAGATTTCCAGAACACCCTAAGTGCCAGTAAAGTACACTGTTGTTTTACTGTAAAAAAAATGAAAATGGTTTTGTACATCAATTTATTTTTTTCACATGGATTCTCACAAAGCAGACTTTTTTTTTTACTGAAGATTTCCACAGACATATTAGGCAGGTTACTTAAATGTTTTAAGATAAAACTATATCTACATTTAGGTACTCTTTTATACCTGAGCTGAAACGACACCCGTCAAGACCTTGAGATTGTTTACCAGCTGAGATAAATTATCTATACGGCTCTCTATGTCTTTGGTGTTAGTGTCCATGGACCTAGTTCAAGGACAATATGCCATTGTACATTCCCTGATTTTCTAGAAGCATTTGACACTTTAACATGTAAGGGGATAGGTCATCATCAGATACGTTAATCATTCATTTTCTCACTGGAGTAGTCGTGGCTTAGGATGTAGTACTGTATAAAGTGAGGCACCACACTTCGTCATAAAAGGCTTGTGCATCTTTTAGAATCTCTCTTCCAGCCCTGCCTCTCATATTCCACACTAACAATGATTCTAAGCATAGCCTTGATCTGGGGAGTTGTAGTTTGGCTTTGTTGCTGCTTGTGGCTGATTCTGGGGATCCGCAGAAGGTAAATACACTACTGGCTTTTTAATGCATCTGGGTTTTGCACTATTGTGCTATACTTACATCACCAATATTCTGTAGTGTCTTATACTCAATGCTCAAAATTGCTTTGAAGTATGTTGAAATAATATTTTACTTTGTTTTATTGATTTTTGAGTGCACCTAATGACAAAAAATACATCTTAGAGATTCACCACAGACTGTGTGTAGTGTTTTTTAAGTTCATACAGTACCTTCAGCACAAAACAACATATTTGCCATCAGCACAATTCAGCATTTCTCTTTTTTGGACTGCATGTGGACTTTTATTCTGTGATACATTTTTAATTTGTTAAAACTGTGGGTGTGAGAAAAAAAATACAACATTTAAACATATCAAACCCATCCCTTCATTGTGATAAACATGCTGTTTTCAAAACCTTTAGGAATTCTCCCATTCTTTCAGTTTCCTTTAAGGAACAGCCCAGCAGGGAAAACATGGGCAGAGAGTGACAGGGTGTTTCAATTAAATCTGTTTAATTTTTCAGGCGTCCAGGAGAGCCCCCGGTAGAGAGTGGTCTCATTCCCTACCTTGGCTGTGCCCTCCAGTTTGGTGCCAACCCACTCGAGTTCCTTCGGAGCCGACAGAAGAAGTATGGACACATCTTCACATGCAAAATCGCAGGCCAATATGTTCATTTCCTCACAGACCCTTTCTCATACCACTCTGTGATCCGCCAGGGTAGGCATCTGGACTGGAAGAAATTTCACTTTGCTGCCTCTGCCAAGGTAACAGATTGATACTTTTAATGTCACTTAACAGAGATTGTTTTTAATCATCAGGTTTTTGTCGTAAACAAGCACTGCATAAAATAAAATAGGTAAATAGGCATTTTAAGAGAAGGGAATACCATTTATTACTAGAACGGACAAATTGACAGTGTTAGAATGCATCTAATCATGCACAAAAAGGACTTTTAAATAAACTAGATAACTGAGTATTTCAGAATAGTTTCAGAATAACTTGCATCTTTTAACATGTAACAAATACAAAATGTCAATAATAAATTCTGTTTAATTTTGTAAAAGCCAGATACAGTAGGTAGAAAAATCTCATATCTCCCATTTCTTTTATGAAGTCAATCTCTCTGAGTCAAGTCTCAGTGCAACTTAATAAAATGAAAATATAAAGAATCAGGATTTTGATCACATTAACATTTATTTTTTCCAGGCTTTTGGGCATGAAAGCATGGATCCAAACGATGGCTTTACCACAGAAAACTTGCACCAGACGTTTATCAAGACACTGCAGGGGGATGCTTTGCAATCTCTGGTTGAGAACATGATGGAAAACCTCCAGTGTGTCATGCTGCAGTCAAGCACACTGAAAATGAACTCAAACGACTGGGTCACAGACGGGATCTTTGCCTTCTGCTACAAGGTGATGTTTGAGGCTGGCTATTTGACCCTGTTTGGCAAAGAGCTCAATCCTCAAGAAGACAAGAACCTTGCCCGACAGGAGGCTCAGAAGGCACTGGTACTGAACGCCCTTGAAAATTTCAAAGAGTTTGACAAGATCTTCCCAGCTCTTGTCGCCGGTCTGCCCATCCATGTTTTCAAAAGCGCTCACAGTGCAAGAGAGAACCTGGCGAAGACCCTCCTTCATGAAAACCTCAGCAAAAGGACAAATATGTCTGATTTAATTTCTCTCAGAATGATTCTGAATGACACCTTGTCCACCTTCAATGATATGAGTAAAGCCCGAACCCATGTAGCCCTGCTGTGGGCATCACAAGCCAACACATTGCCAGCCACTTTCTGGACTCTGTTCTATCTCATCAGGTACGTAGTTTTTCAAACTGGCGAATCTAAAGTAGACCAGAATAAGCAAGTGCTAAGTAGATACATACAGTAGTGTAGATTTGAACTTTGACAAATATATTTATTTTATTTTGCAATAGTGTCTCACCCATATTTAACAGTCTGCAATTATGTTAGCAAAAAAATAATGAATAATGTAAAAACTTGTGAATGATGGATAGAATTTCTAATACAGTATAGAAGAAAACATTGCTGGTTATATGAAGAGCTAACTAGACTTTCAAGATGCCTAACTTGCATAGACTCAATGCTACCTACAGTTTAATCTTCCTCTCCTTCACAGGTGTCCTAAAGCAATGAAAGCTGCAAGTGATGAAGTGAGGAGGATACTGGAGGATTCTGGCCAGAGAGCAAGCGTGGATGGCACCCATATATGTTTAAACAGGACACAACTAGATAACATGCCTGTATTGGGTACGTCCAGCTTAATTAAAATGTGTATTTTAACCCACTGTAGTTTACAGTAAAATATGAGACTACAAACTAATTCAATTATAAAATGTGAAATGTTAGATTAACCTGATCTCTTCCGTTATTCATGATATTGTTTTTATAGACAGCATCATCAAAGAATCAATGAGGCTATCCAGTGCATCCCTCAATGTCAGAATTGCCAAAAACAACTTTCTGCTGCACTTGGATAACAATGAATCCTACAGCATCCGGAAAGATGATGTGATAGCCCTTTATCCACAGCTACTGCACTTTGATCCAGAAATTTATGAAGATCCTCTGGTTGGTTCAAAATATTTGCTCTAAATATTTGCATAGATAAGGCTTACAGTACTGTACCACTAATCTGAAATTTGTTTTGCCAATAGATCAATTGCACTGAATTGTTGTAGAAGCAAACTTTTATTGAATGAGGCTAAAAAAAACATCATCACACCTTGAAAGTTTGTGTGTTTTCTTTTATTTGTATGAGAGAGAGGTTAAAGAGAAATAAGTTTTGGTTTACACTATCTGCCTCATCTAATAATATAGTTTCAGCTGAAAGCTAAACTCCAGATGGAGAGGTCAGGTTGAAGGGATGGTCATTGCCAGGGAGGACTTGAGAGATGACAAAATGTTCTGCAGATGCAGTTCAGTAACAGTGGTCCTAATATGTTCATGTGACATTTTATTTTGCTACATGGTTTTTATGCATTTCTTTTCATTGTGTTGTGTAGTGTTTATCAAGGCGTTATGGCAGTGTTTTTTAGCTTCATATTTCAGTCTACTGTATATGAAACATTCATGAATATTTACCTTTTACTTACATTAGCTGTACCTTTTACTTAACCTAAACACTGTTTATGGATTATTTAATCACACTATAATATTGTTTTTTTATTTGTTTATCCACAGACATTTAAATATGACAGATACCTGGATGAAAATGGACAAGAGAAAACATCCTTTTGCAGAAATGGTCGCAAACTAAGATATTATTACATGCCCTTTGGATCTGGAGTGACAAAATGTCCTGGAAGGTTTTTTGCTGTTCATGAAATCAAGCAGTTCCTGTCTTTGTTGCTTTCCTACTTTGACATGGAGCTTTTAGATCCAAATGTGAAAATCCCTCCATTGGATCAGTCTCGTGCCGGACTGGGTATTTTACAGCCTACATATGATGTTGATTTTAGGTACAGACTGAAGGGTTTATAAAAAAGTGCTTATTTATTTCTGAAATGCAACTGTAAATACTGTATATTATGCTCATAACTGACCCATACTTGTGTACATAAAGTATATATACTGTATATCAACTTCAATATTTCTGTGTTATTGTTTTGAAAATAGAATTACAAGAGACTCATTACCATGCATTACACAACTCCTTCTCAGTAATATTATGTTTTCATGTTATGATGTAGAATATCAAACTTACATCAACATACATCAAACATAAGTGAAAACTATTAAATCCAACAGGCACAGATGATTAAATTATACTGACATTATACATTGCTTTACCATTATGAAAAGTGCTTGGCCTTGCTGCTACTGACAGTATAAACAGATTCTGTGTTGTTCATTTGGCTCATTTACAAATGGAGCTTCAGTGGTTGGGTTTATTCACTAGTAGACTATATAGCGCTCTATAGAGTACACACGGGAAGTTATTTTGAGAGATAGAGTTATGACAACAGGAGACAGATAAGGACCAGCGATGCTGAACCCTCACTACAAGGAACAAGGCCAATTTTCAAATTGTATCTAAATATGTGTTAAAGGCATGATAGTTTTAATATGAAGAGTATTTCATTCATCTGCTTTGGTCTTTATGTGTCAAGATTTTTTATCAAAATAGATATTGAAAAAGGTTATTTTGAAATGTTTTAAAATATTATTTAAACCATATTTTGAGTGAGCCATGTTATTCAATGTTATCTACAATGGAAAATTTTTATTGCTATTAAATGGAAAATGCTTTTTTTATTGTAACTCTACCATACTGTTACGACTGCAGAAAATATACTGAGAATAATAAAGTAGTTTTTGGAACTTAAACAAAGGATATGCCTAAATTTATATGAGAGTTTTAACGTGTTAGAAATTATTTTACCATTTTTCCAGTGACTTTTTTAAGTTAATAAACTATTCAAACTATATCTTAGTTATGATTCCATGATTTAAACCACGCCAGGCACTCCATTGTATGGAAATACATAAAAGAAGAATGTTAAAACATATATAAACATCCAACTTTTAATGAATTTCCATAGGATTGAGTGTCTGGCATTGTGTTACACTACCATTTGAGTGTCTTGTATAAACATTGGAAAATGCTTATTGAGATTAACATTTACAGTGCTGGACAAATGTGCAAGTATGTGATTTTAATATACTGTAAGAATGAGATTTTTTAGATTCAGTAAAAGACCACAGTCTGAAAGCTTGTTTGGACTTCCTCTCCAAATGTATCAGAGCTGAAGTGAAATAAAATAGTCAGAAAAGTAAAATAAGGGCTTTATTACAAGGCCATTCGATTTTAATGAAATGCACAAGCTCTTGAATTCATTTTTTCCCAATTTAAACCCAGTTAAACTGAGAAAAACATTCTGACAGACATATTTTTCTTACCGCAATGTGCCACCTGGTATTTATTAAATTGATTGATTTAAATCTAAATTGAAACAAGGTTAGCTCATTTGGAGAGAGTAATGTGACTTGCTGGAATGAGCTAGTTGATCATTGTTGTTTTTCACCTGTTTGATTCACAGATACCAAACATCATGTTTCTCTGTCCATGTGACTACTTATTTTGCTTTTCAGATGTACAGTTTTAATGTCTAATAGAATACTGCCCTGCACTTAATAGTAGTTATTAAACTATAACCTTTTCACTTAATTTCCTTAAATTCCCATTCCTGCTCTCATACAATGCTTGGGCTACTACTCCAACCAAGGATGTTGTTATGTAATCATGTGTTTAGAGTTTCACCACACATGTGCAATGGAAAACCATTAGAAATCAGCCACTGGTCAGCAGCATCAACATATTCATCTCATTTTTCAGCTACATATTGTCTGACAGATAATTTCCTTAACAGGAAATCATCTAATATCCTCTGCATAAACAAAATAAATTCATATCCTTTGTTCAAGCATTTGTCAACACAATAACATTCCACTGTATAATGTGGTGCGCAAAATGAGGATTTTCTTTATAGGTTTTTGGTTTTAGAATGCATTTTAGACAGTTTAGAATATTTTTTCTTTCATTTTTGTTGTGTTAGATTTAGCATTGTGACAAATTGTTGAAATGAAAAATACCAATGGGAAAAGCATCCACTAGGTGAAATCCTGTTTGAGTTTGTCTCAGTGCTTTAATTTGTATTTTAACTGTTAGATCACATTCAATTCCTTATGAAGAGGTAAGCTCCATTTGCTTTGTTGTGTAGAGGACATGGAGCCTCAGTTCAGTAGATGTTTTGCCATCTTGGTAGGAGCTGGTGAAGATTGCATATCATAGCTCCACTAATATTTATCAAATGCCTTTGGGAATGCCTGGTTACATCAAATAACAATGTGAGCCAGACTCAATGCAGACAAACTGTGCACAGACTGAAGTCTACAAGACGTTAACTTTGGCAGGGTTGCCTTAGGCCAACATAAGCTGCTAAGCAGCACATCACAATTTACCTTGAGGGTTTCTCTTTCAAATTATTTCTACATAACCTGACTTAACAAGGGCAACAAAGCGGTACAGTGGCACAGTGGTTAGCATTGTTGCCTCACAGCCTGGAGCCCTGGATTGAATTCTGGACCTAGGGTGCTATATGCTTCCAGTTTGTACGTTCTTCTGTGTTCACGAGAGTTTCATCCGGATGCTCCGGTTTCTTTCCACTATTCAAAAGAAATACTGGTAGGTAAAATAAATAATTGGCTTCTGAGGGAAATTGGTCCTAGATGTGAGTATGAGCATTTCTTTGTGTTTGTGTGTGCCTTGTGAGGGACTCACTGCCCGTCCAAGGTGTATCCTGCCTCATGTTCATTGCTTGCCAGCATAGGCTCTGGTTCCCTTGCGACGCTGCATTAGACAAAGTGGTCAGAAAATGGACAGATTGACAATGATTGCAACTGATTGCAATCAAATTGTTCTAAGTCTTTAGAAACAGGTGATTTCATTGTATCTTATAAGACCTGCTGAAGTTGGGCTCTACAGGAGAAGGGTGGAGCTCATTCAATGTCAGAGCAGTGAGGTGAGCACTATCTCTTCATGGCTTAAAGGTTTATTCTCTCTTAGAATGCCTGTCAGTGTGCGTTACTGTGTGCTGCAAATTGCATGGTTGTGGCAAATAGTTAAATAGTCTGGAAACTGCTTGGTAGACAGTAGTAAAAAAAAGTCTAACCGCTCCACCTTAAGGCTTGTTCTCTCAGCTGAGGAACAAACTGTTTCACTTGGAGGCAGCAGAGGGAGCTGGTGAGTGGATGCTGAACCACAGGAATGAACAGAAGTAGGAGAAAAAGCTGCAGGCAAAAAAGTTCCATAAGCAGAAGGGAATACAGCAGGGTAAAAGATTTCTGCTCTTTCCGGGCTCCCATAGAAAAAATGCTTGGCACAGTAAACCGCAGAAGTGTAGCTGACACAGGAGCTCACTCAAGAATACAAATAACCTCCTTAATGGAGATTCTTTTTTTGGCAGACCATGCTGCACATAGGATTGCTATGATGACTGGAACCATATGCCATGTGGGATTTATTTATGACAAAAGCAATCATTTGATTTAGACATAAGGATGCATTTCTTATATTTCAAATTTAATCTGAAGTCATTAAACATCCCAAGGTAGTATTCCCAAGATTAGGGATGGTAACTCCAGCCTGCTCTGGACTTGCATTTTCTGTCCTGCTGAAATTTCTCTTTAACTAATTTGTGTGAAACAATAATTGAATTTGTTTGCACTCAATGACTTCTGTGTTATGCCAATCAGGTGTTGCACTTCAATGGAATATGAGGTGATTCCCATTCCATATTTAATAATTCATAAGACTCTTAAAAATAAGAAATTAAACATGCTTTCATTTTTCTGTTAAGCCTCAGGACTTGTATTAATTGCTGACCACTGTCACTTGTCTTACTATATGGGTTACTAAGTGATAATGACCCCAAAAACATCAGGGTGGAATTCACCCCTCCACCACACACACAAAGAATTGATTTTTAGTTTTGAATGGACTTTGAATGAAAGTGATGTCATTAATGATTGGATGTGCCAGTTTAATAGATAGGTAATAGTTAGCAAACAAGAAGCAAGAGATAAATGCTGCTGTCTAGCAGAAAAGGTGAAGTCAGGGCAGAGAGGGTTTACTATAGGTAGAATTCCAAGCCATTCAGATTTTCTTTCTGCCTACTTTTAATATGATTGATTGTTCATTTTTTCAGGTATGCCAGATATATTATAATAGTGACACTATTGACCCACTGTGCAATCTTTCTTTCCCTCTCACTGTATAAGGATATACAGATGCAGGCATTCAAAACAAGCAGGGTATGCTGCGGTATAACGGTGTGGGCGTGCCGCATCGAAAACCCGGTATAACCCGTAATTTCGCGTCCTACCGCAAATTACTATATGCAAATTAGATTATATTAATAGTATCTGGAGTCACCTTGTAAAACTGCCAGGAGGAGCTAATAAAGCTTAACCTCTCATGTACAGCATTTGAGCTTTTAGATTTAAACTGTGTATTACAGCATGTTAATCATCATACATTAAAAAGTTGGTATATTTTATGAAAGCAAGATTGCTCAGTTGGGCAAAAGTACACAACCTACCTTTATCATAAATATTTTAATTATGCAGAAATATTTTATGCATCAAAGTCTTTACCGAAGATATTACTAATAGTATTAATAATGAATGACCTTGGACAAGCTGTAAACTCAAAGTATTACCCTGGTCCACATTCTTTGTAACGGTCTTTGTAAACGAAAAGACTATTTTTTCATTGACAAGTAACACCACAGCTTTTTGTTGATCCAATCACGTATTCATTTCCAATCATACAAAGTAAGTTTTGAGAATCTCTGATTCACCATGCCTTTCACATGCTCATAAACTATATTAATTTAGGAACCACATGTAAGACTTAAAATGCTTAAAATGTTTAGGGAGAAATGGAGTATTGGTGTGTAATTTTTCTTTAAAATACCAATAACAGCAACATACAGTTTACATTATATGTTTATGTTCCTAAATTAATATCGTTTATGACCTTTATGACCTTCGTTACGCTCCTCTGCGTTTTATGCTTAGCTACTAAAATGTCCCTTTAGTGGTAAAATTCCATATAAATATTCAATACTAAGCAGATTAAAATGTGCACAGTAAAGAGATTAAATGATTAAATCTTTTCACTAACGACCAATACACCACATTATCTACTGTGTCGCATTAACATTGGAATGTTTTTTTACAAGTGTCAAAAGAAGCGATACACAACCTGTCTCTTCTATAACTCTTCAGTTTACATTTAAATTCTGCAGAGCCTCACAACATTGTCCAATAATACTCTTCTTGTGTCTAATTTCTATTTAAGAAGGATTTGAGCTACAGGCCATAACAGAACAAAAAACAGAATCCACCTGCGATTCGGGTGTTTACAAAATGAGTTTAGAAAGAAAGTGAAATACAGTAATACTACTAGCTATATAGTTACATAGATTTAGATATTTAGATCCTTAAATTAATATCATTATTAATTTATTTAGATACATGATTACATATTATATTCTCAATTATAAAACAGATAATTCCGGTCCTGGAATCTGACTGGCTGACACCCTTCTGAAGTGGTACCATAATCTCTGGTATATGGACCCCAGAAATTTAACTTTTTACTGTGTGATACATTTTAAAGACTACTTTTTAGTGTAGATAAGAACGCATAGATAAAAAAGCTTGGATTCTCATGTATCTGATACAAGTATCTTTTAATACAGTCTTTGTTGTGCTCTTGAGGATCCTTGTGATATTTTGAGCTCTGGTTGAATGATAAGTGTCGCAGTTTAAATAATTTTCGTTGTTAGAAATTATTAAACGCTCTGTTAAAAGCAAGGGAGTTTTTATGTCTGTTATATCAAAAGAAAATGCCTGACGAAGTAGGGCTTGGACAGTTTCCAAGTGCTTGTACAAATGTGCTAAAGAAATGAACAAAAAAAGTAATTTATTCCTTTATCATATTGGCTAGCTAATGTCCTGTCCTCATTAGTTAGATCAACGAAATGCTGTGGTGTTTGTCAAAGAAAAAAATAAGTATTTTTGTTTAAAATGACGGTTAGAAAGAATGTGGACCAGCGTAATACTTTGAGTTTACAACTTGTCAAAAGTAATTCATTATTAATACTATTAGTAATATCTTCGGTAAAGGCTTTGATGCATAAAATTATTCTGCATAATTAAAATATTTATGATAAAGGTAGGTTGTGTACTTTTGCCCAACTGAGCAATCTTGCTTTCATAAAATATACCAACTTTTTAATGTATGATGATTAACATGCTGTAATACAGTTTAAATTTAAAAGCTCAAATGCTGTACATGAGAGGTTAAGCTTTATTGGTTCCTCCTGGCGGTTTTACAAGGTGATGCCGGATACGTTCCGGTATGACGTCAATTGACGCATTACACCGCGTGATACTGCGTGATACTGCGTTTTGATGCGAGACACTCACCGCGTTTTACCGTGAAGTACCCCACGTGTTTTGAATGGCTGCATCTGTATTATGTAAACTGTATGTTGCTGGTATTGGTAGTTTAAAGAAAAAAATACACACCGGTATGCCATTGCTCCCTAAACATTTTAAGCATCAAGCTACCAATACCAGCAATATACAGTTTACATAATATGTTTATGTTCCTAAATTAACATAGTTTATGACCTTCAGATGCATTATGCTCCTCTTATTTTTTATGCTCAGCTACTAAAATTTCCCTTTAGTTGTAAAATTCCATATAAATATTCAATACTAAACAGATTAAAATGTGCACAGTAAAGAGATTAAATGTTTAAATCTTTCCACTACTGACCAATGCACCACGAGTGCCCCTGTCGGTCATTTTCGCCAGCCAATCACGTACCGCGGTACGGCACGGTAGCACACGCGTAGTTGCCCTCGGTGAGGGTTAGTACCGTGCATTTTGAATGGCTGCATCTGTATGTACACAGCATCATACATACTGTACATTGTATGAATCAGCTTTTCTTTCTGAATTGGAGGTTTTTCTACATAGGTCTGTGTGGAGATGCTCCAGGACACAATTTGCTCTTAATTTACAGAATGTTTTCGTAAAAAAAGGCAAGAGAAACAAAAATAAATATAAAGGCTTTCCCATTCAAACAGAATTTTGGAATTTAAATTAAGGTCTATTTTGCAAGCGAAAAAAAAAAAAGGAGTTATTGTCTTCAAAGTAGTCCTGATACTGTTTTTCACATTTTTGGCCTAAAATCTTAGTCTTACAAGTTTGTTTTTACAAAAACTAGTCTTGCTTCATCCCTGGGGTGTCACTGACTTCATAGTTTCTAGCCACTCTGCTACAGCATATCAAATTCGAATGAAAATACATTAATTAAAAAATAGAAAAGTAAAAAAATCACACTTTAACAATTTGAAGATCTGCAGAATAAGGACTTTGAAAATATTTAACCAGAGCTATATTCTGTGAGGATTTCATGCATTATGACAGATATCCCTATTAGTTTGAATAATCATTGTACTTTCTATGTTGGCAAATCAACCAGGATAAAGATTTGTAATTAGATCTTAGTATCTCAGTACAAGACACTTTAATGACATGACCATTAGACACCCCACTGTGTATAACAGAGAGCATGGGAAAAGTTCTTAAGTTCATACACTGTCCACATTTAACTTTTTAAATTCTTTAACATTTTTTTTAAATTGACTGTAATGTCACAGCTGAATATTGCTGCGCGGTTGGTGATTGTCAGAACCCATGCGCAAAAGGCCGAGAGTGATAAGTCAAAGGAGGTGGTAATGAAAGAATTGATTTGACTGGCGGGCTTAATCAGCACATGATGCTCAGTAATTGGAAAGGAAAGAATGAGGAGGCTTGTCCATCCAAGGAGAAGCCAGTTAACTGCATCCTTGGCGAAAAGGGGCTGCTTAACACGGCCTGACACTCAGAAAAAGGGAGTCTCAGGTACAGAAAGAAACCAAATGGCGAGCCCCCTGAAAGGGATCCGAACGGGTTTTGAAGGGCAGCCCTCAGGAGTGCCAGGGGCGCAGGTCAACGTAGTGACCTGTGAAAAGAATACGTGCGGGCTGGATCTGAGACTGCTGCGTCTGGTGACACGGAGAGCAGGCAAGTAGCTAAGACTGGTGCACGAGTCCGCTGGAGCTGAAGCTGCTGCACCAGGCAACAGTGAGGACTGAGCCTGCTGTGCAGAGCGAAGGCTGGTGTGAGGCCGCTGAAACTGTTACCCAGAGCGAAGGCTGGCTTGAGGCCGCTGAAACTGTTACCCAGAGCGAAGGCTGGCTTGAAGCCCAAAATGCTGTCAAACACTTTCCTCCAGTCGGAAACAGGGAGCCTCGTGTATGGGAGAAACCGTATGACGAGCCACCTGAAAATAAGCACCAAACCAGTTTGCAGGGCAGGCTTGATGCTGCAAGTTCTGCATGGGGTGAAGTGCTTTCTTGCTCAATGGAAATACTGTATTCTGGAGAGTGAAAGCAGTACAGCCGGTGAAGAAAAGAGGTAATGAACAATGACAACCACTAGCTGAAGGACACTGGCTGTCATGACATTGATAAAGAATTTGTATAAGTTAATTGCAGATGAAAAACAGAAAGGAGAAACACGATGTTTCAGCTGTAGAGAATTTGTAAAGAATTTGATTAGAAGAATTCTAGTTAAAAATTAGGTTATTAGAATAAGCATTGTCTTGATACAATGCCTTATGATTTATTTATTTTTATGTGACACATAAAGGTTCTAAAACCATTGATCCATCTAAGTTACATCTCACTCTGTGAGATGACTAAGGCTGTGTTTCCACGGGTGTTGCATTCTTCACCATTGCTATCTGTTAACTATGTTTCTGTGATTGCAATCACTTTGTACTTCCCTACTAATGCAGAAGTGTCTACTTCTTGCATTTGTGTTCCCAGTACTCTTGGTATTTGGTTATATGCATTTAATTACTTGTTTTGATGATGTTTTGCTTTCCCCTTGGGTTCCCTTTTTTACCTTATTCCCTATACACCTCCCTTTGACATTTCCTTAGGATTCTGCCTCTTCCACTCTAGTTAAAACATTTTTGAATTTCTCTGTAAGTCCTTATAATTTGTGATTTGTCAAACATCTAGAACAGAGCTGATAGATATTTATTTCCATATTCATTTTCTCTACATGATAGGGTAAAAAAGGCATATTCTTGTGGGTCATTCAGTTCTTGTGTCTTCTGTATCGCCCTGTCCCTGTCATTACCACTAACACTGTAGATGTTTCAGGTCAAGGAATAAAACAATTATTTGCAACGGTTAACCGAATTCTAGATTTCAGAGTGCTCTTTTAATATATGTCTATGTAAATAAAAATTATAAGCGTATGCTGTAGCACATTTAAACAAGTATAAACAAGCGTTGCATTATAAACAACATTTAAACAAGTATTGCATTTCTGGCAACTCCGAATATCTCTTGGCTGTACAGCCTAGCCATCTTGAACATGTTGCCTGCTTTGCTTACCTTCTCTTTTTTCCTGAAAACATTCAGTATCTAATACAATATAAGGTTATCAATGTGAGAAAATAATTCACAACATCTTAAATCTCAGAGAATTGGACACTCCACTACAAAGCACTTTGCAAATAATGGAGATTCCCCTCCACCACCAACGATGTGCAGCCCCCACCTGGATGGTATGGCAGCAGCCAAAGTGTACTGGTATGCTGACCACATATGAACTATCACCGGGGAGGAGAAGAGAATAGAATAGGAGCCAGTTCATAGATGGGGATTATTAGGAATCCATGATTGCTAAAGGCCAGGGGAAGTTTGGCTAGGCTAACACCCCAGCTCTTATTGAGAAACAGCCTGAGATCTTGGTTTTACATCTCATCCAAAGGATGGTGCCTTTTTTTTCACAGTTTAGTGTTCCCATCACTTTACTGGTCATCCCACTAACATCTCTTCCAGCAACAGCCTTAGCTTTCCCGGGAGGTCTCTCATCCAAGTACTGGCCAGGCTAGCACCTGCTGAGCCTCAGTGGGTTGCTAGTTGTTACAGTAGTTGTATAGTGATATAGCTGCTGGCTATGTATACAATTCACAAATATACATTAAATACCTTAAAGAATCTTGTTTAACTCATTGCTGCCACCCTGTGTACATATATATATATTCACATGTACAGAATACATCCATACTTTTACTCATTTGAATTTCGTAATGTGTTTTTGAGGAACATAGTCAGAGGACATATTTCCAAACTTGCTTTTGTTGGAGATATTTTATTTCTTTAATTAATTCGTTTAAATCAGTACATTTAAATCGCCACACACTTCACGCGTCTTTGTGTTATAAATGATTTAGAAACCACTAAATGGAGAAACTGTGTACGGATATTCATATTGGAACAATCTAAAAAAATCATTCATATATCCAGTAAGGGACATATAACATGAAGTGCATAACATAATAGTATCATATACAGTACATTAAGTGCTGTTTAATGTCATTAAAACTATCCTTAATATTTGATACCTTAATACAGTTAGATGTCCAACTTCATGTAAGTCGTTTGAAACTGTGCATGAGTGCTAGAAAGCCAGCATCCCCTGTAGTGGCAACACAGTGCACTTTCTTCATGTGAGTCCGGAGCGGGGGTGTAATGCATTGGCCACAAGAATGAAATCCCCCAATGTTCCACTTGTTGTGTGGCTAAGAACCTACTGTACATCTTACACAAGCGTGTCGTTTTGAAAGTTTGAACATTTAAAGCTTTCCCTTAGTCATATTATTTGTGATTGTTATCAAGTTGTGAATTTTGCAATGAAATTATGGTATTTTATGATAAAACAATGCAAACAAAGCATAATATCACTTTTTTAAATGCTGTACATAATTCATTTGCACCACATTGGGTTTAGTAAATGTCACAGAGAGACTAAATGAAAATAAAAAGGAAGAAACATATTTCAAATTACAAATTGTCATGGTAAGGTGACCCCTTGAACAAGAAATATTCCTACCTACCTCGTGTATGACTATGCCACCTAGCAAATACTAGCAGGGTGCTGGGCTCCCTATACTCTACCACAGGTTCTGTTTATCTCCCAGAATCACCAATGCATGCACAGACCAGCAACAGACATTAGAAGTATTTCAGTGCCCTTTTTATTTTCTAAAGATAACTTTAACGGACACAATGGATTTCAGAGGGTCAGCAAGACTTTTAGATAATGAGGAGTGAGTGCTTGAAAGTCTTTTTTTTGTCTGTTAAAATTCTTCGATGGCATGCAGCCACACAGAGAAAAGGGATGCCACCGAGTCTAATTTTCCCAGTCCTCCTGTGGGCTGAACTACATTCCCCTCAGTGCGTTATTGGCATTATTGGCTAAGCCGGCCTGTTTCTTTGCTCTTTGCCTCCTGGTATTTAAGGTCTCTGCACAGGACCTCCGTTCCATTGCCAATGTCTCAATTGGTTTGCAGTACTTCCTCTCTTCTGTGGTCTGGCAGGCCACAGCTTTCCTTGCGCTGTCTGTACTGTGTCGAGGGGCTCATACGAAGAGGAGGCCTCTGTTCAGGCTCAGATCATTTTATCCCTGCCATCAACCTCCTCCCAGGGAGTTTTCCACTGTCTCTGTCGGGGTCAGGTGTGCCCAGTAGATTATCAGAAGGAAACTGGTTTTTTTTAGAACTATGATTATGCAGACCTTCAGGTGCCATGGGCCCTATCACTTCCTTATTTGATTTCCTGCTCCACCATCTACCCAAGATTTGGTTCTAACTGGCTCAGCAACCCCTACACCTCTGTGCGTCAGTATCTCGGGTGTAGTAATTAATTCATGTCTGGACGACCAGTGTGTTCTTAAATGAAGGAACAGAGGAATTGTTCCTTGCCCTACTGTCAGCATTAAAAAACCTGAGGCTGGAAATTTTGGGTGGAGGCATGTATTTGACACAATCCTCTCCACTATCCAGCTTAATTAATCACAGCCTGTTCCTTATAATTCATGAAAACCTTGTACGGCCAGATACATACAAGAATGTTTCAAAAATTAAAAACACTTTGTAACTGTTTTTGCGTCATTGGAATGGCATCATTTTCTCTACATTGTGTTCTTGTTTTCCAACATACGTATTCTACTGACATGCATTCTTCTTTATGCCATCCCAGTTGGGTCTTGTGAACACGGCTGCAGTAAATCTTTAAACTTGGAGACCATCTGTCAATAGTTCATATAACTGAAAATCAAATGAGCAATATTTGGATTTTAGGGATCATGTGCTGAGAACTGAAGTCTGTACAAACTGTCCAACGGGCTCTTTAAGTGTTTTTCTTATATCTTATCAGCAAAAATAATGATATATATTCTTCTTGTTTTCGAGTGATTCTGACATTCATGCCAACACTTGAAAAAATGTTTTTTTGGCAATACAATCCTTCATGCTATCTAATGAAAGGCTCCTGAGAATCCTCCTCAAGGCTTCTTCATTTTCTCCAGACTTTATTTTCCCCATTAGGATGTACAAAGTGACTGTGCCTGGATCCCTGGGCAAGGTCCGGCAAAACCAAGAATAGGAGACACTTCCTCACTCAAGGAGTTGTGGTTCTGGTTGAAACTAATACTCAGCTTTCTTTAAGAAACAGCAGGATAAGATCCATGGATCAAGAAACTAACTACCGAATTATAGGCCAAGTAGACAACATTTGTTTGTAAGGTCAATATGAACATTTAAGGTTCAAGGCTTTGAAAATATTCAACTAATTTGCTTCAAACAACATGTTTTTAAACAACTAACACTTAAGGCGTTTTCATAAGGTTTACTATGTTGTGCTGAAGTAGGAGAACATCCCTTTAATATAAATATAAAGGTAGAAGCAGTTAAATGTTTTAACACAAAAATGATTGGGAGTGTTAAGGGCATGAAATCTGTGATGGCATCAGATGAATAATAATAAGATACAACAGAAGTGGTAACTTTCTTTTCAAACTTTAGAAAAGGATACAATATTGACAGAGAGGGGAGATATTGCATCATTTTTAATTACTTGCATATTTAATCTGACTCATGTCTCCCGAATACATTTAGTATAAGTAATAAAATAAGACTTTCACTACATGTAACCCTGGTGAATGTGATCTCTTGTTGCCTATTGAAACACAAGGGTTTTGGTTCTCATCAATTAGCCACAGAAAGTACTACTGAGCAGGAACTTAGATGTCATTCTACTGTACATCAGATTTGTCATTCTAGGTTTGGCAACACTTAGTTATTCCAAACTCAGTGGAACTCAAAAAGAAAAATAAAACTGGAAATTAAACTAAAAATCCCCAAAACAAACACACATTCAATCATACTTCTCACGAACTGAGCAAAGCATGAACAAAACATCTCTGCTGCACTAGGTGCTGGATTCAAATAGGGTGAAGACATTATAAAGGGTTAAATCAGACATTGAGCAGCTTCACTTTATTATTTATTGCATTCTCTGCATTTGGAATAAATGCTGTTTCTTTTCCTCCAGGCTGTATAAATAATAGTTGACAGGTAGAATGATCAGTTGCTTTATATTTTTATTTGAGTTGTTCCAAGCACATAATGAAACTGATTACGTAACAACCTGTACCAGGAAAGTAGTGGGAAAAGCACTGAACAGACCAGATGCTTGTTTTTTCCCTGTCATCACTGCGTATTACCCAGGAAGATGTGTTAATGTGTAATAAAACGAAAGACGTGTGAATTCATGCCACAATTTTTTACTAGAGTACTTACACTAGGTACCTTTCCTATGGTACTTTTGTTTTTGACTTGATGAATTTAAAAATTAAGTGTTTGCTTTCATCAGCAAAAATGAATTATTTTATTGTTCTCAAGTGATTCTGACATTCATGCCAACACTTGAAAAAAAAAATGTTTTGGCAATACAAATCCTTCATGCTATCTAATGAAAGGCTCCTGAAAATCCTCCTCAGGCTTCTTCATTTTCTCGACTTTATTTTCCCCATTAGGATGTACAGTACAAAGTGACTGTGCCTCGATACCTGGGCAAGTTCCTGCAAAACCAAGAATAGGAGACACTTCCTCACTCAGAGAGATGTGGTTCTGGTTGAAACTGATACACAGCTATCTTTAAGAAACAGTAAGATGGGATTCTTGGATCAAGAAACTATTAACTACTAAATAGGACAGATAGGCCAAGTAGACTGTCAATGTTGTCACTAGGGACGTGTGAGAATAACTGGTTGGACCCTATGCGGTGCTGAGAGAGTAGTTTGAATGAGTTTGGGGTCCAAATCCCAGGAGCGAAAGGCAGAATACGAGGTCAAGGTAGGAAGGCTTGGTCGGGTATCCAGAAGTCAGGTCGAGAGTATCCAAATCCAAAAGGCTCTAGACAGAGACAAAGTTGAAGCCAGAAATTGAACAGGGTCGGGTATCCAGAAGTCAGGTCAGAAAGGTACGCGCACAAGAGAAAGTCAAAAGTCGAGCTCAACAGTGAGCGGGGACTGAGAGGAGTGAGAGGATATAAATAGGAAAAGGCGTGAGAAGTGATAAGAGCTTAACTAGTGCGCAGGTGTTAACGGCGAGAGGTGCACGCGGGAATACAGTTCGTGACATAGACTCCTCGTTTATAACCTTTCTTATGTTTTTATGTAAAATGTGAGTTTGGGAGAGTCCTTTTTCCTGTGTTTAGATGTGACAGACAATTGAGTGATTTTCCTCTGAGACCACCTTTGCCTTTATTATGGCAGTCATTAAAGAGACCTCACAAATTTCTCTCCTGCACGGCCCATAATCCGCCTGGACCTATTAATACAAAGAATTCCAGTAACCACCGCAGCAGAGTAACAACTTCTGGGCTTTTAGCCCAAGCTTTTCAGTTTGCTCAGATCGCAAACTTCAATAGTTTGATGTGATAGATTGTAATGTGTAGCAGATTAGGAGAAAGACAATCCACACTAACTGCTGTATGCTCCATACCACAGTGACAAAGACAACTATCCCAATGTTTTTGAAAAGTCAGCAAGAACCCAGTTGGAGCACTGTACTTACTACTACTTGTTTCATTGGAATGAATGTGGCACAAATGCTGCCTTATTTGTGGGACAGCAACACAATGAATGAAAATGATCTAAAATCTGAATTAAAAGTGGCAACATATGACAGAATTCAATATTTCATGAGGCGTCCCCTGGTGTTTTGTCAACATAAGTCATCTTGTGGCTAGCAGGGTACACACATACACTTTTGCTGTTCAGAAAGAGTTTCCCTCCAGGACAGATCTGCAGATACGTACTTTACAATAACAGAAATATTGCACTTGTGCACATGACAATAAACTCTACTCTCTTCCTCTTCCAGCAGCAACCTTAGTTTTTCCCAGGAGGTCTCCCATCCAGGTACTGAGCAGGCTCACACCTGCCAAGCTTCGGTGGGCTGTCAGTTGTGTGTTGTAGGGTGATATGGCTGCTGGCTGGCACACAAACAGGAAGCAATAAATTGTGTGGCTTAAAATCTGTATATATTGTAAATCATTTGAACAAGAAACTGAATAAGGGACATAGCAAAGATGCTGAATAATCGTTATGTCGAATACAGTGTCCGCTAATCTTTATGACGCTGTTGCACTTCTCTTTTGGGTTACTGTGTTACGCACTTACACTGTAGGTTCCTTGGCGGGTTTTTTGCTGTTCTCTGGGACTTCCGAGACATGCACAATAAAGAACAGACATCAAAGCCCGTCCGTCTCAATCTCTGGTTTTCCACGGTGTAACAAGAATCGTCTAATTTTCTGTAAAAATCTAACTTGCATTCATACTATCAGTGTCATTGTCAAAGTGTTATGACTGGATTTTCCGATAGCAAAACAAAATTGACAGGGAAAGAATATATTAGCAAAGCAGGACATGTGCCTGTAAAGTATTCTATTGTTTTGTTGTCAAATGAAAACAAAAGTTTGTCCATATATTTCTTTTTCATTCAGATTCATTCTATTCAACAATCATGTCCAACAGGCAAGTTGAACAAATCATGCTCAATTAGTATTTAAAAATTTTAAGAAAAACCTGTACCTACACAATAAAGTACTTATTAAAACCTGATCTGAAACTACATGGATCAAGACCTTGAGATTGTTTATCAGCTGAGATACATTATCTACAGTATACTGTATGTCTCTCTATCTTCTTTGGTGTTAGTGTCCATGGAATAGTTAACAAATAATAATAGACTATATATTCCCTGACTTTCTAATAGCATTTGGCACCTTAACATGTAAGGTGATAATTCATCATCAGAAATGTTAATTATTCATCTCCTCACTGGAGTAGTCGTGGCTTAGCTTGTAGCATATAAATTGAGGCACCACACTTAGTCATAAAGAGCTTATACTGTGCATCTATAGGTTCTTTTCCAGCCCAGCCTCTCGAATTCCACACTAACAATGATTCTAAGCCTAGTGGTGATCTGGGGAGTCTTGGTTTGGCTTTGTTGCTGCTTGTGGCTGATTCTGGGGATCCGCAGAAGGTACAGTAAATGCACTACTGTCTTATTTTGTACACTTGGGTTTTGCACCTTTGTACTATTACAAATTATTTATTAAGTAATTATAATTATACACTAGAATTAGTGTCTAATTCTTAATGCTCATGTTTTTATATATGTGGAATAATATGTATTTTACTTCTTGTTTATTGACTTTCTAACTGCAGCTAAAGACCAAAAATACATACAGTATTAGATATTTATTACAGACTGTGGTGTAATATGTTTTTTTTAAAACATTTCTGTCATTGAGCACAAAACCACAGCCTGTGTTTGTGTTTTTGAAACATCATAGTTGGCATCGACACAATTCTGCATTTCTCTGTTTTGGACAGTAAGCGGGTTTTGTGTCACGCCCAGTACACCTAGAGGGTGCTCTACTTTCCTCCTGTTCCTAGTTCCCTGTGATTATTCTTGTCTTTCTGGTGTGTCTTGTTGTGTAGCCTATTTATTTCCTGCTTCTGCTCTACTACTGGCTCAGCACTGACATTCGGATGTCCTGAGACCCGCCTAGCACCAGGTTGCCCCACGTCTGCTACCTGAGGGCAAAGGTTTCTATACGGCATTTTCTGAACAGCTGAGCCCAGGCTAACCCCCGTCTCGCCGCTACGCATAGGGTCTTTTACGCTCTCCTGTCATTCCATGGTTCATCCCTTCCGACATCCGTGACATTTGGGTATTCTGTGACTCATTTTATCATACTAAAATTGTGGAAATTAGCAAAAAAGACAATGTTTAGACTTATCAAGCCCGGCCCTTAGTTGTGATAAACATGCTGTTTTCAGAACACTTTGGAATTTTCCCATTCTTTCAGTTTCCTTTAAGGAACAGCCCGGCAGGGAAACCATGGGCAGAGGGTGACAGGGTTTTCCTATTAAATCTGTTTAATTTTTCAGGTGTCCAGGAGAGCCCCCATTAGAGAATGGTCTCATTCCCTACCTTGGATGTGCCCTCCAGTTTGGTGCCAACCCACTCGAGTTCCTTCGGAGCCGACAGAAGAAGTATGGACACATCTTCACATGCAAAATCGCAGGCCAATATGTTCATTTCCTCACAGACCCTTTCTCATACCACTCTGTGATCCGCCAGGGTAGGCATCTGGACTGGAAGAAATTTCACTTTGCTGCCTCTGCCAAGGTAACAGATTAATACTTTTAATGTACCTTAACAGAAATTGTTTTTAATCATCAGGTTATTTTTCATAATAAAATAAAAATAAATAGTTATATAGGCTTTTTAAGAGAAGGGAATACAATTTATTACAAGAACGGACAAATTGACAATTTTAGAATGCATCTAATCATTCACAAAAAGGACTTTTAATTAAACTAGATAACTGAGTATTTCAGAATAGTTTCAGAATAACTTGCATTTTTTAACATGTAACAAATACAAAATGACAATTATAAATTCTGTTTAATTTTGTAAAAGCCAGATACAGTAGGTAGAAAAATCTCATATCTCCCATTTCTTTTATGAAGTCAATATTCTCTCTACAGTATGTCTCAGTGCAACTTAATATAAAGAAACAGGATTAATATTTATTTTTTCCAGGCTTTTGGACATGAAAGCATGGATCCAAACGATGGCTTTACCACAGAAAACTTGCACCAGACGTTTATCAAGACACTGCAGGGGGATGCTTTGCAATCTCTGGTTGAGAACATGATGGAAAACCTCCAGTGTGTCATGCTGCAGTCAAGCACACTGAAAATGAACTCAAACGACTGGGTCACAGATGGGATCTTTGCCTTCTGCTACAAGGTGATGTTTGAGGCTGGCTATTTGACCCTGTTTGGCAAAGAGCTCAATCCTCAAGAAGACAAGAACCTTGCCAGACAGGAGGCTCAGAAGGCACTGGTACTGAACGCCCTTGAAAATTTCAAAGAGTTTGACAAGATCTTCCCAGCTCTTGTCGCCGGTCTGCCCATCCATGTTTTCAAAAGCGCTCACAGTGCAAGAGAGAACCTGGCGAAGACCCTCCTTCATGAAAACCTCAGCAAAAGGACGAATATGTCTGATTTAATTTCTCTCAGAATGATTCTGAATGACACCTTGTCTACCTTCGATGATATGAGTAAAGCCCGAACCCATGTAGCCCTGCTGTGGGCATCACAAGCCAACACATTGCCAGCCACTTTCTGGACTCTGTTCTATCTCATCAGGTACATAGTTTTTCAAGCTGGTGAATAGTCTGTTATAATAATGTAATGTAAATGTAATGTAATGTAAAAATAATAATGTAAAAACATGTAAATAATGAACTCCTAATACAGTATATTCAGAAAATCTAATTTACATCAGAAAGTGTCCATGAAACAAAGATGGCAATATCTTAATGCTGTCTTGTTATATCAAGAGCTAACTAGACTTTCAAGATGCCTTACTTGCATAGACTCAATGCTACCTACAGTTTAATCTTCCTCTCCTTCACAGGTGTCCTAAAGCAATGAAAGCTGCAAGTGATGAAGTGAAGAGAATACTGGAGGATTCTGGCCAGAGAGCAAGCGTGGATGGCACCCATATATGTTTAAACAGGACACAACTAGATAACATGCCTGTATTGGGTACGTCCAGCTTAATTAAAATGATAACTTTATCTTAAAACACATTAAATATTTAGGCATATACTGTATATAAGGTGGCATTCAAGATAAACTGTAGTTTGCAATACAATGTGAGACTGCAAAATAATTCAATTAAAAAATGTGGGATACAATGCAATAGATTAACCTGATCTCTTCTGTTTTTCATAATATTTTTTTACAGACTGCATCATCAAAGAATCGATGAGGCTATCCAGTGCATCCCTTAATGTCAGAATTGCCAAAAACAACTTTCAGCTGCACTTGGATAACAATGAATCCTACAGCATCCGGAAAGATGATGCGATAGCCCTTTATCCACAGCTACTGCACTTTGATCCAGAAATTTATGAAGATCCACTGGTTTGTTCAAAATACTTGCTCTAAATATTTGTATAGATAGGACATACTGTAAGACACTGCTAATCTGAAATATGTTTTGCCAATAGGTTGGTAGCACTCAATTGCTGTAGAAGCAGTATTGGTAATATTCGAATGCTTTTCTTGAATGAGGCTAAAAAATTGTCATCACACCTTCATAAACTTCATGCCAGCAGCCATATCACCCTGCAACTCACAACTGACAACCCACTGAAGTTTACCAGGTTTGAGCCTGTCCAGTACCTGGATGAGAGATCTTCTGGGAAAATTAAGATTGCTGCTGGAAGAGGTGTTGGTGGGGCCAGTAGGGGGCGCTCACCCTGCGGTCTGTGTGGGTCCTAATGCCCCAGTACAGTGACAGGGACACTATACTGTAAAAAGGCGCCGTCCTTCACATGAGACATAAAGCCAAGATCCTGACGGTCTGTGGTTATTAAAAATCCCAGGGCATTGTTCAAAAAGAGTAGGGGTGTTACTACGGCATCCTCGCCAAATTTCCTATTATTATTATTATTATTATTATTATTATTATCATTTGCCACATGTACAGTAATTGCTAGGTTGACACAATAAAGAGCATATGAAAACTGTATGCCTCAGTCTTTGGTTTCTCGCAGGAAGTTTTAGCTGAAGGCTGAACTCCAGATGGAGAGTTCAGGTGAAAGGCATGGTCGTCACCACTGAGGACTAGAGAGCTGACAATGATTCAGTAACAGGGGTCCTTATATGTTTAATGACATTTTATTTTGCTTCACAGTTTTTATACATTTTCTTTCATTGTGTTGTGTGGTGTTTATCTAGGAGTTATGGCTGTGTTTGTTTTTGCTTCATGTTTCAGTGTGTATAAAATATTCAGAAATATTTACCTTTTTCATAGCTGTATGGCGCATTAAAAGAAGAAAACAAAACTGTCATAGCCTAAATACTGTTTATGGATTATATAATCCCTTGGTAATATTGTTTTTATTTATACACAGACATTTAAATATGACAGATACCTGGATGAAAATGGACAAGAGAAAACATCCTTTTGCAGAAATGGTCGCAAACTAAGATATTATTACATGCCATTTGGATCCGGAGTGACAAAATGTCCCGGAAGGTTTTTTGCTGTTCATGAAATCAAGCAGTTCCTGTCTTCGTTGCTTTCCTACTTTGACATGGAGCTTTTAGATCCAAATGAGAAAATCCCTCCATTGGATCAGTCTCGTGCTGGACTGGGTATTTTACAGCCTACATATGATGTCGATTTTAGGTACAGACTGAAGGGTTTATAAAAAAGTGCTTGTTTATTTCTGAAATGCAACTGTAAATACTGTATATTATGCTCATAACGGACGTTATACATTGCTTTACCATTATGAAAAGTGCTTGGCCTTGCTGCTACTGACAGTATAAACAGTTTCTATGTTATTAATTTGGCTCATTTACAAATGGAGCTTCAGTGGTTGGGTTTATTCACTAGTAGACTATATAGCTCTCTGTAGAGTTCACACGAGAAGTTATTTTGAGAAATAGAGTAAAGAGTGCAAGTTATGACAACATGAGACAGATAAGGACCAGCGATACTGAACCCTCACTACAAGGAACAGAGGCCAATTTTCAAGTTGTACAGTATGTGTTATAGGAATGATAGTTTAATACGAAGAGTCTTTGATTTATCTTTATCTGCTTTGGTCTTTATTTGGAAAGATTTGATCAAAATAAACAGTTATTGAAAAGGTGTATTTTGAAATCTTTGTAACGCCCCCGGGGTTCGCCGACGGAAAGAAACAGGCAGGAGGCTCTGGCACGGGTTGGCAGAACATTTATTAAAGACGCTGAGGGGGGAATACACACACAGGGACTGGGGGGATACAGCACTGCACCTCACCTTCACAGACACAAGAGGGAAGCGTCTCCAGCCCTCGTCCTACTATATACGGGCGGGTAGTCCCGCCCCTCAGCCACCGTTCACAGCCTGCCTTGCGTGCGCATGGCTACAGCGCCCCACGTGGGTCCTACACATATATTATTTAAACCACATTTAGAATGAGTCATGTAATATTATTCTTTGTTGTCTACAACTAAAATTGTTCTTTTAATTGTAACGCTACCTTACTGCCACGACTGCAGAAAATCTACTGAGAATAATAAAGTTGTTTTTGGAACTTGAACAGAGTATTTGACACAATTTATACAGTTGAGTTTTAACTTGATGAAAAAGGATTTGCCATTTTTTCAATACCCATTTTTTGACATGAATAAACCATTCTTTTCATAATGTAAAACATGCCATACATCCAATTTTATAGTAATACATAAAACGTGAATGTTAAAACATGTAACTTTTCATATATTGCTATAAAATTGAGTGTCTGGCATTGTGTCACATTACCACTGGAGTATTGTACATTATGTAAACATTGGAAAACAATTATTCAGTTTATGTTAAGAGTTGAACAAATGTTTGAGAATGTGATTTTAATACAAGAATTAGAATTTTAGATACAGTAAATACCACAGTCTGAAACATCTGGAGGGGACCTCTAAACAAGCACCTGTTACGACCACGCACGGCACCTAATTAACCACTCTCTGATCCAAGATTTCCACCAAGTCTCCCTGAAGGGTGTCAGGAGCTACCTTTAGGAGGGGGGTACTGTTACGACCAAGCACGGCACCTAATTAATCTAATCATCTAATTAATCCCTCATACCTGTCCCCTTCGCTATTTAAACCTTCACTTCCCACTTCCCAATGCTCGGTATTGGAGTCACTCACCTTGGTGAGCACTTTGCTACAGCAAACTCTTTCCACGCACTTTATCCTGATAAACTCTCCTGGCCTTTTGACTTTTGGCTTTGGCTCTTGGATAATTGCTTTTCGGACCTCCCTTTCGGATCTGTTTGTTCCTCGAAACTGGACTAAGCACTGCATAGGGTTCTGCTTACTTTACGGCATCGGCCTCTAACACTACCAGAGCTGAAGTGATATAAAATAGTCATGAGATCTGACAGCTCATTACAAGGCCATGTGATTTTAGTGAAATGCACAAGCTGCAGAATGCATTTCAACCCAACTCAATTAAACACAGTTTAAATCCAGTTAAAGTGAGAAAAGCATTTTGATTGGTTTGAATCTAAATATTAACCAGGCTAGCTCATTTGGAGTGAGAAATGTGACTTGTTGGAATGAGTTAGCAAGTTGTTGAGTTGTTTTTTCCTTGTTTGATACATGGAATTCTGTGACACCAAATATCTCTCTTTGTGACTACTTATTTTGCTGTTCAGATGTACAGTTTTAATGGCTGACAGAATACATCCCCACTTTATTTCACACTTAATAGTAGTTATTAAACTATAACTGTTTCACTTAACTTAATTAGTTTTTGTGATTTGGACATTTGGCTGTTTTGTGATGTATATCAATAAGCGGCTGACCAAGCTAGGGTCAAAGGGTTTTCCTTTCACCATTGTTTCAGGTTCTTTAAACAGGTTCTGCACTGTATAAAATTCAAGGTGAACTGTTTTTTGCATCCACCATACTGTATATATCTGTTTCCCCAAGATCCCATCTATCTAAATAGATGAATACTTGGCCATGGTTTCTTTTTTTGCTTGTGAAGTTAGTAAAGATGGAAAGCAATACACAATTCTTTGGATCGCAAATGTGTGCCCATGCCTACAGATTATTAGATTTCTTTTCAGGTTTTCAGTGAGGTTACTGAATTAAAAAGAGAAATTCATTTTTTTTTAAATTGCTTCATCTCCCTAAAAATGAAATGTATTATTAAAGTTAAAAAAATGAAAGTTAATCTATAGATCAGAAATGTGTTCGATATTTAATAATTCGTTAAACTCTGTTGAGTAATTAATAATATTGCTTGTTGTAAATAAAGTTGTATTGCTTAATAATATTAAAAATATTAGCGTGGAAAACATTAGCGTGGAATTACCCCTCCACCACACACACACAAAGAATTGATTTTTAGTTTTGATTGGACTTTGAATGAAAGTGATGTTGTTATTGATTGTATGTTCCAGTTTTATAGACAGGTAATAGTCAGCAAACAAGAACCAAGAGATAAATGCTGCTGTCTAGCAGAAAAGGTGAAGGCAGGGCAACAGAGGGTTTACTACAGTATAGGTAGAATTACAAGTCATTCAAGATTTTCTTTCTGCATCCTTTAAATATGATCATTTCTGATTTTTTTAGAATTATATATTATAATGCTGACAGTACTGACACAGTGTGCAATCTTTCTTTCCCTCTCATTGTATAAAGATGCATATCCAACTTATACAGTATGTACACAGCATCATACATACAGAAAAGAGAAGAGAGAAAACACAACTGTGAAGGCTGTGAAGCCTTCTTCTCTTTCCAGCACGGAATAAACCTATTACTTGTTCCTTTGTAGACTATGCACCCTGACGCAGCGACCCACCTGAACTACTTCCATCATACATACAGTGTATGAATCAACTTTTTTTATCCATTGGAGGTTTTTCTCCACAGATCTAATGAGATTTTCCCAGCTCTTGGTCCAGAACAGAATAAGCTCTTAATTTACTGAATGTTATAGTAAAAGACACAATAATTAAAATGAAAGCTTTTCCTGTCAAATATAATTTTGGGATTTCAATCAAGGTGTATTTTGCAAGAGAAAAAAAGTGGAGCAAATGTTTTGAAAGTAGTCACAATAATACTTTCACATTTTTGTCTTTAAATCTTAATCCTACGTAGTTGTTTTAACGAATATCCTTGCTCCATCCCTGGAGTGTCGCAATCCCTGGAGTGTAGATACTTTTCTACTTCATATTGAATCAGAACAAAATGAACATTTTTGACTATTAAATAAAAGCCAGTGTTACGTTCAGAAAACAGTACAGCACACCATAGCAGATTACATGGCAGACACTTCAGACATTATCCCCACTGACGCAAGTGTGTTGCAATATACTGTAGCAAATGAAGATCAAAAACTACTGGGGCTACACCATTCCAAACATTGTATTGGTATAATGGTTCACCAGACACCAAACCTTGACAAAGATTATTTGCAGGATGAGGACTTTGAATTATTGAACCAGAGTCATTTGCAGAACTACGTTCTGATGTGGATTTCATGCATTGTGGCAGTTTTTCTTATTTGAAGAATTTCAGAATTGAAAAACGCTTAAATATCAAATAGACATGACAATACGTCTAACACAGTACATAATAATAACATTTTCATGAATAAATGCAGATAATCACAAAATAGAAAGCTTTACATTAATATATATATACTTAAAACAGTATATACGAACACACTTCATTAAGTTTAGACAAGGTAACAGTTACATAGCAACAGTTTATCTTGCTCTGGTGCATTTTTTCCAAGTCATTTTTCATCACTTCTAAAACAGGACAAATCCCATTGTTTACCTTCACATGATAATCTATATCACAGGTCTTAAGGTACAGTCCTATGCCCCTTATTTTCCACAGAGTTTCTGCTTCCTCCTTCCCTTCTCTCCACAGATCTCTGAGGTAATAGTTCTCTCTAATAATAGACAGGGCCAGGCTACCCACTCCCCTGCTTGTAACCTCAATGCCTTTGAACACCCCCATGTTCCTCACTCTCCACAGGGCGTCTTCCCCACTGTTCACCACAGCCCAAATCCTGTCAAACACGTCAGAAGGACGTTTGACAGGAGAGATGTTGTTTATAATGAAAGCAGAAGTCAGGGAAATGTGAACCTGAGATATACGGAGTAATATGGGGAAACACTAGTACTACGTGTACATAAACGCTGTTCATTCCCCCCAAGTCGCAGGAGTTAACAATGCCCTTGCTAGTTCCCAACTATTCCAGACAGCTTCCCATCTATCCCATCATGCACTCGCTCAGTTCCCCATTACCGCCTGATGAGGGTGCTACAATACACTGTCCAAATCTTTTTTTGTATCAGTTAAGAATTAGGTTAATTCTAGTTAAGAATTAGGTGGTATATTTGCATAGTCTTAATGCCTTGTGATTCATTTTTTATTTCATGATGCATGAGGTTTCTGTGGGTGTTGTATTCTTCACCATTGCTCTCTGTTAGCTATGTTTCTGTGATTGCAATCACTTTCTAATTGCCTGCTGATGCAGAAGTGTGCACTTCTTGCACTTGTGTTCCTAATACTCTTGGCATTTAGTTATAAGCACTTAATTACCTGTTTCTCTGATATTTTGTTCTCTTTGTTGCTACTCTTGAACATTTTCTTAGGATTCTGCCTCTTCCACTCTTATAAAAACATTTTTGGATTTCTCTATAGGTACTTGTCAAATATCTAGAACATGGTTGATAGATACAGTATTCATTTTTCTCTGCATGATACACGAAAAGGTATATTCTTGTGAGTCATACGGTTCTTCTGTTAGGTCCCTATCATCACCACTTATACGGTAGGTGCTTCAAGTTCAGGAATAAAACAATTATTTGCAATTAATGAATAGTTAGCTGAATTTTAGATTTAATTATAGGTCTATGTAAATAAGATTATATTGGTATGCTGTAGAATATTTAAACAGGTATAAAAAACATACTGTAAAGTAGACGTTTCTACTAGGCAACCAAGCCTAGATGTCTTGAAAATATTGAAAATATTGTCTGGTTCTTACTTTTTTCCCTGAAACTGCTTTAAAAGGTTCAGTATCTAAAAATATAAGGGTATCAGTATAAGAAAATCACTCAAATAAACATTAAACGAATCTTGTGTAGCTCATTGCTGCCACCCTGTGTTAATGCTGCAGTTCCAAACTGATTATAAGTATACATATGTACTTTTACTCATGCAAAGTGTGTTTTTGAGGAACATAGTCAGAGGATATCATAAACTTGCTTCTATTAGAGAATTAGTATTTCTAATTAGTTTTCTTCTGAAGCAGAAGATTATTTAAATCAGTACTTTTAAATAAGCATCATTTCAATGCATGATCCTGTGTGAAAATTCATGTTGAAAACATCTAAATATCATTCATATTTCCAGTGAGAGACATGTAACATGAAGTGCATAAAATGCATATACAGTAGTAGGTTTCTTGGGTTTCTTTCATTAGATTTCTTCATAGTATCATATACAAGTATCCTTAATTTAAGTTAAAAGTATCCTTAATCTTTAATACCTTAATACAATTGGACGTGTTAAAGCTACATTTTCGACAATTTTCAAAATCTTAGAACTTTATGTAATTCTTCTGAAACTGTGCATGAGTGTTATAAAGCTAGCATCCCCTATAGTGGCAACACAGTGCACTTGCATAATGTAAGTCCAGAGCAGAACCGTAATACATTGGCCACAAGAATGAAATCCACCAACGTACCACTTGTGGTGTTGTAAAACCTACTATACATCTTACATACAGTAAGCCTTTCTTTTGAATGTTTGAATATTCGAAGCTTTCTGTAAATCATGTATTTTCTGATTTTTATCAAATTAAGAATATGCAATGAAATTAAGGCATTTTATGATAGCTAAAACAAGGGAAACAAACCATAATATCACTTTATAAAATGCTGTACATACTTTTTTTGCACCACATTGAGTTTAATAAATGTCACAGAGAAACTGAACTAGAGGAACCACAAACATGAAAGGAAGAAACAAAATATTGCAAGATGGATTACAAAGTAACCACAATTCATGAAACTTTTGTATGGCCAAATACAAGGGTGTTTAAAAAATTAAAGGCACTTAATTACACGAAAAATCAGGTGTCACTGGAATGGCATCATTTTTCTACATAGTGACCTTGTTTTGCAACATGTATTCTACTAATACATATTCTTCCTTATGCCTTCCCAGTAATACTATTTCTATTTACTGTGTAAGGAAAAAATATACCACTTGTTGGGTCTTGTGGTCACTGCTACAATAAATCTTTAAACTTGTCAAGAGTTCAGAAAACTGAAAATAAAATTAGCAATATCTGCAGTATAATCTGTACAAACTGTATCTAAGGTCCCATGTTGTTATTTTGCAACAGAACAACTTTTACCACTAATCCACTACATTTTATTCAAATACAGTAGCTTCTGAAGGTGGTTCTTTTCACTTTACAGTACATAGAACTCCAGACTCCATTTACTTAGCAAACATTAAGCACTGCCTAAACTCACAGTGTAAGGTATTAGTGACTTTTATTGTGAAAGGTGGGATGAGATATTGACAGAGAGGGGAGCCATTGCATCATTTTTTGAATTACTTGGATAATTCATGTTTCCTGAATACATTTAGTATCAGTAATAAAATAAGACTTTCACTACATATAACCCCGGTGAATGTGATCTTATTTTGCCTATTGAAACACAAGGGTCTTGATTCACATCAATAAGCCACAGAAAGTACTACTAAGCAGGTACGTAGATGTCATCCTACTGTACATCAGATTTGTCATTCTAGGTTGGGTAACACTTCGAATTTGTGGTTATGGGCCAAAAGATGATCTGGGGAGACAATGAGATTGAAGGGCAGCTCTCCTTTCTCATCAGTGGGGTACCAGGATGGAGGTTTGGGTATTCATGTAAATTCCCAACTCAGTGGAACTTAAAAGGAAACGTGAAGCTGGAAATCAAATTAAAAATCCCCAATACACACATGCATCCTCCTAACCAACTGAGCAGACCATAAACAACTATTGAACATTCAGACAGCAGAGATGATTCACTAGGTGAAGAATTCAAATGGGACGAACACATTACATGGGGTTAAACTAGACACTGTAAGCCTTCACTTTAATAATTATTGTACTGTCTGCATTTGGATTGTGTGTTGTTTATGTTCCGTCCTGTTGTATAAAGAATATAGGTAGAGTGATTAACTGTTCTGGATTTTTTCCAGTTTGTTCCCAACACTTGAACAACTGGAAAACTGATTAAACTGATTGGCTGTACCAGGAAAGGGGTGGGCTAGATTTCCTATTTAATGTGCAATAATACAAAAGATGTGTGAATACACACCACAGCAGTTTGCTATGTACCTACAGTAGCTTCATTTCAAACAGTACCCTTATTTTTTACCTGAATATTTTCAGCATTGTTTACCAAATTACGCCTCTCAAGGAGGACAGACAAATCAAAAACAATGTTTAAAAAGTATGTGCTTCTCCTTTTAGCCAGAATGTACTGCAACAGGTTACTCTTGTACTCCTTTGTTTACTCTTAAAACAAAAAGTTGCATGATTGCTAATTTGACAATGTTAGAATTTCTTTTTAGTTTTTAGATTGTCTAATCTGTGAATGACAGCCACCTCAATACAACAAAAACAAGTCCGAAGATAAAGTACAATTTTGTCTTAAATTCAAAGCTCCGTGAAGTCTCTCCCAAACAGCACAAACGATGAAACCCAACGAATTTGTTTATTGCTGCGTTTGTGCCGATGAAAGTCGCTTCTGATATAGTGATTGAGCAATCACGTGATCATGTACGGTGATTTTTGCAGTATCCCAATTCTCGCACTGCACCCTAAGCCTTTGCTCCAAGTCCGCACTTCTGTGACGACAAGAAAGTGTGGCGTGAGACACCCTCGCATAACGTCACTCTCAGGATATGCGGCTTAGGGTCAAAATGTTGTCTGCTGTTGATGCTTCTTTTCCAAAAGGCCAAGTGCAGATCATTTTTTTAAAAATGTTTTCACTCTGCGCTCACAGTTTGATTAAATTGAATGGTCATGTTTCATGTTGTAACCTACCAAAGCGGAGAGAAATTGCCATGGAGAATAAAATATTCATGTGTTTTTTTTACAGTTTTAAAGTTCATAATATATTTTGAAAAAACATTTTTAAATTTCGTTTCGTCACCCCAATTTGACTGATGAATATTTGTTTACCTGTGGTGTATTTTGTATTAAAGGATTAAAGCTTGTTTTATTTCTGAAACCCTTTTTTTAATTACCAGTTTTCATTCAGGTAAGGGTCAACTACTGTACATATGCAATACTGCTGACAGCAGGAAACATCTCCTTCTGTACTTCAAAGCTTTTTTTTAAATAGCACCTATTATGTTCAAACCAAATGTTTCAAACAGAAGACTGATGTTTCACAGCCTTGCTTTGCTTTGTTAAACTTTTTCTGAGGATTTTTTAAATATGGCACCATTAGACAGGCAATGCACTGGGATGGGGGTGCTTTTCACGAGTTAATAGTGTCACACCCTCTGCAGCCAGAGGGCGCTCCTTTTCTGTCCTGTCCCTAGTTTCCTGCCTGCTGGCCTTCCGGTCCCTCTCTTTCCCTTGGGCTAAATATTTCCGGGTCTTGCACTCTGCCCTCGCTCAGCATTGACGTTCGGATGTCCTGAGACCCGCCTAGCACCAGGTCGCCCCACGTCCGCTACCTGAGGGCATAGGTTTCTATACAGCATTCCTGAACTCTTTGCACTAATGAGCCTGGGTCTTTTTCCCGTTCCACCGCTACACATATGGGTCTTTTTCCGCTCTCTTGCTCTCCAGGGTTAGTCCCTTTGGTCGTCCGTGACAAATAGCTTTTGCACAACCACAGTCACGATGCCTTAACCAAGTGTTTGACACACTAGGCTGGTCCCCTGACCTTTCACTGCCAGTGGCATAAAAATGACAAAGTGAAGGCTGTGAAAACATTTACAATACACTTTATGCACAATGCAGGTGTTTTCATAACTCTAGGAGGTTTCCTGAAAACGCTATTAATGTTAGCACGTCTTAATACTTCGTAGATGAGTCCTTTTTTTTAATCTGAAGAAGTAACCAGTTTCTCTTAAATAAATATGCAAATCAAAGGATGTTTAAAGTTTTGACATGTCTTTCGAGACACGTATTTAAAAACATTGGAATTAACTTCCTGTTACAATTGTTTTGTATCTTTTTATTCGTAAACGTGAAAAAGAACTAAGATTTTTTTAAGGGACACAATGTACTAAACTGACCCGGATACAGGTCATAACACATCTGCAAAACAGCATTGGAAACTCTACTCAGACCGCCGAAATATTGGACACATTTTTATTTTCACATGAGACAACTGAAAAAACAGTCATCATCCATGTCCTTGTATTTACAGTGCTCTTACTTGCAAACATAGCACGATTTTTTATGCATTTTTGGTCAATCCTTGGTGTTGAATACAGCGTGATGGCACACCTTAACCTCTGAAGACACAGATCTGAGTGTCTTTGTTAAGTCATCGGATTTCTTCTAGCTGAAATCGTGTCTTTTGCTGTATGCAATGTAATGACTCAGGACACGCTTGCTTGTCGTGCTCTGTGAAGTCGCTTGTTTCTTATAATCTGTTGATGGTAATTAAAAACTGCTTAATGTAAAGAAAATTGGGAATTTGTCAATGAACGTTAACTTATTTAGTCGATTTCTTTTTGTTCTATGTTATCATAAAATGTGAACACTTTTTGAAAACAAGTCTATGGTGAATGTAACTACTCTCTGTACCTATAGGATTTACCTACTCTCACTACCCCGGTAAAGTCCAGCTGACTTTTGTCGTGAAACTAGACACTCCTCTATGTCATATTAATACCAGATCTAAACTTTGCCAACACATTTGTAGAAGAACAATTTTTATCCTTCTTTGTGACTTCAGGATTGCCGGTTGTACCATGGAAAATGAGGAGAAGTGGCCCAAGCCAACAACTAGACTGACTACCAGAAGGTAATACAGTATACTGGAAATACCCCATGAAGGATCAGAATGACCAGAACACAAACAAGACTGTCCAATTCCCTGTCGTGGGCCCTGAGTGTGGGGTACTATACAGTACCTGCAGAACTGAACCAGTTGGAGTATGCACACTTTCTTACCAAGACGGAGTATGGAACAAGCTACCCAGCCACGGAGTTGAAGCTGATACTTTGCTTCCTTCAAGAAACAGCTGGATGAGATCCTCAGATCAGTAAGCTACTACCAAATGGGACAGACAGACTGAATAGCCTCCTCTTTTTTGTAAACTTTCTTTTTTTATGTAAAATCATTGACTATGGAAGCTTGGGGATGTCCTTTTCCTGTGTTTAGATGTGACAGACTGCCTATTGAGTGATTGTCTTCTGAAAACACCTTTGCCTTGATTCTGGCAGCCATTACAGACAGCTCACAAGTTTCTCTCCCACCCAGCCGACACATCTGCCTGGACCAGAGTACCCATAGAATGTGACACCTTCAGGCTTACAGCCCAGTCACACTGATGTGGTGGAATCCCTCAGCTTTAAAACCATTTGTCACACCCAGCAGTTCACTCAGATCACAAGCTTCAATAACCCGATATACTGTAATAGGATTGTAGGGTGTAATAGATTAGCAGAATACAATTCACACCAACTTCTGCTTCTACACCACAGTGACAATGACAACTGTCCCATTGGGTTAGAAAAATCAGCAAGGACCCAATTAGAGTATATTTTCTATTTCATTGAAATGATTTTGTTTTGCATTTTTATGAACTATATTCCTTTATTTTTATTTAGTTTATTCCACCTTATGATAAAAGGACATTTTCACTTCTTCCTTGTCACAGTTTAATCATCTTTATATTATTTACTTCAGTTGAGTTTATTTTTAATTTAAAATAACATTCGGTTGTAAGGTTACTGAAAATATTCTTTAATTTGCCTCAAATAACTAAGACATTTTCAGAAGGTTTTTTAGGCTGTGCTGATGCAGGAGAAATTCTATACAAATATAATGTACAGGTAAAGCAGATTAATATTTTAACACCAAAAAGTATGTGAAGGTGTCAAGTATGATGAATAATAATTAAACCAAATTTAACAAAATTGAGTCATGGGGCTGGCAGGCACCACAACTGGTTTTGGGGGTGGTGTTTGGAGATAAACTTTGCTCTACTGCTCACCACGGTCTGTCAAAATCAATAGCAGTTTGTTCTGAACCTCACCGTGACTGAATCGAACAAATTGGTACCGTAAACACATAATGGCTGTTGCCGTGGTCTACGTATTCACGATTTTACTGTCGATTATACTAACATGGTTCACGCTTTGTGTCAGAAAAAGGTAAGAGATGATTTGCGTATGTACTAAAAAGTTACTGTTCTTAAATACGCTCATGTTTAGTAAACGGAAGCTCCAGTTTTCCTCAAGGAAATCTTAACGTAGATTTTTAACCACGTTATAAATTGCTGTACAATGTTCCGTATTGTGCCTGTTTTTAAACTTTCTTAAACACTGTAACGTCTAGGTAGTGTGTATACTCTGAGGTTAAATGTTTCTACTGTTACGTTTATAACGAGTGCTTTATATGTATAATTCTTAAAAACGATAATACATAGCTTTTGAGAAGCATTCTACAGTGCACCAACAGAGATGATAATTTTGCATTTGCAGTACTATCCTTGTGTTCCGATTTCTTTCGTTTTAAAATACGCGTATATTTAAAGACTCGGACGTTTTTCGGTTGTTCTTGTACCAACTTGAAAAGATTCGCACATACAGTACAGTAGCTAAACTGCTCGAAATGTAAATACAACCCACAGATTACATTTGAATCTGCTCCACACTGCCAGGAACAATTACTAAAAGCACAAGAGCAGGCGACTAAAAACGAAAAGCTCTTGATTCTCTACGATTTCATTTATGAAACAGTATTTGAAATATTCACAGTCGCTATCGACATAATGTAATGTCTTCAGCACCAGGTGATATTTGGTTTCGTGTATTATTTTAAGATAATATCAGATCTCTGAAAAATAAACTGGTGGTTTGTTTCTCACCTTGTTTTTTTTAGTCTTGTTTCTCATCATAGGCTTGATTGTGTGATGCAGCGCTTTTATTAGTGTTGCAAGATTAACATGAACTCTCTATACTGTACACCTACACTACACGTAGAACTCAGTTCAAGTCATACTGTACAGTACACTTAATTTGTTGTATACAGGATGTTCATCAGAGAGAGTGATATAGCTCTCTTAATAAATCGATATATAAATAGATACATAGAAAAAAATAACAGTGTTTCTAACCAAACATAGTGTACTCAGCGGTATAACACAGAGCTACATTGTTTTTACTACTGTACTGGTAGATGCCTTAGGATAGTGATAATGTTTGTTTGAGAGTGGTTTCATAACTGAGAAAAATATTTTTTATATTTTTAAATGACAAACTTCTTATGATATATGTTGATACATGGACTGTTTTAATAAATTAGTTTAGTCAGTTCATTATTTAACTGTTTTATGGATCATAGAGCAAATTAGAGATTGTAATTCCCATAGGTGGTATTGTCAAATCTAAACTTGTACAGATTTCTTAAGTTGCCGTAAATGGTTACTTTCTTAGCATTATACTAATATAGCATTTTGAAATGACAAAGTAGTGGTCATACACTTTTGAATGTTTTAACCTGCCTGAGGTTTTCTTTTACAAAGGAGGAAATTAGCAATAAACTGACAGTTAACTTGCTCAATGTCCTTAGACAACTAATGACTTATCTTACTTGGCATCTTTAACCCATGGAGACATGGCCCCTTAGGCAAGAGATAAACCCAACTACAAGCTTTTGCCTTGAGCTCAAACTGCAATGTATTCAACAGTGGGTGGGGGGTTACGGGTTAGCTGTGCAACCAAGCTGGCCTCTTCACCTTCATTCTATAATGTGTCATTTTTACTGAGTTCTTTCATTCAGCTGAACCTAGTGTCAGGGAATATTCACAGTTCTTAATAAGTGTCTTACCTCATGCACCTGGGCAATGATAGTGGCTGTTGTTGGGTGACTAACAAAGATCAGTCCCAACATTGTTGCTGACCCTCTTTTGCACATCCATAGAGGGCTGCTCAACAACAGGTAGCTTTCGCATGGCTTCAAGCCACAAATGCTGCCTTATTAGTGGGACACCAGCAATGAGTGACAGTTATTTAAAATATGAGTTAAAAGCCCTGGGTAGTATAGTATAAACGTACACTACGGCTGTTTGAAAGAGGGTCCCTGCAAGACAGGTCTGCAGATATATACTTTACAATCAGGAATGAGGGAAAAGCACAATACATAAACAAGGGATGGTATAAATTTAATATAATAACCTAAATTAAATATACAGAGAACATGAACCTTTCATTAAGGTTAATGCCATACACTGATCTGCTTGTTTTCAATCTGCTTAATTTATTTTGTATTCCGTACTTTTTCCTGACATGGCATTATCATTATTTTAAAAGTAGCCTGATGATGTTATTATTCAATATATAAAGTAAATTATACAAATTTAAATGTACAAATAACGTGGAATGGTATCACTATTTTTTATAGGCAAGTAGGTGAACCCCCTCTAGAAAATGGTTGGATCCCATTTCTTGGAGTTGCCCTGGAATTTCGACAAAATCCCCTGGAATTCCTCCGATCGAAGCAAAGGAAATATGGAGACAGTTTCACTTGTAAAATAGCTGGGAATTTCTTCACCTTCATAATGGATCCATTCTCATACAGTGCTGTGTTTCGGCAAGGGAAAAACCTTGATTTCCAGACGTTTGCCATTGAAACATCAAGAAAGGTAACCTGAAGCAAACAGAATGTGAAGGTGGTATCAGTCTGTTCTGGTGTTCCCATCTTGTAAAAGGTAGAAAGAATTTTAGATTTTGTAAAACAGACGATTAGGTAAAACAGAGCATTCATTAGCTTGCATGCTTATTCTTTTCATGTCCTCAAAATAAATTATCTAGCTGAACAAAGGCTGGTGAACCTCCCCTCACCTCTTACCAAATTTTTCACCATAGCAACAGCAGAGCCCTGGCAGAGTAGGAACACAGGGTCCTTCTCTTCAAGCCAATCTTACTTTCAAGGGACGAGAAGAAATGCAAGGGCTGAATACAAACCACAGTGGATAGTTTACAATTAAAGTTTAAAATACACAGATGGATTAAAAACAAAATATTTAAATGGCATCATTATGTCATACCTTTGTGAAGGCTCTCATGCTTTTGAAAAAAAGGGATATCGAGTAATTCGCTTCACCCAGGTGATGCTACAGTATGTGATGATTTGACTTTGCGTTAAAACTGGTGTATTCAGTCATCTGTAATAGGTGACGTTTTTATTAATTACACTTCATTTTATTCATTATTCATTTATTGAAGTTTTTATTCATTACACTAGGCTAAACACAAAACTGGAAAAAAATAACATTCATTTTTTGCATCTCTTTTCTCTAACTTCCCGTTTGAGAAGTATTCCTCCATTGGCATATTGGTATATTGTCCAGCTGTCCATATATATTTGGAATCTATATTTAAACATACTGTTAGTTGTGTTAGAGCTTTAGATGTACTTCTGCTTTTCTTGTTGGGAATAAATTTAATAATTATTTCAACAATAATAACACTTTTATAATAGATGTTGGATATTAAGGGAACATAATGACTGGACACTGTTTTCCAATAATGAGAAAACTGTGACAAATAATACTTATTCAAAATATAAATTAAAATATTGTAATATGAAATAGAACGAAAATCTATATATAAGACCAGTATATTACCTTATACCACCACCCAATACTGATGGAACTATTTCAACTCATATCCTCATTTTCATAGTGCAGGACTGATGACAGCACTAGCACTGTTTATGTTATAAAATACCGGGAACAGCAACAGTTATTTGGGAAGTCCATAAAACTCAACATTTTTTTTAGGTTAGAACAAAAACAGAAACAATGACCACATGTTCACTGAATAACACCAAAAGGAGAATTCAATAAATATTTTAACCATGATATCCTGTAACTGCAAAATTCTTTTATAAAGGACTGAAATCAAATGTAACTTAAAAGGAATTTTGCAAAAGTGATAATATCAGGCAAATGATACACAAAGCAGAATTTTAATTCTATTATGAATCTCAAATGTGACGCAAATGTGATGCTTTTCAACTGACAAGATGAACTCTACACGTTTCTCCTGCCGTATGCCCATATACCCCCTGCTCTCTGCCTCTTCTTACCTGCTCTGTCTATTGTTCTGCTACACCTTGTCTCTTTGCAATTTTCCCTCTCTCTCTCACACCTGGAGAAGTCTCCACAGCTGAAACATAGTGTTTCTTTTCTTAACTTTTCAGCAAGGAATGAACCTTTAATACCAGATTTATTTTGTGTATCCCACTCTACATTCTTGTTTTCCATAATTCATATTTTACATGCATTCTCCTCATTATTATTACAGTATGACATCAGGTGTATTGTCACTCTTTTCAGTTTTTCCAGATGTGGTCATGATATCTTAAAAAAAAAGTTTTGGTTAATTTTAAACATGTCTAAACTTCACTTGAGCAATGAACATTCCTATATTTCTTATATTTTAAATAAACACACAACAGAAAGGGAAATATGCATATTGCATATACGATAAAAAACAAACGCTTTGCTTGATTGAATATAAAAATTTTGAGAACTTGTAAATATATCATTATATATCAAATGTATCATTGTAAATGTATCAGTGTTAACTATAACAGCATTTACCGATACATGTGCTGTATCTTTACAGTTGCTTTATAACAAGTAGGCCATCCTATAAAAACGGGTGAAGTAATTATTAAGACAAGTGGATAGTTTTATAAACTATAAAAAATATTATATTAGAAAGGAATATTATTGACATACAACCCACAATATGTGGATAATGTATAAAAAAATCATTAATATAATTTCAAACTTTATATAGATTTCAACCTAAAAATGTTTTTCACTTAAAACTTAGACATAAAGGGAAGAATTCATACAGGTATATGACATGAGATGCTTGAATTCCACTTAACATGTGTAAAGTGCAGACCTCGTTTATCCGTTGGAACACATGCGGTCAATATAATATTTAAGAAGAATGTCTGAGGAAACATGAATGCATAACATGAGAGTTTCTGCTCTGTCCACAGTGATGTCATGATTTCCTAATGCTGTATTTAAGAGTGTGTTCAATGCTGGGTAGACTTCAAGCTGCAATGTCCCAACAAACTGCTTCAGATGTTGTAGGAGCAGCACCAGTGCGTTACTGAGAGAAAGCAGGGATGTACAGTTTGTTGTAAAAAGCAGTGTGTGGTAATAGTAAACAAGCTTGGTAGTAGTTCTTTAATGGTCTGCAGAGGCATATGTTCTCCTCAAGTGACACACTTGGGACTCACTAATGGCAGCCTAACAAGAACAGAATACAGGGCCAATATGCTCAAACCCGTCATGCAAGAGAATTGCTCTAGAAACAATTCGGATAACTTACTCTGGGATTCCACAGGGGGATGTAGCTTAATGAGTATGCCTTTGGACCCATGTCAGACAGGTTGTGGGTTCAAGGACCTGCTGCAGAGACTGCTGTGTTACTGCTGGGTGAGGTACTTTACCCCGGTTGTATAGGTGAAGACCAGCATTGCTAATACAACTGGGCAGACTGAAGCAACCGGGTAATCCCAGTGATGGATTGGGCTCCCAATCATGGGGGATTCATGTGTTCTGTAGTCTGCTTAGCACTTCAGAAACCATGATGAATCCTGGCCAAATGAGCTGCTGATATGGACTATATTTTTACCTCTTGCATTCCAGACAAACTTTATCGGTTAGAACATCTATGAGGTGCATACAGCTTGCGTTCATCAATGCTAACAGTTATCATACAAGTTATTAACTTTGCAGCTTGCACTTACATTCCTTATGTGACATTATGGAGACATACTGTATACTATAGAATATGAAGACTCAGATTCCATGCTTGGTTACTTTATTGGAGAAAACTAATTTCTAAGTTTATTTTCTACTCAGGTGTTTGGTCATGCAGATTTCAATGATCCCATCTATAACAGAAATTACAAAGAAATACATGCCTTATTTCGTCAGACACTTCAAGGCCCAGCCTTGCATAACCTGACTTCTAGCATGATGGAAAACTTGCAAACCGTGATGTTGAGAAATAAGACCTCAGAATGGACAACGGAAGGGCTTCAGAGTTTTTCTTTCCGGATTATGTTTGAAGCTGGCTTTCGGACATTGTTTGGAAGAGAGGAAAAGCCCTCAGAAATGGAAAATATGGAGCCAAAAAAGTTCCAGATGACTACAGCTGTGGATAATTTCAATGTGTTTGACAGAGCATTTCCTGAAATAGCAGCAGGATTCCCAATCTATCTGCTCAAAAAAGCCTACACAGCAAGAGAGGCATTAACTGAAAGGCTTCAACACAAATACTTGAAAAAGAACCATGGTCTGTCAGCACTGATCGAGCGAAGGATGAATCTTTTTGATCAGATGCCTTACCTTGATGAGCTGGGAAAAGCAAGAACACACACAGCCATGTTATGGGCATCGCAGGCTAATACCTTGCCTGCAACATTCTGGAGCCTGCATTACATGCTAAGGTAAAGGTGTTTTTCCTTATCATTTTTATGATAATAATAATAATAATAATAATAATAATAATAATAATAATTGCTTACACTTATATAGCGCTTTTCTGGACACTCCACTCAAAGCGCTTTACAGGTAATGGGGACTCCCCTCCACCACCACCAATGTGCAGCATCCACCTGGATGATGCGACGGCAGCCATAGTGCGCCAGAACGCTCACCACACATCAGCTATCAGTGGGGAGGAGAGCAGAGTAATGAAGCCAATTCATAGAGGGGTATTAGTAGGAGGCCATGATTGGTAAGGACCAATGGGAAATTTGGCCAGGACGCCGGGGTAACACCCCTACTCTTTTCGAGAAACGCCCTGGGATTTTTAATGACCACAGAGAGTCAGGACCTCGGTTTTACGTCTCATCCGAAGGACGGCGCCTGTTTACAGTATAGTGTCCCTGTCACTATACTGGGGCATTAGGACCCACATGGACTGCAGGGTAAGCGCCCCCTGCTGGCCCCACTAACACCCCTTCAACATCGGAAGAGGTGTTAGTGGTAACATCATGCCTATGATAGGCATGATGTTACCATAGCTTAACTGTTGACCAGAATATACTCTGTGAGAGTTCTGCTTTTCTTGTGACTTCGTAAGATGTACAACCAAAACGTCCACTATTTCTACACCACATGTACAAGAACAGTTGTTTTTTACCTTTAATGCTTGTGCCATGTATGTGCTGTTGTTTTTTTTTAAACATGACACCAAGATATCACTGTTTTCTCCAGTTTCAGGGCTTGTAAAAGCCATGGGGGTTGTACTGCATTTACTGGAACTACTTAGTATAGTCAAGACAACCCAATTCTTGTGACTATTTTTTACATCAGTACTGTGTTTGGCTACACTACAAGACTGTCCTTTTGGCCCCATTCTTTAAAATGAGATTAGCAAGCTGTACCATTGACAATTGCTATGCAGCGTAGCAGTATATTGCCAGTTCTCTGTTGTACAAATCCAAGAAAGCAGCTGGAAGAGATATATCTAAAATGGTCAGTGCTATTGATTGCAAAGGGGAAGCTTCCATTTTTGGCAATTAATTTGTTTTAAATATAATTATTAATTAGTTAATGATTGCCATTATCCTATCTGTAGAATTGTGATATACTGTATGTGAAAATGAGTGAAGTCTGGAGTCTATTTGTTGTGAGATGAGAAATGTATTTTCCTGCCTGGACCCTTTCCTTCACTAAATTCACTTAAAAGGGAATCAAATCTGCAACCAAAGGTCTAAGTCATTTTGTTTTTAAGAGCGTTGTGTTTAAACACATAACTGTAAGCATTTAAACAAACATCATGATCACGTTATGATTTGATTCACAGGTGAGCCTGCACTGATCTAAGAAATAAGAGCCTGCCAATAAATGAGCAAATGTAGAATTAATTTCCATTGTGTATGTTGTTTTAAACAAAAATGCATTCGAGATAATTTTTCATTCCCAGAAATCTCTATACTGCTGGGACAGATGTTTATTTACTGCTGTGGTTTAAAGTGCTTAGGTTGTACACTATGTTTGGAAATGTTGTCCTGCTGGAGACATAAACATACTGTATCTTTAACGTTTATTTTAACTAAAGGTCACCAGAAGCCTTGAAAGTGGCTCAAACTGAAGTAGAGCGTGTGATTCAGGAATCGAATCAAAAGCTGGATAAGATGAAAAAAACAGTGGTCCTTTCTAAAGAACAGCTAGACAGCATGTCGGCCTTAGGTAAGTTTTTTACATGTATTAAATGACAAATCAAACAAGTATCAATGTTATCCTTGGTCAGCGAGATCCTGTTCATTTTGTTAATTTAGCACAGTGGCTTCAATACCTAGTTTTAATACCATCTATACAGTAGAACTGTTTAAAATTAAGAGTCATACAAAACACAATTTTAGTACTAATTAATGCAACGTAGATGAAACATCATGAAAGTTTATTTGGTGTTACTTGCCTGGCTGAGACCATAACATCCTGACTGTAAGGACAGTCGCTCTGCGAGGAATAAGCCAGGGAGCTGCTGCAAGGGAAAAGAATGGGTGGAAACAGGAATGTGAACAAAGTTGTGCAAAAGGGTAGCTCAGGAGGTGAGATATTTACAGTATGAGCACATTCTAAATTTCTTCATGAGCACATTCCAAATTTCTTCGTATACAATGCAGAGTTCTTGATTAGACAATCTGCTAAAAGCTTTTATCAGAATTGCAGGATAAGACATTATTGAATAATATAATCCAACATTTTGCCAGCCTTTGCAGGAGCCCCTGGTGTATAGGGGTAGTGTGCACCTGACTTTGATATTCCATCCTTGCAATTAACAAATGTCTTTGCTGTTCCTGCAAGACTATGTTGTAGAAGTGGAAGCTGTGTTTGTCCTTAAACTTTTAAAATCAAGACTTTAAATTCTACTTTTTGGGATTGGGGTGTAATGGGGGCAATAACTGTGACACCACTATTCTAAGCATTCATATCCATCAAATGCATTAACAGTGGATTTCCTCCACAAATAAACAATGTAGCACAAACTGGAGGATACAAGAAAATGTGCATTTAAAACAATAACAAGAGGGACAACTATACCCAAAGCGTTTTGGGTTGGGAATATGGAACAAACTACCCAGCCATGTTTTTGAAGCCTATACACTTGCTTCTAGTTGACATTCTTGAATCAATAAGAATAAGCTACAGGCTAGATATGCAGGGTGGCCTCCTCTCATTTGTAACTGTTTTGATGTTCTAATTGTCCAAGGATACAATGTCAAATCACATTAAGTGAACAAAGCATACAGTATGCAGAATTTATATCAATCTGCCAATGTCTTTACATGCCTTTTAATTAGATTTATTGCATTTCTCATTTTAGGTAGCATTATAGATGAAGCATTGCGACTTTCCAGTGCATCAATAATGATCCGTGTGGCGACTGAAAATTTTGTTTTGAACATGGATTCTGGTAAAAATGTATCTATCCGTAAAGGAGATCGTATTGCAATGTTTCCTCAGATGATACATATGGATCCAGAGATCTATGAAAATCCCACGGTATGTCACAAAGAGATATTGGTTATGCAAAGGCTGAGAAACACACAGCTATTCGAAATGAACTGCAAGAGGATGAAGCTGAACATTAATATCAGACAGATGAAGCTTTAGACTATATAGTTTAATAAAAGGTCATAACTGATGAGAAGCACAAAGCTTTTAAACTCCTGTGAAAGATTTGTTTTTCCCTTATGTAGTTATGATAGTCTTACTGCAGTACTGTATGTGCTAAATATCAGTATTGAAAAAAAATGAATATTTTTAAGAAGTTATTAAATAATTTAGTTTTATCTGCTTTTTCCAACAACATTTTTAGTCTTTATATATTTATGAATAATTTAAAAAGAGAGAATCTGAACAAGAATATGTGAAGGCTCATTCAATGCTGAATGGTAAAGAAAAGAATGACAACATTTTGGCCGTCCCTCTCTCCCTCATACCTGAAGAAGGCTTCACCTTTATCTGCTTTTTACCTTTCAGTGTGGAATGAATCTGACGCAGCTGCCTGCTTGAACATGAACAAGAACGCCTTTCCTTGCAGCCTTACATAATCATAGACTTACAGTTTTTTGCTTGCACTGTTTGCAGTTGGGACCACAATTTTGAATTGTGGGAATTTTGTGTCAAGATGCAACAAATGTCTGTCTCCAAAACTCTCTTGGTGCATGCCTTACAAAATAAATGTGAAAATAGATTATGTTGAGTCACTTCTGGCTTCATACAGCTCCCAGTCTAGAGTGAGTAACTAGTCATGCAAGGCAATACATGTTTTTTACATTATAAGATGTTCCCATAAGGAATGAACAGGGTAGCTCCCCTTATGAACAATTGAAGAACATTGAGACATTGGCAATTACTTTATGTGTATATACTGAGGTGGTGACATTTAAAAAACAACATTTCTGTGCATGTGCATGTTGTAATTACAGCTGTGACTATGCAGTATGTTTTATTTCCCATGATTAAGATTATTCTTTTTCCCACTAGGAATTCAAATTCAATAGGTTCCTGGATGAAAATGGACAAAAGAAGACATTTTTCTACAAAAATCAGAGAAAACTTAAAAATTTTCTCTTGCCATTTGGATCTGGTGTCAGTGAGTGCCCTGGACGCTTTTTTGCTGTTAACGAAATTAAACAGTTTTTGGCTCTAGTCGTTTTCTATTATGATATGGAGTTAATAGACCCTGCTACTCCTGTTGATATAGACTGTTCCCGGGCTGGTCTAGGTATACTTCCTCCAAAGCATGATGTGTTGTTCAGATACAAGCTAAAAGACTGTATAAGTGAGTGAAAGTGCCACATGTGTTCATATTACTGTATTATGAAAAGAGATAATACAAAAATGAAAAAAATGAAAATGAGATTGTGCTATTCAGACCCGTTTTCAGAATAATGTTGCATCATTTGCATATTATAGTATTTAATGCATGAGAAAGGTTTGTAGGAATGTTAAATTGGTACTACTTTGAAATGTTTTACATTAAGTATGACAGAAATAATCTGTTGTTGGTTAAAAAAATTGACTAAACACTAAAATGATGTAAAGATATTATATACACCATATATATTTATTTTTGTTTGCAAAAATGGATACTGGCTCAGTAAAAGCTATTTTGTTCATTAATTTTATTTGTTGAAAATGTTCCTGCTTTTAAAATTCTAATCTATAGTTATTTATGCAACATACTGTACAGTTCTATAACTGTCTTTCTGTTCTTATTCTAACCTATTATATGTTTCAATTTCTGTTCTAAACCTGCAAAAGTTACTGTATGTTCATAGCAAATATTATATATGGGTGAGGAGGTAAGAAAAGAAATGTTGAAGATGGAAAGAAAATAAAAATTGACCTCTTAATGCACAGATTGTCTGTCTTTTTTTGTGTATTATCATCTAAATTTGGCTGATTTACACTGGAAAGAGAATACCTTTGGACAGAAGCCTATTAGTGCCACAGAGGAAAAAAAATGTATTACGTTTAATTAAAAAATTTAATTCAACAACATTTAAATACGATGTTAATTATGTTATGCTTACAATACACAAGCTAGTGCATTTTGTTTGGCATTCCCGTATCTCTTTACATTCATTTCTGTGCAAACTGACACAGAAATACTGTTTTTTCTCTCTTCAAATGACACGCTTCCTGCATTTTGCATGCAATTTCAAATGATAATATATTGGATGGAAGCATAGGCTTAAGGATTTTGAGGTATTGGAACTATCGACCAACAGTAATAGTAACAGGACGGCAACAGTAGGCATACAGTATGTCTTACTGTCAAGTCATCATAAATATATTTTATTCAGTGTTTAAAGATTTGGCAAAAACCTCCTTGTGGTATTTTTCTGTAGTTTCACATGAAGAATGTTACTTGTTTGTAAGGCCATGTAATTTCTGTTTTTCATAGAAATGGTGAAAAAGACCAGCACAAAAAGGAGTGTGACAACATTGTTCTGTTGTTAAAGACCCTGAATGCTACTTCGCATGGGACAATTTTACTGCATTTGTATTGCAAGACATTTTTATATTAGGTAAATATTGAATTGTGGTGGAAAATGATCTCATTTAAAAGCAATAAGTATCTCTTTTAAATGAAAAAATATCTTGATTAATAGCAATACATATTTTTGTTTCCCCTTGGCACAAATAGGCTTCCATAGCCTTTGAGAATTTCTCCTTAAAGAACTGCCTACAGTAAGTGACTGCAAATAAAGCTTGTCTGCTAAGGATTTCTGGGTCTCTCCTAGAGATTGCTACCCACAACTAACCAGCAGTTTGCGTTTTGAAAAGGAATATTGTAATGAATGATTTAGAAAATCTCAATATTTAGAGGAATCTTCTCTACAACACAGCTGCAATTTCTGCTCTTATCTCATTGTTCTGCTGGGGTTATTACTGCTTGAGCAGCAGTGGCTGTAGAGTTAAACCCCAGGTGGAACTGTGTTGCTGTAGCTTTGAGCCCAGTGCCCAGTGCCCAGTGCTCTAGCCATTGCAGCTGTAGAAATGTACAGTATGTGTAAAAATAGGTCATTGTAAGCTCCCGCAAGACAGACGACGCTTTGTCAATAATTCAGTGTGAAATTCTTGCTGTACAGCACATATCCAGAGTGGTTTCTCATCTTGGTAATGCTTGGGAAATACAAGGATTTAGGAAGGCCAGGGACTTTCTGGGAACGAATCTCAGAGATTCTGGGAATCAGGGAGGAAGTCTGTTCTTGGTGTTGTGCTGTGATCCAGTGCCTGGCCATCACCAGTAAGAAGTAAATTCTATTTGAGGGACATTCTCATTCGTCTGAACCCACACAAGCCCTTTTAACTGCTGACATTCATTTTGCTTCTATCTGACATTTTCTCTCTTCATTTGCATTCCAATCAATGTCTTCAAAAGATGGTGTATCTCACAATCACGTACAAATCAAAACCGCTTTAACCGGCTTCCACGCAATTCATTTTAATGGCCCGGAGATTCCGGTTCAAAGGTATGTACTGCTCAGGATTGTAATGAAGTGCAGACTACCAAAGATAACATTTAGCCCTGGGGTTGGGACATAGAAAAAGACCAATTAAGTTTAGTATTAAGTTCAGTAATAAAAACGGATCCAAACTACTAAGGCCATGGCATATTTCTAAAGGATCGGTGTGGATGTGGAGAGAGATCTGCTTTGTTTGGACTGCCTTGGTTCCAGCATTGTTATCACCAGGATGCAGATCCCTTTCCTTTGCTCTCTTCAACTCCCCACACCCTCCCCCTGTCCTTTCGTCCTGCAGCTCCTGCAGCTCAGTGGCAGAGCCAGCTCCTCCTGGAGCCCCTTACTTCAAGGAGAACTGCAATGCAATTTGTAGATGTCGGGGTTGACAAGAATCAGCACTGAGGAGTGCATTTCAAACCACAATGAAAGTAAAATGTGCACATTCTACTTGTAACTTGTCAAGCCTCCAATGCCCATCACGACATACAGTAGATGAAATTTTCAGGTATGCGCAGCGCTATATTCTGTGATTCAAAACGAGGCAACAAAAAAGCCGGTGATGTGTTGCAGCCCTATTACATTGTAAACAAACAAGTTTATGTTTGTTTACAAACTCTTTTAATCCGATATAATTATTGCCCTCGACTGCGAGACAGTTTTGCAGATAAATGGAACTTACTTGTAATCTCTGCATGCAGATCGTGCTGGATTTCTGTGGTGAAATATCTATTGCCCAAACTGTACTTAGCTCATACGTCGCATCGCATTAGCCATTGCAGTGACTAGTGAGCAGGAAGCACATCGTGTCAGAATTCATGTGAACTCTTGCTCTCGCCCGTGGCGACTTACAGGACTTTCACAAAGTTCACGATTGTGTGCTTAATTCGAAATTTGTAACATTTTTCTATATGGTGAATGAATATAGTTTGTTACCGAGATTTAATAACCGGTCTGCAAAATTAGGAGTACAGTGTCCCTTTCAGTCCCAAAGTCTACCTTAAGACCTTGAGAAGATGAAATAAGGTACTGCCATATTAATAATTAGAACCACGGAGAATTTGAAAATGACCTAAAACCCTAAAGGCTGTTTCAAGAACATCCACAAGTCTTATTTCCATAGCTTTTTTTTCTCTCTCTCATTATTTATCCATTTTTTTTATACAGCACCACCAAACCAGATCTCAAGCAAGCAGCAAGCTTTGGCCTGGCCTGTACAATATGGCAGTGTCCTGGTGCCACGGGGGAAAAAATAAAAATATTTCAAAACTCATGTACAGTAGGACTTTTTATCTCCTGCCATAATCTGGCAGGGCATTGCCATAGTTATTAGGATGGGAAACCAGATTGCTGCTTTGTAATGCAGAAGTGGCAGCCCTCTGGACTAAAATTTCCAGTTAAAAGCTGTAGTATGGTGACAGGGGGCATTGTGCTGTAGGATAAATTCTGCTCAGGGTTTGTACAGTCAGCTACTTCCTCCCTTAATTCAATTGGAGATTCCCCTTTTAACTGATATGATGTGCTGTATAGTGGAGCTGCTGCAGTAATATCCACCACACAGCCTCCAGGCAATTAACCAATACTTCTGCCTACCATCCTCTCCAACAGGATCCTAAAACTGACTACGCAGAAAAACTTTGCAGACGACCACACAGTGCACCATCTAACCTATAGAATGTGCAGTGGTGGATGAAATGAGATTTTTTTTTCTATGCAGTATGTTAAGTGCTTTGGGACCTTTGGAAAGTGCTATAAAAACATTAGTATTACTAAATCACAGATATAAGTTTTGTACTGTGCATGGTTTATTTCCAATTGTTGTAAAAAGGGAGTTAAAAGTGGAAGCATATATTAAATTCATATATAATATCAAATATTTTAACAACTTCATTTTAACTTGTTAAAATGCTGGCATTTTGCTGGCTTGCTCAAACTTAGATTCCAAGACTTATAATAATAATTGCATACACTTATATAGCGGTTTTCTGGACACTCCACTCAAAGCGCTTTACAGGTAATGGGGATCCCCTCCACCACCGACGGCAGCCGGTGGATGCGACGGCAGCCATAGTGCGCCAGAACACTCACCAAACATCAGCCATCAGCGGGGAGGAGAGCGATGAAGCCAATTCATAGAGGGGGATTATTAGGAGGCCATGATTGGTAAGGGACAATGGGAAATTTGGCCAGGACACCAGGGTTACACCCCTACTCTTTTCGAGAAACGCCCTGGGATTTTTAATGACCACAGAGAGTCAGGACCTCGGTTTTACATCTCAGCCGAAGGACGGCGCCTGTTTACAGTATAGTATCCCCGTCACTATACTGGGGCATTAGGACCCACACAGACCGCAGGGTGAGCGCCCCCTGCTGGCCCCCACTAACACCTCTTCCAGCAGCAAACTTAGTTTTTCCCAGGAGGTCTCCCATCCAGGTACTGACCAGGCTCACACCTGCTTAGCTTCAGTGGGTTGCCAGTTGTGAGTTGCAGGGTGATATCGCTGCTTATTTTAAATAGCAGACCTCATATAAAAACTAAGGCTGCGTTTTACGTTACTGACTTCAGTATAACTAAAATCAAAGGCATTTTTTATGAGAGTATTGGTTACGTTCAGAGCCAAACATACCTTCAGCACTACTAAGGTGCATGTGCGTCTATTTAGTATGTGACTTTTAGTCATTGTTCATAGGTGAAGTACGGCCAAGAAACACGTCATTATTTTCTTATCACATTAAGTAAAACTGTAGGCATATTTAGAGGAATATCGATTTTTAGAATATCGTTACTTGGATTGTTTTGTTTTTTCAGAAGTATCTGTTCAGGGAAAACACTTGTATAATCCTAAGGCTATTATGCCAATGCTCTGGACTGGCTAAATTGTTTTTGCTGCATTTGTATACACATCTACTTCATCAACACTTTATTTTTCGTTGAACGAACTTAATACATCTGAAACATCATACTGCGGTTTTTGTATGGCAGGTACAAATAATATTAAAGATTTAGCATAACGGAAGAAGAGGGTTACGGTATCAAGATAAACGCCTAGGGTCTGAAAAATGATCCACTGAACATATTCGTCACGTTGATTAACCGAGCGCACATCATGGGGTAAAGTGTCATTGCTGATACCGGGAAGCTGATCCACTAAGCCGGGGCTCTGCAAGGTCGCAGGATTCTGCGCATCGGCTGTGAGGACCCCCTTTTTAAATGTGCATGTAGTCCTTCCAGTGTGACCGGAAAGAGAGGCTGATATCACTGGTGTTGTATGTTCTAAGGGGTACCAGGAGGCAGATAAAATTTTAACATACAGTACGAGTCGCATCCACAATTAGGTGAGTGCACAATGTTATTTTTTTTACAAACTGGGCCACTAGATAGAATTGCAGTGGTTAAAAAAAAACACTTCAATTTTTTGCCCATGAATGAACTTCGGCCAAATGAGTAACGGTGTCCGTGGGTTTAGAGCACTGCATATGTACAGTAAAAGCACAGAAGAAAAGAATAATGGAAAAGAAAAATGATCCCGTATGTAATATATAGCTATATAGATGTGACGCGCTGTATACTGGATAACCATAGTGTTCGGAAAATTACAAATACTGTAAATCCGTTCATTCGCTCATACAAATTATACAGTTGACGTCCTCTCACCAAAATAAACTAGAATATTTCCTGTGTTTACATTTTGTCGATATTTAAATTAAACTATAAATCAATACTTCATTCATATGGTAATATTGCCTATCCAGAACAGTACACACGTACTGTATGTAGTATTTTGGTTCTTGGTGATGTTACGACTTTTTCCCCCAATAAACATCTGCTGCCACGTAATGTGAGGTTAAAGGCCTTAATAAAGTACCTCCAGTGTGCTACATATTTATCTTTTGAAACACTATACTATAGTTACAGTAATTAGTAACCTGTATTTATACTTACATTCGAAAATTGTGTTGAATTTTTTTCCCAATTAACATGATAATAAATTAACAGCTAACATGAATTTCGTTCAGGGATATTGCTCTCGAAAATGCGGTCAGTGTAAGTTTGGAATAAACGCTTAAAATAAAGTGCCCAGTAAAAATACACTATGGCTAACACACAGAGGGTTTGTTTATAACCCTTATCTTGATATATTTTTAACTGTTCCTTGATAATATTGTTTAGATTTGTCCTCAATATCACTTGGGTAAATTAAACACTAGGAAGAGCAGTATTAGTGCCCGTGTTACCTGAAATAACATGTGGTCACTTAAGCACTCATTTATACCCTTATAAATGTGAATATTGGTTACTAATGAGAACACTAGATTACATTAATTCATTTACAGTACATTAATTTAAACACCAAAAGTATAGAGAAAACAAGTTGTGCCATTAGCTGAAATGGTATCTTTCTCTAGTCAGTGCCTTGTTGTTAATTTCATTTTACATGTAGGAGTTTCGCTAAGTTTGTTACCTAGGCTGTTAGGTTTTGGAACTTGGTCTGGGATCAAGGACCTGGCCTAAGATGAAAAAAAAACTTAAGTCATATGACAGACAACAGCACCGTAAGTGTTACATTTTATGTAAAAATGTATTTTCATGTTCTTGGTGTAGATGTGCAGTTTGAGATTTTGCATTTGTCCCTTTGAGCAAAGGAAAATTCCTGTGGACAACTTTGGAGTCCTTTCTCATGCAAAATAACCTATTAACATACAGGACACTGAAGGGACATGGCTTAAATGTAGGGAAATAAAATGTTTTCTTAAATACGCTAATGCACCTAATTGTATGGGTTTAGCTGTGGAGGATTATTTATTTACTGTATTGAGTACTAAGAAAATGAGAGAGAACATTTTTTTTTACTTCTGTGTGTGATGACATACTGTATGGGTCAATGCACGTAACTGAATGCAGAGGGTTAAATGCAGTATTTTGGGCTCTGGAACCTTTTGAGTGTGTCTTGTTTATTTTTATTTAATAAATGTCTTTGTCATTATTAAATAGCTTTTGACAAATCTATTTCACAAGCACAGTATTGAGCTAACATATAGCATCATGAAGCCATACAATTCTTTCTTATTATCAATTCTTATTTCAACTTGATAACAAGAATACGTTATGTCAACAAACAAAAGCTAGAGTTGGAAGCTCAGAGCTCATAGATAGTACAGTACCTTAACTCAGATTAAATGTTTTGGGAATGAGGATGTTTCACCTACTGTACAAATCTATGCTTTCTACTTATCAGTTACAACTTGATAATTTGAGTTTTTTTGTAGAATATATTTTTGCTGTATGTATATTTTAAAATTACTATGTCCCTTTGTTTGATTTCATGTGTTAGTAATATAATCTTAGTGAGAAACTCACTGTTCTTCCTGTTAGTATCAACAATGATAACCAATCTAATGAACTGCACATCAGTACACTGGGATCAATCCATCTCCAAATGTCCACACTTGAGATCCATACCATACCTTAGTAGGTCGGTTTTAATTTAATTTAAGTAATTACTTGATACAGTTTTTTAAGCTTCAAGATAATTGTATGAGCGGCACCCCGTATTGTAAATAGCCATACAGTACTGCTAAATAGCATTTTAATAGTTGAGTAAATAGTGTTGTTTGTATTACTGTGTACTCTAACTACAATACTTTACAACTTGACTAGTGATTTAATAATAAGGAGTTAAGTTATAACTTCTAATTCACCTATTTAGTCAAAACAATGGCAAAGTTTTCACCTTTACTTCAGAGAGGTGAACGCCACAGATATTCATTGTAAGAATGAACTCTGTAAGAGGTTTCCACTAACTTATTATTTATGTCAACTACACAGTCTAGGAACAAATGATGAAATTAATCCACGAACATTTTAACATTTTGGGCACTGAAGATTGTGAGAGATAACATTTTAAATGCTATCTCTTGCAATGCAAAAGTATTTTAGCACTGGTGTAAGATACAGTTTGATAAAAATTCCACATTAAAAGCAGTTCTGTACATTAATCTGTTCTAGGTGTAATAAGTCCACTGTTGTGTGGTTGGTGGCCTATGTAGTATATCATTACTGGATTGTACTTTATCTATGGTGTACTGTAAAATACAGTTAGATCAAATTCCACATTTAAAGCAGTACTGTACATTAATCTGGGCAACGTGTAATACAGTAGGTCCAACATTGTGTGGTTAGCATTACTGGATTGTACTTTATCTATGGTGTACATTAACATTTTATTCTGTGTTCATGTCTTCAGTGAATTAAGGACAATTTAAAAACCCTGTGCAGATTGTTTTCTTTCAACATTAAGTTATACAGTAGTTTGTTTCCTGGCAGATTGGAATTGTATATTGTAATTGCTGTTTTACCTTCTCCTTAAGGTGAAATTGGGAATGTGACAGAAATGTGTAAGAAATTCTCACTATACTAGAAGTAAAAAGTGTAATTTTTAAATACTGTATGTTTTTAAATGAACTGAAAATAATACTGACCTTATCTCTTCTAAATCTGTTTTGAAGGCAATTAATTAGAAACAAGTGAACAATGTCTCTGTACCCATCATTGGAAGACATGAAGGTTGATAAATTCATGCAGGTGAGTTTTTGTGAATTGCCTTAAAATACAGTAGATGGTCATGTTGTGTTTTATACAGTATGTGTAAATGAACTTAGATGATGTGATGATGAGTTGTATACACTAATGCCATACACATAGGGACACATTGCCTTGAACAGAAGGACAAAAACGCAATTGATCTTGAAAAATCATTATCATGAAGGCAGTGCCTCACAATATTTTTGTGTTTTAAACCGGAGGTGTCGGAAAACCTATAACATTCATGTAGAATACTTCAGTATCTCACTTTATCAAGATATTTTTTGTCATGGTCTTTTTTTATTGCCCTTTCTAGGCTCAAAGTTCATTTGCAGCCAGATCATCATTGCCTCCAGCATTGCCAGAAACATCTGATTTGAATTCGACTGATGTGGACAATGGTAAGACATGGCGTGGTCTGTGCATATAAGCAAATAGTGTTACACATATTGTATGTATTTTTACCGTGGGGCATGGTGATTATACAGGCTTAGCAAAATGTTTGTTCTCAGCATTCAAATTATAGAAACATTTATTTATGCTGGAGATTATCCCAGCCTTCTTATATAGTTTGGATTTATGTTCAAGTAAGACCAGCAGGAATATCACCCTGCAGCTCACAACTGGTAACTCACTGAAGCTAAGCAGCTGTGAACCTTGTTAGTACCTGGATGGGAGACCTCCTGGGAAAAACTAAGGAAGAGGTGTTAGTGGGGCCAGCAGGGGAAGCTCACCCTGCGGTCTTTGTGGGTCCTAATGCCCCAGTGTAGTGACGGGGACACTATACAGTACAAAGGTGCTGTCCTTCAGGTGAGACGTAAAACTGAGGGCCTGACTCTCTGTAGTCATTAAAAATCCCAGGGTGTTTCTCGAAAAGAGTAGGGGTGTAATCATGGTGTCCTGGCCAAATTTCCCATTGCCCCTTACCAATCATGGCCTCCTAATCATCCCCATCTATGAATTGGCTTCATTACTTTGTTCTCCCCACTAATAGTGTGTGGTGAGCGTTCTGGCGCACTATGGCTGCCGTCGCATCATCCAGGTGGGGCTGCACATTGGTGGTGGAGGGGAGACCCCATTACCTCTAAAGCACTTTGAGTGGAGTGTCCAGAAAAGTGCTATATAAGTGTAAGCAATTATTATTATTAAGTCCACGTTATTGCTTGCTATGTCAGTATTTTGCTGTGTATTAAGATTTAGATCACCAGTTAAAACAGTTGTAATTACCTTATCATTGTAATATAAATTATTTGTTAATATTAAAAAGATACATTTTTCCTAGAATATGAATCACATGAAGGGAATGCGAAAGGTTACACATTCTCAAACCTTTTTACTCACCATGCTGTTACATCTGTAATGAAGGTCACAGAAAACTTCGATGTTTAGCTAAATGTTGCATTTTTTGTAGCTTTGCTCATGTGTTATACATTTTAGGTTGGTTTTTCCACAGCTGGAGTAGTGTAAAAAGTTGACTGTTTGGAATGCCTGGGAAAACAGATGTCCGCCCACATTTGAGGGATAAAATAATTGCAAGTCTTTTGTGTGAATTACTCCCTAATGTGCTTGAGAGTTATACTGTGAAAGTTCCAAATGATTTATAGTGCATCTTTATAGGTATTTGGAAAAGTCTGTATTGATGTTGCAATACATGTCCCATTAAGATACTTTAATATCATTATTTATTTTGCTCCAGGGCTTTATCCAAAGCTATATCCAGAACTCTCAGATTTCATGGGCCTTAATCTCAGTGATGATGCCCTGTGCCAGAACCTTTCAGTGGTTCCCTCTGAAGTTAGTTCTGCGGTATGTGTCTGCTTTCGAATTTGTTGTGTTACTTTGTGCTGTACATTACTGTGCATTGATAAAGATCCATATTAAATGAAATCATTCACATCACAAATTACAAATTAGAAGTTAATCCTTAACAGGCTTCCATTGTGTAGGGGGAAGCTTCAGCGGTCAGATAAAGGTGTACTGTGAAAAATTGCACTTGCACTTGGAACTTGTAATAGGTTGACATTTTAATTGAATCCAGACCTAAATATATTAACATCCGCCAACAGGGAACCTAACTGATTACATGTGTTAAGTATAGAAAGAATCAAATAAGCTGTTGAACTATCAAGCAACGCTCAGTGTTTACAGTGCATGAGGCATATTGTTTGGTTTTAATGATTCAGCCAGGCATTCTTTCCTATAAGTATCCACCTGTTCATGAGCTTGCCAGGATCTCACTTGAGGAATGATATTTAGATATTAAAAATCCCTTTGAACAGAGATGCACAACATCAAAACTAATGTGATTTGCGAGTTTAGAAATTGGAATAATTTGAAGTTACTGGTTCATCATGCACAATGAACTGCTGTTCTAGTAAAAGGGCTGTATGTTTTAAGCGGCACAGTAGAAAAACTTTCATAAAATTCTTATCATTCACCTAGAGTGACACAACAAAGGTTGCGTATATTTCCAATATAGTACCTCATAAAATGACATTTGAATTGAAATCATTATTTGTCAACAAGCTGACTCATTGGTGAAAATACATTTTAGAAGCTTTAGAAGCTATGTAACATTGCAATGGAACCAGGATTTATTGTATATCTCATCAAAGTGTTTACACATGACCTGAAATATGTTGTAATGACATTTAATGAATGTATAAATGATTTACTATTTCTGTTCTAATGAAGCTTCTTCTTTTTCCCCTGAAGCAAATAGCAGCCAGACCATCTGCAGTGAATTACATGACTGCACCGATTACAGGAAGTAATATTGGAATACGCAGAGCCGAAATCAAACAGGGAATCCGGGAAGTGATCTTATGTAAAGATGCAGAGGGAAAAATAGGGTTACGTCTGAAATCTGTGGATAATGTAGGTAAAACATATAAAAAGGTCATATTTAATTAAATACCTACTTAACCTACTTTGCACCTATTTTATTTAAAGTGTAGTTACTTCCTCCTATAATGTTTTTTTACAAATGGTTGCTGACTCTTATGGTCAGAATTATTTTATAGATATTAAGTGTTTTTTCTAGTAAAATGTTTCAGAAGTATTTTATAATAATGATAATACTTTGTCTGATTTCTCAGAATCTACTCTGGAATCATGGTTTCTCGGTCATCTATTAGATGCTATCAGCCATCCATTAGTCCAACAATTGATCCATCATATATTATAAATATGCATCAAATAGCCCATTAAGATATACAAATGATATATCTGAAAATAAATGCAAGTGCTGTAAAGGAAGTTGTACAGTACTATTAAAAATGATGACTGCAATAACTATTAATAGTTTGTTAATTATTTTTACTTAAACTACTTTTTAATGTATGTTTAGATGTATATCAATGGATCAATTCACTCCTTTGTTTAGGTGGAAAATAACCTTTACCATGGTATGCTTTTATCTCATGAAAAATAGGTAATATAGGACCTCTGTTTAGCCAAATGTACATGACCTGATGTGTGCTGTATAGTGGACAGCATCTACAGTATCACTTTGGAGTACAGGGTGTATGTTCTGTTTCCCATCGCTTTGATTGATGTTTCTGAAACAGTAATAATGATGCTATGGATTGTTATAGCTACATCAGTAATAAATAATAAATTATCTTAGTGAAAGGAAATTTAAGTTAATATATTCAGTGTGAAACTTTGGGTTATTTCCAGTTTTCGTAATTTAATCTTCACAGAAAGATAAGTTTCCAAACACACGGGTAATGTAGCTGAAAGATATTTAGGAACCAGAGTGGAAGCTCTGTTATGAAGGAGTCTGAATGCTTACCACAAAGCCCTGCCACAATTCCAATAAGAGCCATATCACAGAATAATCCACCAATTTCTGCTGTATGCAGTGTTTACAAATGTTCTTCAGCTGTATGATGGATTAATTTGATTTAAACTTGTTTAATGCTAAAATTGGCAAAATGTAGGATTACGAAGCATAACAAAAGCTATCTCATTATGTTTTGTAAAATTATTACAAACTGCTAGGTTTACAATGTGTTAAAAGGGGAGCACTAGACCCAGTTTCTCAGATGTTATTTAATCTCAGTAACAAAATAAATTAATTGACACTATCGCAAAATTTTACAAATTCTGAATTAAGTACAAAATCATGAAAACTGTGGAAGTGCTGTATGGTCACCATGATATTGCAAACTGTTGGACTCACCATGGGAGAGGGGCGAGGGTTTGTGAGAATTGTGATGGCAAGAGGCCCTTCCTGCTCAGTAGTCACTGGACTGACTAATATAAGGCTAATACTGTATATGAGTGAATAAGTACAGGCTGTACAGCAGACATTTTCCTGCAGAGATAACAAGTAGCTTTTGTCGGCAAAACCGCCTTGAAGTCAAGCAATATTTCTACTAGATTAAAAGAGATGTATTCACAAGCCTGCTTCTTTACAATGTAATAGGGCCACTTCATGACACCGGATGTTTTGTTGCCTCATTCTGAATCACACACAATGACGGCAATATGGTGCTACTCATACCTGGAAATTTGAGCTATTTTATGATGTAAACTGGAGGTTTTACATGTTACTGTGTACATTTTACTTTCACTGTGGTTTGAAATGCACTCACCAATGCCGATTCTTATTAAGCTTGATATTTAAAAACAGAGTTGCAGTTCCCCTTTAAAATCCATCGGTGAAACCCTGTTCTTTTCTTATTAAGTTTTATTAAAAGGCAATGCTATAGAACAGTAGTAAGCAACAAATTCTTCAAATGTATTAAAATAACTCAGAGCTTACATACAGTACATGCATGTTAACTTGATGAATTTGACCTGTCATTGGCCCCGGGAGGTTATAAAGCAGGCTGTTCAATGTTGTGCAGGGTGTGTTTGTTCAGCTGGTACAAGCAAACACTCCGGCTGCCCTGGGTGGCTTGCGATTTGGGGACCAAGTGCTTCAGATCAATGGAGAGAACTGTGCTGGCTGGAACACAGACAAAGCTCACAAAGCGCTTAAGAATGCTGCTGCTGAAAGGATAGTGTTCATTGTCCGGGATAGGTAATGTTACCATTTTTAAATTATTCATGTGCAAAAAACAATTACTCTGCTGAAATATTGATACATGTGCCTCACTCTGCTTCCATTTATCTCCCTGACAGACCATTTGAGCGAACCATCACTATGCATAAGGACAGTAATGGACAAGTTGGCTTTGTTTTCAAGAAGGGAAAGATAACCTTCATTGTAAAGGACAGCTCTGCAGCTCGAAATGGGCTTCTCACTGAGCACCACGTTTGTGAGGTGAATGGCCAGAATGTCATTGGATTAAAGGTAATTAGAATAGTAAATTTTTCAGCTTGGTTGAAAAAATAGATATGTAATACAAACTTGTTTGGAGGATTACATTCAGATATAATAGACAATCCCTTGGTATATGTGTTTTGTAATTTAGAAATGCAAGGTTGTGTTACCCATTTATATCCACCAATCTGGAATATTCCTCAATGGTTCAGACTGACCTGACACACCACTGTGTCCTCAGCACCAGCCTGGGGAAGATTAAGACATTAGCATCCTCTAAAAGTCAAAGAGTAGGTGCTAGAACTCAATTGTGATGCAGGCATCCACTCAGACCATAGGCTAGAGATTAATTGCTCTTTTTTAAAGGCACTTTTACAGTTAGGTTTTTAAAAATGTGGAACACCTCGACATACTAGTTGACTTCTGGGTGCTCCTCTGCTGTATAGTGGAGCACGGAGGAAAGGAAGCTTAAGGTATAGTAAGCTGCTGCTTAAGTCCCCTTTCTCATTTTCTAAGGTTGTTTAGAATAATCCTTTAGTTAAAACAGAGAAGAAAACAAATATTCACAGCTTCTATCATTAGCCTGCACAAGGAACTATGCATTTCAATGAATGGTAAAGTATAACGTACCATTTCAGTTGAAAATAATCTTAAAACAGTGAATATTTAAGTATTCACTGAAAGTGTGTTTTATAAGGAAGGTTAAAGCCCACAGGTCGACTTGAGCTGATCTGATTCAACTCATCTTTGTTCTGTGAGCAAATTATCTGAAAAATATTTTCCTCATCCCACAAAAGTGACCTCATCCAACCCCTGTCATCCCTAATTGTACTGTGCTCACCGCCTCACACACGACGTGGATTTCCAGCCAAGGGAGAAGAGCTTTACTGTGTCAAAAACAGCACACATTTCAGAGCTCCATATAAATGATATCAAGTTGGGCCAGGACCCAGTGAAGCCAGGGGAGAGAATGCAAAGGCATCTTTTTAGCTCTGGTCAGAAAACCCAATATGACCCGTTGGATCAGACCAAGCAGATGTGCTTCTGACTCTGGAGGACGAGTCATTAGGTGAGAACAGGGAATGTTCCTTTTTAAGAAAAATTAGAAAAGAGCAAGACACCTGTTTTCAGAAGTTAAAAACTAAAACAAAGATGCTGACTGTGCCCACTGAACATTGTGTACAGGTGACTAGGAACAGGTTTCATCTGATATTGAGTTTGAGCAGTCATATACACTCTGTGAAGAACATTTAGTGAGTCATTTTGATGATTAGGATTTTGGGAAGCAGAATTTACATCATCCTACTCTAGGAAATAGCTTTACTTGTTTCATTTAAAACTAACAGTAAATTGACCTGCATAGTCTTTGTTTTGCCAAATCAGACCAGTGCTGGGGACAGGTTTGAGAGATATTTTTGGAATTACAAATGTGCTATTAAGTCTTTATTTTAACTTTCAATAGGATTCTCAGATCTCGGATGTACTGAATTCAGCTGGAAGTGTAATAACAATAACTGTTATGCCATCGTTCATCTTTGAGCATATGACAAAGAAGTAAGTATTCTTGAATACTAAAACCATATGCCTAAAACCATCCCAAATATTCATTAATTTCTGAATACTTTAGTTTAAGAGTCAACTGTAAAATTAGTTCTAAATATTTTTATTTCCAGGGGTAACCTGGAAGATATAAAGTGTTACATTATTATTATAATCATTATCTAGTGTGTAGTAGTAAATTAGTAATAAATGTACCTTGCTAGCTTTTACATTACATAAAGTATGTTAAATGCATTATTTATGTGTGGTTTTCATAACAGGATGTCATCCAACATTGTGAAGAGCCTAATGGATCATGCTATTCCAGAGGTCTAAGGCTTGGCATGGGACGCAGAAATGATTAAGAAAATATGTGTTTCCAACTGGCCTCCTCTGCTGCTTTCTACTTAGATACAGCTCACAAATCACTGCTGTATACTGTATAAGCCATGGTGGTACTCAGGACAAGAAAGTACCATTTAGCAGCCTCTACATAAAGCAGTTGTTCTGCAACATGCATTCACACATACATAACATGTCTCACACTACTGAGATAAAACAAAAGTTCAGATCATTTGGCCTGTTTACAGAATTCTGTCTCAGACTTTTGTTCTGTATTTATACAGAAACTTGTCTGCATGAAGCAATGGATGTTGTGTTTTATTGCAAGACTTCACAGAAGTTATTTTGTTCATGTATTGTTAAGCTTTAATTTTAGATGTCTGTTTTACAGAGCTCGTAATTATGGGCTTCAATGTTAATTTATTTTCAGAAAAAGTATTATTCACTGCTGTGTAGAACTAATGTGGGGTTTGTTGCTTTTCCTTTAAGGTATTTTACCTGTGTGTGTGGGGGGCACTATATATTTTTAAGTTGTACTCTACATTTTAGTTTTGTTGCATTAAAAAGAAACAAATGTCCATGTTAAATAAATTATTGGAGAATATTTGTTTGAATGGAGGTACAGTACTGTATAAACTTTTCACATTTATAATAGTATCAAGCTGTGGTATTTTTTAAATAATTCTGGTCTTGAAAGATCATTTATTCATGTTACCTTGTAGTCTGTAGTCTGTTCTCTTCAAACACAGTACTGTAGCAAAGAATGTTTTATACATGTGTACAGTATCTTTCAATTACAGCAGGCACAGTAACTAAAGAATTCTGTAACTGCCAAGGATAGTTTTGTTGACAAGGAATATACAGTATCCCAGTCCTGTGTTTCTCTTGCGTTTTACGTTTTAAAGACCCTTAAATATTGAAAAAACATTGGTTACAAATAGGGAAAAAAACAGCAATATCTTTTTTTTCTATGTGAACTATTTTATTTGGAATAACAGGGCATAATCATAAGGAACCAAATGTTGTCCCCATTGTACGTAATGGTAGCATTAAAAGATTGGGACTTAAATACTCTTCATATAAACGTCTACATTCATGAGGTAATTCAAGCAGAAGTTCAAAACTGTGCTAATCAAATACTGTTTCCCCAGAGAGACAGCTGTATCCAGTATATTTCCCAGGTTTGTACACATCATTGCTTTATATTGCTTCCTGAAGCCAAAAGGCAGATTACTAACAGTTAAAACAATCTGCATAGAATTAAAAGAATAATTGTGCATTTTGCTTCACTTAAGACAACAGCATGGTCATACTAAAAAAAAAACATCTGTATATTTTTAAAATGTAATACCTGAACCAAATGTTTAAGAGGCGGTCCACCGAAAGTATCTACCTACCTGTACAAATGCAAAAAATAATATCTAAAATACACTGGTAGCTTCTTATACAGTAAAATACATATAGGTTGAATGTCAGTAGTATACCACACAGGATACTCATAACCACTGTAGTGTGTGAAAGAAGCACATTTCCTTAAAATGATAGGATTGTCGGAGAAAGACTTGGACACGCTCATAAAATCTCAACCACCCCACAGATTCTGTTTTGAAAGCAGAAATGACTAAGGTTTTATCTTATTCTCCAATGCAACATACATTTAAACAATGCATGCAGTATGCAGTGTGCAGATTACACAACATCCCTGTAATGTTTTTTGTATTCTCATGGATAACCACTGTATACGGGTAATTGAAATTGACTGCAACTTGAATTGAGATGTCTGCATGCTGTATAAAACAGTAGACAAAATTCAAATGAATGCAAAATGTATTCAAGTTAGGATTAAGAGTGGCAAAGAGAAAGTCATCTTTGTATATCTTTCTATACAGTATACTGTACTATATAATACATTTTATGGACTGTTTGGTTTTGTCTCAAAAGGACTTAACTGATTCATCACAAACCATGAAAAATGTATTAATGATTACATTGTGTACCGTATAAGTTTTCATGCAGTTATATAAATTTGATGTCTTCTTCATTTCATGACGCAGTAAGCAAGACTATTCATTGTAGTTTGAGGAAACTTAACATTGTCAACAATGCCAGATCTTCACAATGCACCATCAAAAATAAGTTGGAAAAAAAGGGGTTGCTTCATGGCTGAGCATTTTCAAAAAGCAAAAAGGCCCTAAAGCTGTCATGTTATAGGCAACAAGGCACATTGCAAGGTAAAAAACATGTATAGAACAGTAATATACAGAGATTACACAGGACACAGAACAGTATCTACCAAAAATGCATCAACATGCAAATATATATAGACATGACAAAGCATTTTAGTGCAAAAGATTTATCAACAGTGCATGACAACTGCTTATTCCTTCTATGAGTGATCATATCTGAATATCGGAATAAAACTTGCATCATGTAGAACAGATATGTGGAAAACTATATACTGCTGAAACTACAGTACAGAGTTCGATATAGATTTGTACATTTGAAAAAAAAATTGCTTATATTGAAATTCTAAATCTTGGACATTCCTGTTAGGTCTTGAGCAATTGTGAACATTAGAGGTAAAGGCACTTTGGAACGTATCAGTATTGTGGTTTCCAGAAGATGATCTGCTTGTCTTCAGACCCAGTTATAATACTGCTGCACTGCTCATTCATCCACATCGCTGTCACAGCACCTGCCGAAGAACATTTAAACAAATTCAACGGAAAACAATTCATACAGTAGACCTAAAGCACTGAAGATAGTGTTTTAAGACTTTAAAAAAATACTTGTGCAGACTCGTGTAGATATACATCTGAATTTAGGTTTTTGGTGATGTATAAATAATATTGATTGTACACCTTCTCCCCAGGTTATGTAATTTGACTTAACAAACGTTTCTGTTAGACATGTAAAACAAGAAGTGTGGTGAGTTCCTTCCATGGTAAATTAGCACACAGTCAACGTAAGGCAGCCACCACCATCCTCAGTCTCAGGAACTCATTCAGATTCATACCTGAATGCCCAGGAATTTTCTTTGTGACTTTTCCACTCATAAGGTCCCATACCAGGAGCTCTCCTGTCTGGCTACCAGACAGAACTGTATTGCCATCCCAGCAGAAGCATCTGTAAAGATCACCAGTTTACAAGAGTCAGGCCACCACAGCTCATGGATCGCTAACACAGTGAAGTAAATTTGTACGTCACAAAAAACACAAAACCAGTTTCACAAAAAACAGCTCTAGGGCATGCAGAAGATTGGTTGTTTTCTTTAAAGGTTTTGACGATCGTTGGTTTTTTAAAGTGTCAAGTGAGTGTGCTTGTTTTGAAGGAAGGCCAAAGTGTGGAAAAGATCAAAGTTGTTTTGTTCACACTTCATTTTTAAAAATTGAGTCATGCTAACATCTGATAACCGCGAGATTTAAAAACTTGGAAAGATTTTAAAATGATGTAGTTATTCTTTTGGACTAAAAACGGAAGTAGAAATATAATATTCCAAATCAATAAATTCCTGGATGCCAAAACATTTGATTATAAAATAAATGATATGTCCTGGATATATATTTTTGAAGGAGATGACACAATTTCACCTCTGCTGTGCCTCTGAGACCACTGACGAAATAAGCATGCCTGTTTGCACATCAATGACTTTCAAAGTTCTATCTTCTCCAGCGGTGAGGACATGCCTGCTGTCTGTAACAAAACACAAGCGTAAAGTGTTAAAATATTGTGGCCTCAATCTGAATGTAAAAATTAACATGGTTTTCAAACTGAGAGAGGGTTTTTTATAGCTACAGTCACATCACATGATGAGATATAAAAAAAACCCACTATAAGCACTTAAAAATTAACTTTGTCCAAATTTGCAGTCTTTTTAATTTGTGATGTTAAACTCTTATCAGCAGTATAACATCTGCTGAATTTTTGAAAGATCATGTCTTTCATGAGCAATCTTTTGCATACTATGGAAAACTTCAGATGAGGTTATTTTACATAGTAGACCACCAATTTGTTTTTTTTTTATTTAGAATTTGGTATTGAAAAATCTCATGAGAGCCCTGGGACAGCCTGCTGCCCATGGAGAAGGAGTTTACAATCCACAACGCTGTTAAGGATGAAACGGGTTTGTAAGAGTCAGGGGATGTGATTATGGTTTTAACAAATGTTTAATCTCATCCTGCGATGGAATTTCTCAGGTTGTAATATAGAAAGGAGCAGTACTGGGACTGCAACAGAAACCAGCATTCTACCATTGTATTGCTGTGAAGAAATATCTCATAATCTCAGCCAATTACGTTTGTGAATTCTGTGATATTAGACAGTTTAAAAGAAGTTCTTATCAGCAACACAGTATTTCTTGTAATGGTACAAAGCTGAGCTGATCTTTGGGCGATAAGAAAGGAAATAGTGGTAAACTATATTTACCTAAATCAAGCTGCCTTAACAACAAATTAATATATGAAACAGCTGTATTGCTCAAAGATGCAATATACTTAAAGTCAATAAGTAAAACTAAAAAAATAATGATATACAGTACAAGGTAAGAAGAACATTTATGTGAGCAGAACGTTTTTCATTTTCACTACTGGCCTTGATCTGTGTATGGTTAACTTTGTAATTGTAACTAATGTAATTGTGTATTAATACGCCTGGATTAAGACAGTCCTCTGCACTAGGAAAGTGTCCAATAAATTAACTTTGGATAAACACACATTAAGTTGTAAATTTAACTCCACATTTAAAAAAAACTATAATTTATGAAAAGATGCATCAAGAAAATAACAGTGCTTGAATTTCAAATCCTAATTCAGAATCCCTTTTTTTCCTTTTTTTATTTTTGGAGTGGAACAGTGAAAGTTCCATTTAGTCTTTACTACATTAGGAATAAAAGGGTCAAATCTGAGAAACTGCTTTTCAGAAAAAAAGGGCTCATTAAACCTTTGGATAATTTCAATAAGAAAGAAGTTGTAATGGGGTCCCAGCTAAATCTGTAAAGGTTTTCAATCAGCACCCAAGTTATACTGTGAAAACTTTTGTTGTTATCTTGAGTCAATGCCATTAGGTGACCCGACTGGAAATTGTGCAAAGATAGGGCCCCACCAGAAATGAGAATTAGTCAGCCAAGGCACTCCAATTAGCAAACAGACTCCTTTTACTTGTCAGGAGCTAGCAGTGATGTTAGTAAAAATGCCTTGCTCTTCTGATCAGTATTAATTCTCTTCTCAGGTTCTGTGGAATTTCCTGTCGGTCATAAGGTGAAAGGCTATAAAGTTGGGTGTCTTCAAAAAGTACATTCTCACTGCTACATTCACACTCAAGGCTCTGTAGGAACTTCTGTTGGAGAGTGAAGCCTTAAAACAACTGGCAACTTCTGGGTGTTAAAAAGTAACAATTGCATTTATTTTTAAAAAATAGGGCGGTGTGGTGGCTCTGTGGCTAAGGATCTGCGCCTGTGGCTGGAAAGTTGCCAGTTCATATCCTGCAGCTGACAGAGGAATCCTACTTCGTTGGGCCAATGAGCGAGGCCCTTAACCCCAACTGCTCCAGGGGTGCCGTATAAATGGCTGACCCTGCGCTCTGATCCCAAGCTTCTCTCCCTGTCTGTGTGTCTCATGGAGAGCACATTGGGGTATGTGAAAACACAAATTCCTAATACAAGAAATTCTATATGGCCAATAAAGTGATATTAAAAAGACAGCAACTGATCAATAATACCAAGCTGTCCTTTGCACTTCAGAGACCGTTTGCTGATTTGTATTCTATGGATCTTTTCTCTTCAGCAATGCAAACATAATAGCGAATTAAAAATTACTGTGAAGAGAAAATAAGTACAACCCCTGGTGCCTTTATACATTATTTCTTGCTTCAAAAGCGTGTAGTTTTAGAAGCAGACTATACAGTACTTCAAGAAAGGATAAGCCATCATTGGAAAGCTAGCTGTAGATTTATATCCCAGTGTGGGCTTTTCTAATAAGTTCTTATTTTAAGCAACAAGGTTAAGAGTAAATTCCAAGATAAGAACTGCAACAGACAATACTTTTCCAAGTCAGGTGGATTGGTGTCTGACAATGCTGCAGTTTAGCCTTTCAAAAAACTAAGCACGTTGATAAAATAACTCTTTTTATTTCTACCAGCAAAGTGTGAGGTTTAATAAAGTAAAGGTACATAAAAATATATATTACAGTTATATGAAGGGTAGTGAAAGTTTAAATTGAACGTGCTCATTCTTGAGCTTCTAAGCAGATGTGTGTGTTTCTAGCCCAGGGGAAATGTTTTTTTTAATTGTGGACAGACAGATGACTGCAGACCTTTTTAAGCTTATAACCAAGGGAAAAGTTACAGTGTATTGGTAAACCTGACAACACACAAAGTCTCTTTTCACTGTCAGCAGAAAAAAAACAAACATGTAAGAAAATTTAATAAACTTTAAAATAAGTAAAATGCAAAACGCTAACATACCAGGGCTGAAAGAGATAGCATTGATTTTTCCTGAGTGACAAATCACTTGATGTAGCAGCTCAAAGCTGGTGGCATCCCATATGCTCACAATGCCTTTTGATCCAGATACCAGCATCGTACCCGCAGGGTTCAGGTTTATTGTGTTTACCTAACATATGAAAGAACAAAAGGTGACGCAATTTAAATTTTGCAAAATAAAGTGTGAAAGGGCATGAAGTGAAGTGATAGCTCAGATACTATGGCACTATTAAGGCCTACTGAGCAGCCTGTTAAGAATTTAAGCTCTGGACAAACAAGTGCATCATGAAGCCTCCCTAACACTGCACACACAACTAAATGAAAGCTGCACTTGACTAGTATAAAAACCGAAAACATTTTGTTTCTTTAGATCCATACCATAAAGCCAATGTACTTTGGTTCAACGCTGAACTGACACATTAAGATGTCACAATACTGAAGAACGGCAGGTCAATTTAAAGACTGTTTCTTGCCACAGCAGTAGCCACTAAGATGTCAATGAATATACTCCCCTCAGTTTAAAAGAAGATGGCAAGAAATTAAATGAAATGAATGTAAGAAATGAAAGCTTTGATCATTTAATAACATATTTGCAAAGAAAATTAATACAATGAAAACATTGTTTGATCTTTCATTTCATAGCACAGAATTGTACTTATTTCCTGCTGCATGTTCTAACAAATTTAGACAAACTTCATTTCCTGTTTTAACAAGAAGACACTAGAAAATGTTAGAATCATATAATATGTGGTTTTACAGTAGTGGAAAACAACCCAAATCAGATATAAGTTAGCATGAACAACTAGAGCTCCAGTTTTTTCAGACTCCTTTGTAAAACTGAAAGATTGTATCTTTCTAATTCAGCCAAATCTGTTGCCAAATCAAGTTAAAAACACATACCAAAACAGGCAAATGAAGGAGATGTTCTGTCCTACTTAAAAATAAATCTTTCTCAGCAATGGTATATTTCTGATTCATTGATATACTGTACAACATACTTACACCTGCATCATGTTCTAGTTCGGCCAAAAGCTCAAACTGACTCCTTTTATTGCTTGAGAAATCTGAAGGAACACACTTCCATACCTGAAACAGAAAAATAAGATGCATTACTTAACCAAATCAGACACGGTGAGGATCAATATACCATAAAGAACAAATGTAACGTAAGTATATACTCGCTGTATCTGAAAACCTGATATTTTAAGCATTGTCTCACTACCATCATATAATATTGAGCTCATGGGTCCACATTTACTACCAAAACCTTAAGCACAGACAGACTTTATCTGCCGTCATCTCCAGCAATATGGATATAATCTATCAAGTGCTGAGTGTTAACAAGTACTGTTTGACAAACTATACGTAGTTTACGGTTATATAATTTCTTATTAAGTTCATGTAACGGAGCAGCTACTGCATTAAAGGATTTTATTGTTTGGGAGTGTATGGAAAAAGGTTTTATTATGATAAATGAACATTAAGGTCATGGTTTTGGGGTGATCTAAAAAGATATCGGTGCAGGGGCGTGCATCCAGGTTAAGTGCAAGCATTTGCAACAAGGTTGCAACAGATCACACTGTGGAACTGCTGCTGGTTAAAGACTCTTTAAAAAGTATAAAGGAGGCTCACAATGAACAGTCATCTCTAGATGTTGTTAGATGGTAGAGCTCCTGCTTAGTTGACACTTAACATCAGTCTTTTGGTTGCAGGTGGATAGATGGGAGAAGTTTTGATATGTGAAGTGAGATACATGGTTGGTTTCTGGTTCTGGTTGGCAAGAACAAGGAGCAGGTTCGCTCCAAATGCTTATGGAAGGGAAGACCAGAATAGCTGAAGCACGGTTTTAAGGTACTTCAACAGGAGTGCTCAGCTCTTCCCGAGGGTTTGTTCCAAAGGAGAGGTCCTAACAGTCATCAGTGGAGATGTAGCTCTCGGGTGGAAGGTGTGTCTACTGCTAGGTTTGATGGAAGGCAATAAAACTGCATGTAAGTAAACTGGGTAGACAGATACATTTGTAGTAGACCCAACTGTTGTTGTGTCAGGTTTCAGTTAAGATTAGCATCCCTGCCCAAACAGGATTAGCCAGGTGAAATTCAGCTACTACGGATTATGATTACAACTGGTTAAGGTTAAACTGTGAGTTAAAGGTTAGGTTTCTAATTTGATTTTTGAAAGCGGGGGAGGTAAGACAGGGTTGAGTTTTAATTTCAGTTACAAATCTTGGAGGGGGTTTGGATAATCAGGGCCTCTAGACCACATGACTGTGGGAAGAAGACCTCATCCATGTGGCATAATTCCGTTATATCAAATAGAGGCAACTGCAAGAGATCCCTCAAGTGCAAGTATGTTGCTTTCGACTGTTCGGGCACCCTATGTTTCTGTCTGGTGATTGGTTGCCTGAGTAAAAGAAGCCCTGTCTTAGTGGGGTATTGAGAGTTTTCCCTGTGAGGAGAAACCTGGTTAAACTACAATCCTGAAGAGAGCTATACAAAGAGAAAACAGCTTTAGTTATATGGGTGTTGAGTAACTGGTTTACAGATTATGATAATAAACACAACTTTGCCCAGTGAAACTTGAGGTGTCACCTAAGGCTGGGAATCGGGGCCTGGAGTTAGCCTGTGCCTGGGTTTTAATTACAAGACTCTAGGTAATCGACACCTGAAGACAACGAAGACCAGGGCTTTAGAAGAAAAATCCAGGTCAATAAAGATGCCACAATTCAAATTCACGGAATTGGGAAACCACTTGTTTTGGGCTGTGAGTGCAGGGGAAAGGTTACCATGGTGCTCAGTCTGGTTACAAGCAGGGATTCACCCCACGGTTCAACAAATAGGTTAATTGACCACTCAGTCACCCTAACAAGAGAAAATTAGGAATTCTAATGGAATAACTCATTTAAGACACCAAATGTAAAATCTTATTTCTAGAACTCCATACGGTCACAGCAAATGCTCACTCCCTGTTTGAGTAATTTACTGCCACAAAGTTTACCAGACAAATTTTATTTGAATAAAAAAATTAATAAAATTGCTCATTGATATCTTTCCCAATCTCAAACAGTAAAACTAACGCATGCCTGTGTTTTTTCCCAGGGTTGATTACGTATTGTAGAGTGCCTCCTGGCATATCCAAACTTGTTCTTAAGTTGCGGCATGTTCAGAACTCAGCTGCTTGGATATCAGCTAAAACTTAAATGTACTATTACCTATTGGAGCTTCCTTGATCTGACTCCCTGTTTTCAGAAGACATTTCAAAATACTGCTACTCACTGTTAAGGGCTTGAAGCGTTTGGCTCCTGACCATATCAGTCAACTGTAAATTCTCTGTACATCTTACATATTTTTGTAAATTTAATTTCTTTCATTTTCCAATGAGGCTTCAAACTCTGGGAAACGATACATTCTGCTCTCTTGCTCCAAGACCTTAGAATGACCTCCCAGGTCATTTTCAGCCTTGCACATCAGTCAGCACTTTCCAACTTTTTTAAAACCTTGTTGTTATATTATGGCCTTTAATTCTGTTTGAAATACTGTGCATGCTGTGTTTGTGTATACGAGCCTTTATACTTTTTTGCATCATGAAAGGTGCTATAAAAACAATATTATTATAAATCAAATAACTATATTGCTGGCGTTTAGAGGTGGTTATATTATTTTTATGCATGTATTTGTCTCTATGAGCAAGCATATAGTAAATCCTTACCCCTAATGTCTTATCCAAATTCAAAATACAATTATGGACCAAGAAATATCCCAGTCACTTAGCGAATTACATATTAGCATAGTAATAAAGACCTTGCAGTTACCTTTGTCACAATAAAGCAATTTTCTTATGTTTGATGAAAATGCAAATCTAAACTGCTCATTTATCGCTTGCATAATGTTATTTACCTTTTAAACAGACATGCAAGAAAAAAGAAAAGACAAAAGACAAAAACATGACCCCACTTAAATAAAGACCAGCTCCTATTAGCGTGATTGAAGGCTACCAGTCTGTGGGAAACTGTCTGGAGAATGCCTTAATCAGCAGATCAGTTCAGATGAATCAGTGAACTGAGAGATAAAGGTCATGTCCAGGAAGGCTACATGACCAGGGATCTGTATTTTTGCTGTACATCCTCTGATTTTGTTTGATATCTACAATATGTTTAAAAGACTTGATTGAGCTGTACCTGGCTGTTGCCACTGTATACATTTTAATCTTCAAAGACTTTTGAGTGCACCAACACTCATATATTAAACTAATCTGCTCTTCATCATGAAAAAGCATTGGTTTTCCCAAGCTTCACAACACTTACATATTGCTTGCTGTCTTCTCAAGAAAACATGAATTTTCACTGAGAAAAAAATGATTCTAGTTACGGCCTTCGCTAGAAAAATAGGACTGTATTTGTAATTTTATTTCATGAGAGTCTAACACACTAATTATTTATGTAGCAGCACAAAGTCTTTGCTTACGTATATAAAAAGGTGGTTAATCACGAGGGAAGTATAACTGAACAGATTAATATAAAATATAAAAGTTGTGCTTCTCAGGGCAGATGTCAAATTCCATCAAATACCTGCCTTTACTGTGGAGTCCCAGGAGGCTGTATACAGCTGATTCTCACACCAGCAAATTTTGCTTATAGCGTCATCATGTCCCATGATTGTGTCTTGTCGTCTTCCATAAGCAATGGAATAAAAATACCTAAAAGGCAAAAGAGGTACTAAGCAATTGAGGAAAAAGAAAAGGTTAACTGCATGCAGAAAAAGTACAGCAGAAATAATGTTTCATTTGTTGAGCTCTTTTTGAGGTGTCAATTGTCAATCGTGTATATAATGTACATATGACACCTAGAGAAGGCTAAATGGTTAGATGCATTTCCTCTATTTTGCAGTGTGGAATTAACCTTTTACTTGTTCCTTTCCAGCCAGAGCATGATGACGCATGATGACACAAACTTCTTCTAAGCTGTTCAGTTGTATTTAATGATTCACTGCACTTTCCAGGACTGCCAGATTCCTGATGCAAACTCATCATATGATTCATTTTACTGTAGAAAGCCAGATATAAACAAAACCCTAAATGAGGAAGGTTACGTGAATTGTATGATTTTACAACTTACACATTGTTATCCCATGAGGAGCACACAACAACTGTATCATCTGGGAGCACCAAGCAAGATGACAGAGCCTGAGAATGAATGAACTGCACTTTAGAAAAGCAAGTGCTTAAAGGCAGCAAAATGCATGTATATATCTATACACAAAATTGAGTCTTCAGCTCATTAATAAAATCATTGAGCTAACTAAATAAAACTGCAATGTACTACTCTAGGATGAAGATGCGCTAAATCTTACAGTGCACGAAAATTGAAACAAACATCATAAGAGGAGTAGCAATATGAACTGCAGAACATATATTACTTTATAAGGCAAAAGCAACTTAATGACAGTGTCCTGTCAAATGATGTTCAAGTGCTTTATCTTGAGTATAAGTATAATATTTGGTAAGCCTGTCTAAGTGATCCACACAGAATAAGGACAATTAAAAAGGTGTTTGAAACTGACCATATTAGAGAAAGACATGCTCCTTTGCAATAAACCTGCTTCTTTGGAAAACATCTTTAGGGTAGAATCTGTGGGTTTAAAGCAACACAAGATACTATTTTACTAACATCCAAGTCTTTAGGTGTTCCATGCACTGCTCCTGGAATCAAAGTTTCCAGTTTCATAGACAGATAATACAGATGCGATAGTGATTTGCATTACTCCACTATTTCACAAAACTATTGCATTTGGGTCAAAGGGGGAGTCCACAGACACACAATTAGCAAATGAGAACAGTCTCACAAACCTTGTGAAGTTGTGAAAACTGATGATCCATTGCGAGTTACTGCTATCCCTGTAACTGCCCTATAACAAAAAATAAATAATCACATGCTATACAATGACACCCACTCTATGCAGGTGTGGTTTTCTTCAGTTTTGTGGAGTAAAATCAAGCTCGAAAAGCATCAGTCTGCAGCCTAAAAGTACGTGCTTACTGGCACATGATTTAAACACAGCCTCTTCCGCGGCACCAACCGATAAAACTCGCAAGACATTAGCAGGAAACCGCCAAACTATAATCCAGCCACAATTGTAACAACTTCCTCTATAGCAGACAGCTTGGAATTCAAAATAAGTGAGCTCGTTACTTTGTTTGCATTTAAAGGGACACAACTAATTTGCTTTATACAGCCAATGTAACTCACATTCATAGCCTAATCATTTTATATTCAAATCACAGTCTAAAATTGTTTATTCAAATTAAAACATGCTATTGATAATACTGAAATTAAATGTGGAAATTAAACAAAAGGCACTTCTTATTAAACCTAACGATAAAGCAATAATAATAATAATAATAAATATCTACAGTATATATTAATATAGAAACTACATTGCTTATTTAGACAAACATACAGTACATGAATATATACAGTGCCTACAGAAAGTATACAAATACCCTTTCCAAAGTGACACATTTTGTGGCCTAACAGCCTGGAATCAAGACACATTAAATCAGAATGCATTTCACCCATATTTAAAACCTCCAAGTGAAAAACAAATGTTCAAACATTCTGAAAAGTAATTACAAATGAAAACCTAGAAAAATGGGTTGCATAAGTTAAGCACCTTTTGGAGTTACAGCAATAATTCTGTTTGGATAGGCTTTATCCTATCTTTTGGATAGGATGTATTAATGTAGCACAACTACATTTGGCAATGTATGCCCATTGCTAATTCCAGAAGTGTTCAGAACAATACTGAAGGATCAAAACAGAGCAAGCAGCTCAGGAGTCAGACCATGGACAACCCAGCCCATCCATCTTCAGGGAGTTCAAATTCATCAAGAAATGTCTGACAACTGGATCTTTGAGTATAAAACTTCTGTACTTCGATTAAAATTCTCAAGAGCTGAACTATTACTCCAAACATGTTATATAATGTACTACAGAAAATGCATATTTACAGTACTTGTTTGTGAGAATTATAAATATGATTAACTATATCTGATATGACCCACGAGGTAAACCATACCATGTCAGAGTCATTATATTTTAACTCTGACATTATAAATTCTTATCTTTGAAACCTCATCTCTGGGAGAATAATCAACCTTTTGTATCACAGCAGATCAATTCACAAATATGTTCTGTTGTTTTTGTTGGTTTGTTATGCACATTGTGGTGTTGTATCAATAAATTGTATATTGTACATTTAGAATCCATGTGCAAGAGTAGTTAATTGTGTTTGATTCCTAACAGTTGTGAAAGAACTCTTGTTCCAATTTCTAATTGTTTCAGTACATTAAAAACACTCTTATCACCATATCACATGATGACATGAGTGGAGTGTCCAGAAAAGCGCTATGTAAGTGTAAGCAATTATAATATTATTATTATTATTATTATTATTATTATTATTATTATTATTATTATTATTAAGAACATGCTTATTTTCCTTCAACACAAATACACTGCTCTCATAACAACATAACATGAGACATAAAAATAAAAACTTACTCCTTATGGATTTTATGGCTGGACACAATCATCAGCTTACAGATATTGTTCCATGCAAGCTTCCTGCTTTCTTCGGTCAAATCTTCAAAGGAGGAATCTTCACTCACAGCTGCTAAGAGAATTATAGGTTCAAGTACTGCACTTAATGTGCACAATTGTGTTAATCGATGGCCTAATTACAGTATCTACGCTACCTTTCACATGGATATTATAACATTAACCATTCATCTGCTATCTGCTTTACTGTGAAGCTGTCTTATGGAGAAAGAGGGAACGCTTCAGCAGGAGTGTCTTACCTGGGGACAGCTCATTCAGGGAGGCGCTCTGGCTAGGTGTCCTCGACATACTTTGAAACTTGGGTGTTATCCTCTGAGGGTGCGGAGTGGTGAACAACTGCTTGGGCGTTTGTCCAAATTCCAAAATCTGGGTCAGCATTGCTATTTTCTGATCAGTATCTTCGATACTACCAAATAAATAAAAAAAATACAGTATGAGTTCTAGGAATGCCACACCAAATAGAAACATAGTAAATGAAGAAAATGTATTTTACCATATTTTCTTTTAAATTGCTGTTATTTCTATATTAATCACAAGAATATACAGTATTAATGTTTCGTATGTATCCTGTCGTGAATTACTGTTCCGTCCAGGTTGGAGTCTTGCCTTGCTTCAATGACACCATGATGCACTGTACAGTGGCTTTCTGCTATTGGATGGATGGAAGGCATTCACATATAAAGCACTGTTTTCTTTTCCTTTTTTGTCAGTCTATGACTAAAGACCCTGGGGAAACTAAATCCTGGCTAAATCTGCTCGTCTAGACTTTTGGGCCAGCCAAAAAGGTCTGGTCTTGTGCTATATGCCAAGAGCTCGTACTTTCATGACTTTTTGTGTTTTTTTCTAAATGTAAACACAATGTAATAATAGAAGCAAAAACAAAACACAATCCTTATTCTGTTTCTAGATTTCATATCACGGAGCTCGGGTTTCCTGAAACGTCTGTAGTCTACAGTGATAACTCCAACCCTGATAAGGTTTCTGGAACAAATTCAATTTTATTAGATTCCTGGAAGACTAGAAAAATATGATATAATACTATTGAATACACTTGCCCATATCTCTTTTACTACTACAACTGGCAGTAACACATACTAAAGTACCATTTGTTTGTTCACATATAACCAATATAGTTCCCATACTGTATATGTCTGAATCCCTACGGAAACATTTATGGAATTACCTGTCACAGTCCATCCATCCTTCATATGTCAAAGGATGAAACACTGAAATGAAACAAATGAAGAAATGGAAGGGTTATTTTCAGCTACAGTATATCCCCATCCTTCATGGTTTTGCTAATATATGGAATTGGATAGAGAACTGGCATGGTTTATTGAAATTATTTCAGGAATTTAAGTCATTTGTTTTCTTAATGTTCTTTAAATAAAAGTTTAATTGGTACATATTTTGTGTTCTAAATTTCTCCTGAAAACCTCTCACAACAAAAGAAATATCAAGGGTTTGAGGTTTCTTTCTTATTTACTAGCAGAAAACCTTGTTTTACTAACCCAAATGACCTTGTTATTTACCATGAAAATTCAGTGATAATGTCAAGTGGGTCAACTTCTAACATGATGTTTGGGAGTGAAAGAAAAATTCCTCAACACTATTTTGTTAAAGCTCTGCTTCAGTGAAGCAAAATCACAGTATCTTAACTATGATAAGCACTATGGAACATGACAGTAATGTCATTTCCACAAAAAGAATTGTGCATGATGCTACAGTATATTATGTTGTATAGCGCTTATGAAGGAGCTTTGACAATGTTTATTTTTTTAAGTAAAATGTACTGTCCATAAAAACAAATTAAAAAGCAACTTGCAAAATAATGCATACACTTTGTTCTCATTGCTTTCACAACTTTACAGTCTAGTCTGGCATACAGTATGTGTTTGAAAATAAGTTTACTCTGTCAAGGTTAGGTGTCTTGTTAGACATGGTCAGCAATCTTTCAAGATTTCAAGATCAAGGCAGGTGGTGTTTTGTTCTTATGACAAACTACAAGGTACATGTTAAATCCTAAGCAGCCCTGTTGCACATACAATTATGTGCGGCAATGGCATCACTGCTTTTCTGCTTGTATCCGAAGATCAGATCAATCCACTCATGAAGGTGCTCAGAGACATACTGGCTCTCTAAAGCTTTTCGACATTTCTGAAGGAAATCATCTGCATCTGAAAGAGGAGAAGGAATACGTTCATTGCTCTGTACTTAGCTCTGTTCCCATTGCTAGAAGGATTAATGCAACAGTTTTTCATGTGAGAATGTTAACACTTGGGATTTTGAATGGTGCAGGAACCCGAGAAGTGGCAGGTCACTGTGTCGCTGGGAGTCATGAGAGCTCTCACTGCAGGATCTCTGCCGAATCCCAGTCACAGTCGGCTAGTGACAAGCCCCAGGCTTGAGCTAGGATCAGAGAGCTCATCCCCCACACATTAAAGCTACTTGAGCTACCTGAGTGCAGTTAGACAAAATCTCTTTCCATTATTTTATGGAATTAAAATTAAACTCCATGTAAAAATATTACACTGATATTTTTGGTTTAAGAATTCAATTAGCAGTAGTTGAAGATCTGAGCGTTTCTCAATTAAGGCCCAGCGAAACTGTTAATAGTCTAACTGATTTATCCAGATTGTTGTAGTGAATTACTGTATTTTAAAATTAGTCAAGCCCTTTCCAATGACTGGCAAGTTACCAAAACTTTCAGGTGTAAATATGATAAAAACAAGTTTGAACAAATCCAGGCAGACAGCTTTCCATAACTTTCTTCAGAATTTTGGAACTGTTACCATGATCTTGGAGGAGAAAAACTACAACAAGCTACAACATGAGCACCTAACATTTCTAACAACATGCAACACACAAACACACTTAACAACACACAAATTTCTAAAAACATCCCATCCTTTGCAGTATAGATGTTGAAACGCAGACAAATTCTGAATTCGGAAACCACAGCTTCATCTACAGATAAGACATGATATTAATCACAAATGCCTCATTCGTTATAGCAAGCCTTTGATTGATGACCTGAATAGTTCCTCGCTATCAAAACTCAGAAGCACAAATAATACCCAGTGATGGCATTATTCTGATTCTTAATCACTTCCCACCGACTCCAATTTTTAAGATTCGTGCTAGCATATACCACATTGCAAGACCTGTTTTAAGATCTCTTTCTCTCCGTATCCTTATCAAACATTTTAAACATTCTGATAAGAAATGAATGTGGTTTTAGCTTCTGTGGCTAAACATACTTAATGTTTCAACTAAATTAATGTCATCCCTTCTTGTATCTCACAATGTAAAATGTTGAGGTAGAACTCGCTACTTAAGAAAGGCTTAGGTATTTATGTTGACATGTAATTTACATCTCTCAGATATCGCCGAGATGGAATTAAAAAGGCTAAACAATTCTAGTTAGTTAAAAGCAAAAAAAAATTAATTAAGGGACAGTACAACACATAAGTAAGTTCGAATTTAAAACATTGTGCTCAATTTTGGTCACTGCACTCTAGAAACATATTAATGTTCTGGAATCAGTCCAGAGAACAGTAACCAGATACATTCTAGGGCTTAAAGGAATGTTCTACACTGAATGAATGAAGGAACAGAACTTTTTTATTCCTAAACAGAGAAGACTATGAAGGGACTGATACAAGTATTTAATATCCTCTAAGGCACTGACAAAGTCCACCCAGCAGATTTCTTCAGAATGAATGAATGAGTCTGAAGACACAAGCTGAAACTATGTGGAAGAGCATTTACAACCAAGAACAGGGTCACTTTTTTACAAAGTGGGTTGTGGAAGTATTAGCACAAGTTACCCAGCCATGTTGTTGAAGTCGATACCCTGTTTTCTTTATTATTTCTAATTACCACATGGGCTTAATGAGCTGAATGGCCTCCTCTCATTTGAAACCTTACTCATGTTCACAAACACATCTGAAAAGTAACTGTGTAATACTGGGCTCCCCAATTTTGGTCCTTGAGAAATGTAGACATTGCAGGTCTCTTAAAATCATCAGTGGCACAAAAAGCTCAAAAAGAGGGTTAGAATAGGTGAACTGAAGTTTAAAAAAGATTAATTCACTGGCCCTATACAGGTCAGATCGTGCCGATGTGCTAAAGAGACCTGCAAAACCAGCCTGACGGCTGTCCTTGAGACGCCGACTTGGGAGAGCCGATGAGCTCAACAGAATGGAGAAAGTCTCTCTACTGATATTTGTGATGTCTCAGTGCCTTTACCTGATGCCCAAGGAGGAAGCAAGACATCTCCCACCATCTTTCCGCCTTGCCTCTTCCCCAGGTTCAGGCTCAGGCTGTTCACCAAGAAACTGGAATCACTCCCGTAAAACTCAGGAATCAACTACAAAACAGTATTAATAACAGTCACAACAATCATTACATTTATGAGCACTTTTCAAGAAACCCAGAGCACTGAAGATGCAGTCAGGACCGCTAATTGGACGCGCGTTGCCACAAGCACAAGATGAGTTACAGCTGGCGTTCATTTCTCTAATCAATGACGCTATGTTTTATCTTCTCCTGTGCAATACTAATTCGTGACTGAAAAATTACAGACTTCTTTAATGGTCCAGGAGATTTTAAAGATTAGTTCCCCACAGCGCAAAGTAAGAATTTACCTGTCTATCAATTAAACTTCAGATTACAGTTGTAATATACTGTATATTACACCATAATACCTACATATTTGTACAAAACATATAATATTTATCATTATTCAATTGTGCTGGAAAATCTTAACTTGATATCTCAATTCTGGTACTTTAGATGATTATCAAAGAGCAGACAGTAAATTTGTATACTTTTTTTATTTGTTTACAGACTCTTTTACAATCTGTACACTAACAAAATCATTTTCTACTTCAATGTTTGCTTCTTACAGAGCTGAAAAATAATTCATTAAAACTGTAAGTAATCATGAACCTGTAAACAATCCTGATCCATCAAATCAGCATTGTAAAAAAACTGTAAAATATCCATTTTCAATAAAATTTCAAAATTACTCATACCTTTTACCTTTCTTTATTTGTGTTGCATTTAAACAAAACTTTTATCTAAAACAACAGCAATACTGTTCTGTGTATCTCTGTACATTTTAGTTTTAAAATAGTCAAATATAAAAGTATACTGCCATCTGTTGGACAAGTATGGAATTACTAAAAGTAATCACTAAAAGTCACAAGGCCTATCCTAAACTTGAAGAAAATAGTAGCAGACAAACATATAAACATAGTAGTGAAAAAACACTACTTGTTAATCAATATAATTTATCTACATTTATCAGTATGTACCCAGGCTAATTTCTTTTATAACCCACAATATGCAAGAGTTGGCCTTTGGAAGCAAAGGTATTGGAGAAAACTTTTACCTCTTTAAAGTCAGTTGCTCCTTCTAAGCAGTTTTTCCAAGTTTCGGCTATACTGAATAAATAGCATTAACATGACATTAATTTCGATAAATATACTGCTGTCTATGCACTGATATTTAAAGATGAGTATAACAGCAAGAAACTATGTTTACTGAAATGTACACACTGTGAAAAAGCAGATATACTGTTTCAGACATCCTCACCAACAACATTTTTTTAGATTTCTATAAGGCATATACTGTAAACATCAACATATCTACTGTACGTACAGGTAACTGAAAAAGCATCACTGCTGTTCACAAAACGTGGCTACAAGAGGGCGTAAGCACCACGACAAGCCCTATAACAAAGTAGTTTAAGTCTAACATTAGGTTTTCACTGTTTAAAACTTTATGCTGAAATGACACGCGCTACAAAGATGCAACCGTTTAATTTTAAAGCAATCTACAAAAGACATTTTTAAAATCAGGTCAGCAACTAGCTAAACAAAACTACAACAAATAAGAACAATGAAATATGAACATAAAAAACCTTGATGAGACAAAGACAAATGCAGGGACAATAAATTACTCAAGCAAAGCAGACTGAACATTTAGCATACCTGTTAAACATTCTGTCTGCATGGTCATACCGCCCATTCTGTAAACACAGCATGTGCTCGGGAGCTATGAAAAACAACAAATGAATGAGAAATGACAATTTTTTAAACTGTTAACATGTTCAGTTTCTGATTATCTGGATTTCTGCAAAAGGTCTACTTAGAAATAAAATACATCACAAGAATCAACATTGATCTTAATGTAGGCGTTACCATCATGAATAGTAGTTCAAGTGGGTAGCTACATCAGTACAAAGGAACAAATAAAGGTTTATTCAATGCTGAAAAGAGAGGAAAAGAAAGACAACATTTCAGCTGTGGAGTCTTCTTTAGGTGTGAGAGAGAGATTAGAAAACGCTCTGGGTTTTTCCTTTCTCTCTCACACCTGAAGAAGGCTCCACAGCAGAAACGCTTCATTTCTTTTCTTCTCTGTTCAGCGTCGAATAAACCTTTACTTGTTCCATCGTGGATGGTAACCGAGTTTGGTCAGCCAGGAGTTTAATCTTCACCATATGGATTAGTTGAAAAAAATCACCATCAAGAGATATCAGAGGACCTCAGAAAACAGGAGGAGATCCTCATTTGCCTGGAGAGGATTCCATAACAATTTCTAGTTTTGTATTGCACCTCATCAGATAAGATACACAGGACCAGTCCTGCCTAAATCCCCCCAAGAGCAGCCTGGATAATCATTCAGAAAATCACAAAGAACCTTAGAGTAACATCTAAGGATCTGCAGGTCTCTCACTGTGGCTAATGCCATGATCATGCCTCATCCATCAGGAAAAGACAGAACGGGAATGGTTTTCATGGGAGGATAGCCAGGAAAAAAACACTGAAAAACAACACTGCCACCTGCCTCACATTCACCAAAGTGCACCTGGAGGACCCATAAAATTCCTGGAATAATGTTCTCTGGAAATGTTTTGTGTGGCAAAAACCAATGAATGCCCTGCAGTACAAGAACCTCATTTTGACCATCTCACATTGCCAGGACCTGGACAGCCTGTCATGTTTGTTTGAATTCACATTCTCCGGAATGTGAGGTAATCCATTCATCAGCTGAAGCCGAGCTGATAGTGGGTGATATAATGTCATGTCATTTACCAAACCGCTTTATACCATGTGATGTCGCGGAAAGCTGGAGTCTACCCGGCAAGCAGCAAGGCAGGGTACACCCTGGACAGGGTGCCAGTCCATCGCAGGGCAAGTTCAAGCCCATCATACATGGGGACAGTTTGGAGGCCACGGGAAAGGCAGAGGGGGGAAATTTGGCCCTGACACTGGGATAACTCCCTACTCTTATCAAGAAATCCCCAGGGATCTTTAATGACCACTGAGAGTCTGGACCTTAGTTTAACGTCTCATCCAAAAGACAGGGGTTATATAACGATCCTAAATAGATAATCAGAACTACAACAGAATGGGGGAAAAAGAAAGTTTGCATTTTGGACATAAACAGAAATGATCTGGCAGGAACTGTAGCAAGCTCTTCCTATAAGGAAACCCTCAAATGTCAACAACATGACTCGTCTGTAAAAAGGAATGGGCCAAAATTCATAAGAAACTAATACAAGACACTGATATATAGTTAGAGGAAGCATTTACTGTCGGATCATTTTTTCAAAATTAAATAATCCAAATACAGTATACCTTATGTCACTGTGTTCTATGTTTAATCACCTTATCTTAACCTTTTATTAAGACTTTCATGAAGACCTTATTACATTTTAGGTCTAAGATAAATGAGAATACTGACCAACCTAGGAGTTTCACAGTCTTTTTCTCTGCCCTGTAGGATGAGCCTATGTCATCCACCACTGTAGAGTGATATGTATCCACCAGTTGAGTGATATGCTGGAGCCCTTAGGTACCAACAGCCACACAGCACGTCAGGAAGAAAAATTAGAAAATATTTCACCAGTTCAGTTAAGGGGGGATTTCAGGGAGGCCAGATTGTGGAAGACTAAAGTGGAACAGAGTACCACAGTTCACACCTGTACTCTTACAGTGTTATAGGATTTTTAATAAACCAGTTGCCAGGATCTTGGCTTAATGACGTATCCAGAGGACAGCTCCACCTACTGTACAACTCAGTGTCCCTGGTCATTGTACTGGGGGCACTGTTTTCTAGATGTTGGTCTTCAGGGAACAGCGTCACCTACTGGTCTACCAGCGTCATTTTCAGGATCAACCTGATTTTTCTTAGAGGGCTCCTATCCCAGTACTAACTATGCCCAGCCTTTCTTAGCTTTTGAAAGTAAGTCTGTAAAGATACAAGCAAAAGTAATGAGGAATAAGCAACGAAATGTGAGGATCATAAGGATAGACGTACCCACTCTCACAAGGTAGAAGAGCACATAACCAGGTGAGGAATAATGGCTTCCATACATGAACTTTGGCTCTGGCATATCTCTGTAACGGACCTGGACAAAAAGAAAAACACAGCTAAGTGCACTGCTTTGCAAAGGCCTCAGGTGCCTTAAACACAATCCAGAGTCAAAATCTGTATATATTATCACAACAATTAATTTAATGATGAGTGATATATACAAGCTTAATTGTGTGGGAGAGGAAATCAAGTCTGTGACTCAGCAATCACACTGATCAGGATCTTCAAAAACTGGATCACAGAAACTCAAGATACATGAGCAGATAATACAGAGTGAGTGTTGCAGAAAGTAATCTGTCCGCTTTACCAAAAAGAAAATAGGTGACTCTCTATCAAATGTTTCTCAACATTAACTTCATCCGTTCCTCTGTACACATTCATGTTAAAAGGCTGCTTTTTGTATACAACTTACTTGTATAACTCTAACAGGATATATGGTCTGAAAACAAATCTACAGCAATCTTTAACTGAAAATGCAGATATTTTGTGTTTTCACAAAAGCATGAAAATAAATTAGTGAAAAGAGTAAGACAATGAAAAATGCCTAACCCTTTTGGCACAGCAATTGATATATACTATAGGTACCAGCATATAACTTATCCCGCAATGTGAAAACTATCACTTGACACTTTTGTTATTTTCTATATATGTTTACGTTAAACTGGTGCTATAATCAATTATTTGGTCAATAACAATTATACCTGTGTAATTCTTAATCAGCAAATCACATTTGTAATGTAATTGTATTTTTAACCATATATGACCCTTTGCACACTGGTTTATTTGCAATCATGTAATTCAAATTATTGAATAGTATGCTTATACTATATTTCAAGAAACTTCATGATTGAAACAGCAGATGTGATCCACATACATCATTAGCCTAATTTCCATAAACTTTTAAGGAACAAAACTGCATTTTGCAAACAAAAGAACTCTACTTACTTGAGACAGCAGCAGTATAATTTAATTATATTTAAATGAAAGTATACATGGCACACTAATTATTAGCTGTATATAGCAATGCCTTACCAAGCTTAATTCAAAGTTATGCATTACTTTTCACACCAAACTATTATCATGCTGTCATATTCTCATATTTAAAACCATAGTAGATGATCCCAGAGGCAGGTGACCTCCCTTGGTAACTTCAAATATGTGGCAAAAGCACAATGGTACAAAGATTTTAGGATCCTGCAAACTCTTGCTCAACGACTTCAATTCTACAAAGGAAAATTGCAGTTACAATTATGGATTATTAAAATAAGTGTTCCACCAATTCATTTCTTTGAATCATTGATATGGTATTGTTTTATTCATAGCTGCAGTGACTTCAATTAAATCTCACAAGCTGTCATGTGTCCGGATGTTTGTTAATTTTCAAGATGTTACATTTTATATGTTTGTGATATACAAAGACCCAAGGCAGAACAGAATGGCAAAGTCTTCAAAGAGAAAATGTACAGTATATTCACGAGAATATTAAAAATAAAATGAACCTTGTGCCTCAAGCAGAGACTGATGCAGACTCTGACTCATAAGGTTGATATATGTATCTCACCCCTTGAAAAAGCATGGGAAAACTTTACAAATCCACTATGTTAGAGACTTAGCCTTAACCCTTACACTAAACCCATGTTTAAGATATGGATCAGGGTTTGGATAAAGATGGATTATGTGTTTAAAACTAAACTACTGACATCAGGAAGAATAAAGGGTTTATAAAGCTTGGACCTCACCACTCACCTGATCTTAAGCACCATCGAGTGATGAACTTTATTTAAATGTGTATGAGTGAAATGAGTGAACAAGTCTGTGTACCTGTGGTTGCTAACATGGGGGTTTCATGTTAGGACAGTGGTTAAGATTTGGGAAAGTTTTATCATTACCTCCCTTTTTATTCCTATTGTTTTAATATTTAATTAATTGTAGCATTTATGTTTTCTGTGATGTATATTCTTATGTATGATTCTTTTTAATATTATGTAAGGCAGGGCTGCTTCAGCACAGAAGGAAGCATAGATTGTTAATATTACTTATATCATGAATTTGATATTATGATTATAGCAATATCAAGATTAAATCTTTAAATCGTTTCTATAAATCTATACTATACATTCTTAAAACTGAACCTACAGTACCTTAAGAACAGTTAAATATAACCTAAGAACAGTTCAGTACCAAAAAAGAGACTTGTGTACTAATTCTTTCCAGTATAATGACTTAAATCACAATCGTCAATTTGAGTTTTTAAAAATATTGTATCCAAACTGGTCTTTCTGTGAAGTTAACCCTAAGCAAACCTAAGCGAGGCTCCTGACACTGGGTTAGGATTGAAGCTCACTACTGCAGTCTTGGAGCCACTTAAAAGAACGCTTACCAACAACCGCTCCAGTCTTTCTTTATTCAGCGCGCCAATTGGCTTGCTCAAGTCTCGAAATGTGTCAGGATTCATCAAATCTAGTGAAAGGAAACAAAAGACAGCTTTACAAAAAAGACTGAATTTCCGAAAAGGCATTTGAAATTATTTTGAACAACAATTTTACACTTCCTGGATGAAAGAACAGAAAGAAAATGAATACGAAACACTGTAACAGATTAAATACAATATTTAAATTGTATAGATTTCAAAGTACAAAAAACATATAGAAATGTCATTTTTATTGCTTTCTCTAATGTAGCTTAGCAAGTTTAGAATGTGAGATTTTAGAAAATGGCTTTCTGAGAATGAAGAGATGAAACCATTCCTTGGTAAGGACCAATCTTATTTTTTGCTTTATAAACAACAAACCTTTATCCACCACATTAGCCTGTCACTGTCTGATGGGAGAAAACGGAAAGGTCTGGAGTTTCAGTCACAGGGCTCCAGACTGCTACTGAAATGGTGGCAAATGGTGACAAAAATAAGAATTTGTGACAATAATTTAAAGTCTAGTCGCCATTAGCGATAGATACCAAAATGTTGTTAATTTGTGTGCATATGTGGTCAAATTTCATCTGGTGATGAGGTGTTACTTAATTACATCTTTAGAGTGCAGGCCTTATACGTCTCTTCATTACAGCACAATGTTGTTGGTTATGAAGCACAATGTTGTTGGTTAATGTAGAAAGCTAAGAAGCTACGCACTAGAACACAGGCTACTGCAAAAGTTCCCCACGCTGGCTGATCTGCTAACAATGGCGAAGCGTAAAATGACAGAATATTTTTTCACAGTTTGATGCATCTCTTTCCCGGTGGATCTTCAACCACTGCAATGGATCCTCAAAATTCATCCAGCGAACTTAATGTGAGCAAGGAGGACAGTGCATCTGAACAACCGTCTACTGTAAATCGAGCAATTAATCCGTCAACAGGTCTGAACGGCACTTCAGAACTTCGTGGCTTTTGGAATTTGCCTCAGCACTGTGGCATGTTAGGCACTGTGCCTCAGACAGAACAAATTTGACCTGTGAATCCTGTTCCTCTTGTTTGCATTGCCAATAACTACACCACATTGTTTTTAATTGCATTCTGCTTGCCCATCTTGTCTGTTCTGTTTTCTGTACGTCTTTTGATTCCTTCACCTTTTTCTGTGCAGTTTCTTTTGTAGACTGACAGCAACTCGTGTTTCTCCTAGGACTCTGGTTTAGATCAGTATTACCAGGCTGAAAGGTCTTGTGAATGCAGCAGGTCTAAACAGGTTATAAGAATACATCATTCGATATTTGAAAAGGACACGGTTTACATTTTGTGCTGACACCAACCAGTAACAAAGGCCATGGGAATTCTTCAGTTCTGAGAACTGCTTTCCAGTCATCCACGCCTTTATCCCCCTTACTGGGTTTACACTTGAGTTATTGGATATGTGAGTTGTAATACATACACCTTTATCTATCATATCTTAGTACAAAGCTGTGCAACACCAAGATTTCATTTTGCAATTTAGATTCTGAACCAAAGTGCAAACGACAAACCTTTGGTCCCATCCTTCCACTCTGGTTACGCATTAAATTTGCATTCAATGCAAACCTACTGAAAACAGGTGAAAAGGTTAAGAAATCATGCAATCTACACTGTTACTCTGATAGTCACAATTATCATAATTTCTTTCTGCTCAGTGAGTCACCGCTGAAGGGCATACCAGTCAAAAGTATTTGTGACTCTCATTGCAAACATTCACATCCTCAGAACACTTTTAAGTATTAACTTAGTTAAATCATGTCTAAATTCATGGAACAAAGATGTTTGCTTATGTGTTTTGCTTGTTTTTCCTTTATCCCATTATGCAAACATCCTCTTGCAGAGCTCCAATACAAACATAGTAGATACGATTGAAAAAATACCCTCCTAAATTTAGGTTTGAACTCAACACACAAGCTTATCTTCTTTTAAATCTATGTCTCCTTCCATTTTCAATCGTCTTATCCTGGTGTTGGTTACAGTGGCAGCATGACAAGAGGCAGAACCAGGCAACTTTATCCTCACCTACAGATTTCCACTTTCCAAAATAAAGAAGTGTCCCACTAGTGTGTCCCGTTTTGGCTACAAGGTTTCTGCCAAGTGTGACTGGCCCGAAAGAATCTGGGTGGGATTATCCTGGAGGTTAGGCCCGGCTCAACTGGCTCATTTTAGTCTAGAGAAGCGTCTATCTGAAACAGCTAAATTATTCAGCGTGTCTCAAGAGAAAAAGGCCACCAACAGCCCTGTAAAGATACCTCATGTACCGTGAATCTGTCCTTTCAGAAGTTACTATTACAATTTGGATCAAACTGTATACTGAGACCTTCAGCTGAGAACTGCAAGCCCTTTTCATCCTGAAACACTAACAACACCGCACCTATCCACTGGCCAAACGTACACTCCCACATGCCATCGCACAAGAACCCACTAAGGACAGCTGCTCCTCCCTCACCTCAGAAAAACAATCCACTTTTTTTCCGGGAGAGAACATGACATCTATTTGGAGAAGATTCTCATCATCCCCGATACTTCAAATTTCTGTAAGGTGAGGTACGTAAAGAACAAGACTTCAATGTTGTCCATCTCAGAGTGAGTGTGGGTAAGCAATCCACAAGCTGAACCCAAGCCTGGCTTGTTTCGAGAAAAATCTGAATGAGATCCTCACATCCATTACAGCAGCTACTAACAACCAAATGGGCTAGATGCGCCAAATGGACTCTAATTTATAACCTTTCTTTTTTTCTGAGGAATCTTGCCCAAGCCTGCTGCCTTACTAGTATGAAGACAGTTTATCACTGTAGTGATCTTACTGAATACTTCTAGGCCAGCCTCCTCATAGGAAGGCACCTTGATTGGTTTGAGGAGTTCCTCACAGTATTTTCTCGTATTTCTTTATTAACTTCAGTATTTACCAACTTTGACAATGCAGGAAATGTTTTTTTGACCCATTATAAGGCACTGAATGAACACAGCCCTGGGGACATCTCACCCATTTAAAGGCACTGCTTAGAAGACCTCCTTCTTTGCCTTGATAGATTCTCTTCCTCCAATGTCCGCTTCTCCACAACACAATACAAGGCCACAACACAGTGGGAAAGTAACCACCCTCATTACAGACGTTTGGTTCCAGAGTCAAAGTTATGGTTTGGAAGTGAGTCTGAATATTTCTAATTGTTACCTTCCTCCCGGGCCCTCAAGCTTTGGGGTTACCTTCCTGAACCCTTCCCTCCAAAAATGAGGTACTCCATACCCAATGGTCAGTCTCCATTGTCATGACTTGGTCATAATCCACCCTCTTGCTGCCACACTGCCCTTGTCCTGAGCCTCAGCCTTTGTCTTATGGGTAGTAAACCCACAGTCTTGCTGCATGGAGCCGTGTTTTGCTCTCAGTCCCTGACAGGCTACGTGGGTAATCCGTTGAGCTAAGCTGGCGAATACCCGATCAGACCGCATAGCTATGGGGTTCATCGGACTATGCAAGTCACTCCACCACTGCGAGGTAATAATTCTCAGAAGAGCTTCCTCTTAGTATGTGAGGAAGTAGCCCAGACCACTGAGCTGTTTTATGATATTCTAAAAACAACAGGTTTACAGAATGGGTTAAGACTGGGTTTATAGCTCATTCTATAATGATATAATTCTATAATACGGCCAGCAGCCATATCACCCTGCAACTCACAACTGGCAACTCACTGAAGCTAAGCAGGTGTGAGCCTGGTCAGTACCTGGATGGGAGACCTCCTGGGAAAAACTAAGGTTGCTGCTGGAAGAGGTGTTAGTGGGGCCAGCAGGGGGTGCTCACCCTGCGGCTCATGTGGGTCCTAATGCCCCAGTGTAGTGACGGGGACACTATACTGTAAACTATACTGCACCATCCTTCGGATGAGACGGAAAACCGAGGTCCTGACTCTCTGTGGTCATTAAAAATCCCAGGGTGTTTCTCGAAAAGAGTAGGGGTGTACCCCGGCATCCTGGCCAAATTTCCCCATCGGCCTTTATCAACCATGGCCTCCTAACAATTCCCCTCTATAAATTGGCTTCATTACTCTGCTCTCCTCCCCATTGATCGCTGATGTGTGGTGAGCATTCTGGCGCACTATGGCTGCCGTCGCATCATCCAGGTGGATGCTGCACATTGGTGGTGGTGGAAGGGAGTCCCCATTACCTGTAAAGCGCTTTGAGTGGAGTGTCCAGAAAAGCGCTATATAAGTGTAAGCAATTATTATTATTATTATTATTATTATTATAATGCTTATTCTCAGAAACTCTAAGACACAAATGGATAATTTATGGAAATTCCATCTGTAAATAGATTTTACTATACAGTATATAGCTGTTTATGTCACTTACCAAGTTCTGCACTGTTGTAATCAGCTATTACCCATGGAAAGACAGGATACTGTGAAAGATCATTACAAGTCCTATCTGCCAGATTGTTGAGGTGTAAGAGGTACTGGTAATTGCTGATATGTCCTCTCTGCCACTGTAGCATGTAGCTCTCGGCAGTGTGTTCCACCATGTGGTTTTCTGGTGAGATAATGTTCAGTCATGTAACAATGTGATAAAGCAGGTATTTTGCCAAATGTTGTATACAGTAGCATAGGAGCTACACTCAAGACTTACTGTAGCTTGCAAAAGTATATTCCATGCAAAATTATTTTTTTAAATGAATTGAAAACAGAAACCTTTTCTTTACATAAAGGGCTGTGAAGATCTAGAACAAACTACCATGCAATAGTTTTAAGACAACTCCCCAACATCTTTCAAGATGAGATAAGTTATTAAGCATTATTAAGCATTATTAAGCAAAGTGAATTTGTCCTTATTTAACATTCACGATACAAATCAGAATTCATTTAAAATGACATACCACCCCTGCAAAAAGTACTGTATACAGTACACAGTTACAGACGTTTTCACTGGACCACACATGAACTGACCTAGAAAAGTAGCAATGTAGTAGTAAAGTTCGTCTCTCTCACTGGTTTTATAAAACTTCAAATATATGTCTGAACAGAGATCATTTTCAGTGCAAAAGACTTCAAGTCCCTGAAAAGAAAAAGAGGAAGCCTATTAAAAAAGAAAACAGACACGAGAAAGCAAAAACAAGCAGCATGCATTTAGGTCTGTAAGTACTGTGATAAATGATACTCTGATTTTGGCTGAGTTTTAACTCTTGTGTTGTTAATCCCAAAATTTGAAAGACTTTTACTGTACTGTACATACAATAGTTCTAGTGACCTTGTCTCCATAATAATAGATAGATCACTGCCACCCAGTGTAGAATGCCTAAATATAGCGTTGCTGCCTCACAGCACTGCAGCTTTGGGTTCAATTCCCAGGGTGCAATCTGTGTGTGTGGAGTTTGTATGTTCTCCCTGTGTCTGTCTGGGTTTCCTCCGGGTGCTCTGGTTTCCACCCACAGTCCAAAGACACACAAAAGTAGGTTATGTGGCTTCTAGGGAAACTGGCTCTGGAGTGAGTGTGAGCGTGTTTGTGTCTCTGTGTCCCCTGCAGTGGACTGGTGTCCTGTCTACGGTGTATCCATCCTCGCAGCCATTGCTTGCTGGGATGGGCTCTGGCTCGCTCACAATTCTATATTGGATAAAGCGGCTAGAAAATGGCTGGATCTCTAAATATATACAACACATAAAACATAATGCTGTTGTTATAGGTATACAAAGGCATATTGCTGTGCCCAGTTCTCCATCCATTTGCTTCTATACAAAATATAGAGACAGTGAGAGGTTTATTCAAATTGGGCCCAGATTAACTCAAAGCTCCACCTAGCAATCACAAATTACAAATCGGTGACTGATGGAAAGTTTCCACGGAGCTGAAAAAAGAAGCATTAAGCAAAACGCAAAGGGTTTGAAGAAACTGATTGCCTTGCTACTTTCTGTGAAATGGATATTTAAAATTAATTAGTTTCTGCGAGAAATAGGCATCACTCCAGATTAAGATACAAACATATGGTAATTCACACAGCAACCAAATTGTAATTATTTCTGACATATCCACTGAACGATTCTGAATGCAACATGATGGTTCCACAAAAGCAATCTGATGGAAATGTATCTGCATGCAACATTAATCAATATACAGTAGATGCTTCCCAGTTACAGCAAAACTATACACTGATGTTTAGTCAGATTTAATGCAGACTGTATCTACACTCACCAATGGTATCAGACTATGTCTTCTCTTGTAGATGCGCCTCACACTGTGAAGCTTAATTTGTACCACAGGTTCCTAAAGGTAAACATGGCAACATTTAATATAGTTCAGGTGGGTATCTGCATCAGCATGCGTAGTCTGCAAAGGAACAAGTAATAGGTTTATTCCATGCTGAAAAGAGAAGAGAGAAAACACAACATTTCGGCTATGAAGCCAAAGGGCTTCACAGCCAAAATGTTGTGTTTTCTCTTCTTTTTTTCAACATGGAATAAACCTAACATTTAATATACATGTATTTCAAGACACAGAAGGGCCAGAAGTGTCCATTCACAATTAAATACAATGCTTCAGGCAAACCTAAACTGATGTGTATACATTTATAAGTGCTTAAACAATTAACAGCCAAAAAAAGTGGTCTTTAAACAAGCCTAAATAGTTGACATTAAGAGAATATAATGTTACAAACAAATGAAAGTCATTTGGCCCATTTAGGTCATTTAATTGTAAAAAAATATTTTGTCTGGTAAAATAAGGCAATCCTGTTTCTTTTAATTTTATTTTGAGTCACGTTTATTATAGTTTATTTCCTTAGTCTGTACTGATTGCTATGTTTTAATTTAGCATCCATCCCACTGAAACACTAGACTTCCTTTCTACTTGAAGATTTTTTTTATTTTTAGAAATGCAGTAACATCATATACAGTAAATGCTACCCACACACACTACAGATCATACATTTTGATCTTTAAGCAAAACACGGTTTTCAAGTTAGGAGATCAAAGGGATTTTTATAACTTATTTTAAATCTCTGACAACGATTGCATTTATTTCATCATTGAATGCATCTTCACTGGCATGAACAGATATTCTCCACTTTAAAAAAATCACAAGAGTATAAGACAGGAGACACAGTAGCATTGCAATTAGTGCTGCTGCCTCACAGCAGCTCCTCAAGTCTTAGGTCCTGGGGTTTAATCCTGGACTGACACCTTGTCTCTGGAGTTTGCATGTTCTCTCACATTCAGGTGAATGGCACAGCTGCCTAGTACCCTGTGCTTCTGTGATAGGCTCTGAGTAGACTCACCAGGGATATGGCTTTTTGCTAGTAAGGTACTGTAATTAATAACCCCACTGGGCAGAATTTTTAATTGCATTATCGGAAAATATTTCCATCAAGGATTCTTCAGAAACCAAAGAATTAACTTTGGAAAATATACGATTATGCGAAAGAAACATCTACACTTTCACTATACACTGTTGTTGGTTGCTAAGAAAAAAATAATACATTTCTGCAACATTACCCCTTGTTTTTCAATAGTACAAAGATCAATCTCTACTATTCATAAAGGTTGGAAAGCTTTTTCAAGGCACTGTATTTTGGGAAAATGTTTCTAATATTACATCAATACCTTTTTTCCTACCATTTTATTGGTACTTTGCAGCAGCATTCGCTAAAAGTAAATCTTAATGGTTATTTGTGGCCTCCTAATTTCTTCGGATGAATACCAAAACATCCATGACAAGATGCGAGCCATATGAAATTTCCCATTTAATAACCATAGCAGAATTGGCTCAGTTGTAACACATAAAACATATTTTCAATTTGACATCTACCCAGAGACAGAATCTGAGTCTTACTGTAATTACATAATGCTTCAGTCACCACAATAAAAGCACTGGCCTGAATAATTAAAGAAGTAACTAGAAAACGCATTTAGCAATTTAACTCCATCCCACAAATGAGTAGTAAAGTCAAAGGCTTGGCTAGGCATACTTTGTCAATTGCCTTCCCAGAACTCTCCTGGATTCCCTTTCCTTTTATACTGAGAAATAACATGAAACCACAGATTAGAGCAGGGAGTCTCCACATCTGAGCCAGTCAAATGCCTCTGTTGTGCAATTTAATTTCCCTATGAACAATTTCAGATTTTCCATTTTAATGTTATTAATGGTTTATAACAAGACAAGAAAAAGGTTAAGAATGATTTCATACAAATGAAGGTGTTTTATATAAATTAAGGCTGTCTCGTCCAGGGTGGACCCTTCCCTGCGCCTGTTGCTTGCTGGGATAAGCTCAGGCTCCCCTGTGACCAGGAAGTGCTTACAAAATGGATGGAAGGACAGAACATGACAACTAGCATTGTGAATGGCCCCTTTATAACTGAGACTGCTCTATTTACAAAAAGGCTATAGTCCATCTGTTCTTGTGCATAAAAAAATCTTTTATCGTTTTTTTCAGCACAAGAAAATGACTCACTGGATAACCGCAGAGTGGCTGAAAGTAGAGGTTTTCATCAGTTATACACACGTGTCCTGGGTTGGTCACTAGCGGATTCACCATTTCAGCCTTGCATTCCATGTGAGGCTGCTCAGAAACACTCTGAAAGCTTAAGACAAAAGGACAAGAAAAAATATGACTTTTTTAGAAGTATTTTATACAAATTAAGGTGTGTTTCCTCTAATGTTTCCTCAAAAGTTTCCTTTTTATTCTGAGTCTGATGATATAATAATTTAACATTTTTAATTTAATAGCACTAAAATACTCAGTATTTTGTTTCAAGATGAGTTTATGTGCACTCTTTTCCAAACAGGATTAGACTGTTTAAATTTAATCCCTATCATCACTGCTGAAGAGATCAAGCACTCCTTAAACCAGCTAGCTCATCCTTCCTCATGACAAAAGGAATGTATAAAAAACAAAACAATACCTGTTCTTGTCAAAAGATGTTCTAGCTAACCGTGACTGCAGATTGGCAGCAATCTAGAATACAAATACAATTTATTTTTTCTACAGCAGTAATGAAATAATTTTAAAATGTAGCTATCACTGTTACACAAAACCCCAAAACAATTGAGGTACAAACATTGAAAATCTTCATCTGGTTTTACAGCTTAAAGATATAAAAGTTGAATGTCTCAGGCTATGAACATACTGGTTTAGACTAAACTATAAGGGACCTCATGGGGAATAAGGTCCATGAGCATGAATTAGTCTTATTCTTATTTTCAAATATGTATAATGTTGATGTATGTTTATATATGTGGATTTAAAGGATGAAAAATGGAAAAAGTCCTTGTTCTACAAAAATAAGACCATTATCTCATTTATGTCTCAGTGTACAGTACCTTATCCCTTACTTATCTTACTTATCCCACTTTCACTTAATACTCAAAGACAAGGGATGTAAGCCAAAAAAGCATATGCTCAATTAGAAATGTACACTTTACAAAAGCACTTCATTTTATTCTTCCGTAAATAAGCTATACTTGCATTAGCAAAGTCTTTTTTTTCTTAATAAACCACTGGCTATTTGTCCTACATGAAGACTTTAGCTTTATTAAATAGTCTGCTACACAATCTGGTCATGGTATGCTTTCTATAATGCCTTTACTTGTTTGATTGCTGGGCTCCTTCCCAGATGTTCCCCATCCAACTGGTTTTGCACCGTAATCTTTTAGAAATTAAAACTGCATTTCTTCATGTATCTGTTTACCATGTGTTTAAAGCATTTCTTCTAGCCTAATCTGGTGCATTAGCCTTGACTAAGTTGTAAGAAGATCACCTTTTTTTTTTTAGAGCACAAAATATGATATCGGTATGACATGGCTAACCGAACAGAGCTGATGGAATTAATCATACGGTAGCTTCAAAGCTTGCAGCGCCTGCTTAGCAGAGAACACTTATGTGGTATCCTCCATATCCTCTCACTTGATACGTAAAATCTTCCTTTGCAGATACAACATCAGCACTTTAAGTGCCTCTTGTATGTTGTCTGTGTTTCAGCCCTGTGAAGTAGGAACAATGATGCAATGTAGACTGTCTCGGATTGGTTTCAGAGTTGATGTTGCAAATCTCAAAAACCTGCTTCCTCACTTGGGGTATTTGCACTGGGAGCTTGCTGATGAAGACCTTTGGCCTTTACAATATAAGTGTTCCAGCACACTAAATCCTTAAACTCTTTAAATCTTTAAAGCCTGAATAAAATTGAACTGCTAAGACCCTTACTGGAGTTGAGGCCGTAAAGAGGGATACTTTTGGTTTGAGATTATGGCACATCCATTACTAAGGGATTTCTCTTTGAATATCATGATGAAGACAACACAGGATACTGACACTCTCCATGAGATCTTACTGCTGCATTATACGATTTCAAATAACATCCTTTGATTTGAATCATATACTGTACTTTAAACTATATGTCATGTCATGATACCAGGCTGGGTGACTTATTTACTACACCTGCTGCAATCTGTCACTTTTTGCATCAAAAATATTTTTGTTTTAAATTTAAATGTAACATCTTATTTTACAGTACTAACACATCAGGATAACCGGCTGGTATGACATGATCTCAATAAGAGCTGTATTATATCTCATAATCATCATAACATTCCGCAAAGACAATGACTCACCATGGCAGTTTGATCTCCCAGCTTGTCAAGACAGGATGCTCTATGCAACTACGAAAGCAAAATATTGGCCATTAACAGAACAAGGAGTGAAACATATAACAACTCAACACAAAATAATTGTCAAGGTGGCAACAGTTTGAATACACGTGAATACCTTTAGAAAAAGAAAAAAATACTAGAACACAACCTATTGTTTTTCATACTACCTCTTTTTTTAGTAGTACTACATATAAGCAGTAGTTGTAGCAGAAGTTAAAGAAATTCTCAACACTACTTTACTGACTTGTGATTCCAACAGGACTTTTCCTCATTGTTATAACTACTCTAAATGGAAACTACTACAAGAAATACATACCTGAAGCAACGTTTGCGCCACATCTTCTGTTTTGCTTGAAACTTCAAGTTGAAATATGAAGGCTCTTTCTCCCTAAGTTCACATAAAAAGATATATTTGTAACTGGAGCATTGATTTGCATAGTAGAGTTCTAAACATTAACATTATAACATGAGGTGAATTACCTCTGGGTTACCACAGAGAACAATATGAGAAAAAATTAACAACATAGTTCCCTGTTATCAAACAACACAGCAAGCTAATCTGCACAAATGTGGCTACAAATGTGCAATTAAACATGCAAGAAAATGTTCTTTGTACCTCTAACTGTTTTCCTCATTTAAATCTGCATAAATACAAAACTATAAGAATTTATAGTGACATAAGATTGTTATGAAAATTCTGGGTCAAAAAATGTTTCCCTTTGAAAGTGACACTAAGTTTAAAAATTAAGTTGTGCTAAATTGATAATTAGGAATAATGAAGAATAATAATTCATATGAAAGAGAAATGGGCACGACAGCATGAGTATTCAGACCTTTTGCTGTGCAAGCATTCATTTTTGTGCACAAAGCTGAGTGACCTCTATCTGTGAGCAATAAAAGCAGTTCATATAATTTCAGAATAAATGTGTGTATGTAAGGCTCCTCAGTCAAGCACTGCATTGGAAGCCAAAATTCAACCATGAAGGTGATTTCAAAACAACTGAGGGATAAAGCTGTATAAAGGTAGCAGGACAAGGGTAAAAAAAAACATTTCAAAAACCTTTAATATCTCTTTGAGCACAGTGAAGTCAATCACTGAGAAATGAATGAAACCCAAGCACTGCCTAGATTAGTCTATCCCTTGAAACCAAGCAGCCAGGCAAGGAGGAAACTGGTTAGAGATGTCACTATGAGGCCAATAACAGCTTTCAAAGAGCTACAGAGTTCAGTGACTGAGTTGGGAGAAAATATCAAAGGATCAACAATATTCCTATCTTTCTACAAAGTACACTCGTTTGGAACTGAAAAAAAAAAATAGATCTAACATGAAGTTTGCAAAAAAAGGCCTAGGTCATAATGCAAAAAAGGAGGGGTTGTGGTCAGACAGACAAAATTAAAAGCTTTTTTGTTTAAATGTGTTACATCTACTACAAACCCAAAGTACTGCACCACAAAGTCAGCACAATCCCTATTGCCAAACATGGTGGAGGCAGCGTTGTTATAGTTCTATTTGTCATCAGCGCAGACTGGGAAGCTTATCAAGACCAATAGAAACCTAGATGGAGCAAAGTACTGACAAATCTTAGAACAAAACAGGCTTCAGACCTAAAACTGGAACAAAAAATTCACCTTTAATTTTTGAATGTCCTACATGTAAGAACATCTAAGTTTTTGACTGGTTTTAAGACAACCCTGAATTGAGCTCCACTGAATCGGTGGAAGGACTTCACAACTGCTGTCCCCAAAAAACTCGATAGAGCTTCAGCAAATCTCCCAATAAGAATGGGTAAAAAGTGCACCAAACTGGTGTGCAAAGTTTGTAGAGACTCACTCACAAATTCTTGTGGCTGAATTCAAAGCTCTGAACACTTAATACACCACATTAATGGGCACTGAGACAGACAATAAGATGGGGTGGCACTGTGAATGGGGCTGTATTAAACAGGACAATTTGCACACTGGTGTAAAACTGTTCAAAAGGACAAATAAGAGAAGTTAAAGGAAGATAAAAAGGGAATCAACTGTACTAGAATTTACTGTTGTAAGGAACCTATTAATCAAGTCAAAAGAATCAAAATAATAAAAAGCTATATTCCTACAATTAACTATATACACTGTTTCAAACTGTATTTGTGTCTAGCATAAATTTATGTTTCCAAAAAACTGTGTCCAAATAAGTACAGTAGTGGTCTGTGGTAACAAGTTTTCTTAAAGAGATTGTTTCTAACACTCAGCAGTAGTACTAGAAAAGATCACACTTACTCTTTCAATCTTATAAGGAGCTACAATATTGTCTTCTTTAATGAAGTAAACCTAAAATAAGAAAACGTGCTTTAGCTCACAATCAGCATCTTGAAAGAACATTGTTCAAATTAGTCCCATTGCACGCAGTTCAAAACAGTGGTGTGCATCCCGCCAAGAAACATTTTGTGGTGTAACATCATAAAAGGGTACAGCTTCCTATCATTAAAAAGTAACCACACAAAAGTCAAAGTATATTTTTAAGATGTGTTTCTTCTATTCCAAGAAAGAAGCTGTTCTTCTGGTAGGGACAGAAAAAATACTATCTACTGTATATACACTGAGACCATTGAACAGTATTTCCAGAATCATGAAATAGAGGAGATCTGTTTACTGATGTGACAAAAAGGGTTATTTTGCGACTGTGCCACAAATGGAAACACTACTTATATTTTATAGATATACAACAGTTCTAAAAGCAAGTGTATATTTCTAAAACCAGTCTTTATTTTTAAGTGGAAAGTTTTCTGCAGCATGCTCCGGCTTTAAGTGCCTCATGCAGTTAGTATACAGATTATAACATGTATTATAGTTTATAATATATAATATGAGATATAACACTTGTGTATTACACCCAATAAAAAAGCTCAAGGCATAAACCAATTAAATTGTCCACATTATTTCAGAAACTCATTTTAAGAAAAACTATAAAATGCACATACATTTTCAGACTTGCAGATGTTATCTTACCTGTCGGCACACAACAAGTAATCCGCTGAAATTAATTCTGAAAAACAAAAAAATATCGATTGATGTTTCGAAATGATGACAAAGTGCAGCTGAACTAAAAGCATTCACAAGATACTTACTCATTGAAAGGATTTTGAGCACTCTCTTCGATTGCTTCAATTTTGCTACAGTCTTTAAGAGGTATCTAACAAACAAAAAAAAAAGATTTTAAAAACTAAGTGGATATCTTTTACACACACCATTTGGAGGAAATGTTAAGCATACTGTACCTTTAAAATAGGTTCAGCTACCGGTTCTGGCTCAAAGATTAGGGATTTTGAACAGATTTTGAGAGATCCTCTAATTGGCCTGGAAACAAATATATTGGACAATAAATTTAACTTTAAAGAAAGAAAAAATGGAAAAGAATGATTTTTGAAAGCATTTTTTTTTCAATAACTTCATGAAAGGCTTCATCCATTTAGCATGTGAAGTTGATCGTATAGTGTATTAATAATACTTAAGTAAATTAATATTATTGTTGGTAATGCACATCAAAGAGAGAATTCCAGCTTACTGTGCTTAACCTTACGGGGATATTTGTGTATACTGTGTCCTACCAGTGACAATAAATTGTAACCATGTTTCTTTGTAATAGAGCTCTACAAGAAAGAAAAATGTAAGGTTTCAAACCACTGACCATCTGTCAAGTACTGTATGTGATCCCCTCACTTTTACCACAGCATTGCTCATTTAAACATAACAAGGCCAGCATGCTTATTACCATGTGAAATGCTCTAGAGTTACAGGTCCATTCATAATATAATACAGAAGAGAAAGCTTTTGGCATAGAATACACTGTTCATTTCAATTACCTTTTCTGGGCTGTAATATTGCTAGCCACATGGTGCGCTGAGTGCTGTTCAAAATAATATTCCTCCAGATCAAGTAGTAACAGGGAAAACCTGAGAAGAAAAGCAAAAACAGTTTAAATCAAATATTTCTTGAAAAACTAGTTTATTTCCACCACCCACTGCAGATGATCTGTGTTTATCAGAGGTTCTGGATTCTTCACAAACACTGGCAAACAAAGTCCATAATAAAGCCGATGATAAAATCTAATAAGGATTTTAAAGATTAGATTATTACTGAAGTCTAAGATGCTCTTTTTCTTGCGCTTAAAATACTGCTGTACTGCAAGTTTAAGAAACAGAGTTACTGTAGGTAAATGTGAGGCACATGAGAAATGTCTGGTGAGGTCTTTGTATTCTCTAGCACAGTTCCAGTGAGGTGGACTCAAACAGTCTATATTATTTATAATTAACAACACAATGTAAGCACAACATGACACTAGTTAGACTACAACATATAGTATAAGTCAATTCATTCCAGCGGCCTACAGACATAACATCCAAGAATTCTACCCTTGTAATCTGAAAACAGTATTTACATAAACGGGCATAAGAAAACAAATGAGCATTCGAAAACAGAACTAAATCTCCCTTCCTTCAAGGAAGCCAAAAGAGAATGAGAAGTAATCTCTCTATTCTAAAAATGCAAACCAAACCAAGAGAGAATATTTTTTCAGTGAGGATTCCATAATACAGGAAACCAGAACAAGCAGCAATCTCTCGATAACAATGTTCAAATTACATAGCCAGAATCTGGCCTCCAATACCTATTAAAAAAAGGTCTTCTCGTCTGGCACATTTTAAAGTAGAGGAGGGTGACAGTGAAGTTACTTCTCTCTGTATCTTCTCCTCTTCTTTCCCATATCTGTATTCATGCTGTGCCCTATTGTTGCTGAATGCTCTAATTACTTGCCATTTAGTTCATTAACCAGAGTAAAACACCAGAAACCCCATTGACCACATGTTTACCTGCCTCTTTGGCAGCTAAAGAAACACCTCAGATACCCAATGCATTTTTGTTTTTTTAGTAAGGCCTTGAGTAGTGCAATCAGGATGTGAGCTGTAGCTAAACTTGGATAACACTGGGCTACAGCATAATAATATCTTAACCGATGGAAATTTGGAATTTTGGGACATTGACCTTCAAATGTGCATACAATTTGTGCATACATATAATTTAAATATTGTCATAAACCTTAGTCACCACACTGCCAGATTGCAATTTATTTTTTCATACACTAAGGGAGTTGGGTGACCAAACAGTGTCACTTTGACTGGAAACAGGGAAGATGTTCTAGTATGAAGATTGTTCTGAAAATTCTTTATAAGATTTTCTTCTCATATAAATGAACAGCTTTTGATAATTGTTTCCTTCCTTGGCTGTATTTTGCTGAGAATGTCCCGCAAACCCTATCAGTGTGACTGGCAATATGCCTCTGCATATGGCATGCTCCATTAAATTGTGTTGCACTCAGACATTTTCTTCTAGTTTGAAGTGAAGAAAGATTCCTTTACTGAAACTGGAATGATACTTACACACAGAGTGCATATCCACTTACACAGGGTCCCACAGTAACGATCAACGATTAATTTTACTTTTTCACAGCAGACGAATATGAATACAAAACACAATTGGCACCCCTCCCTTGCCCTTAGCTGCCCAAGAGGAAATTGGACAAATGTGGAAGAAGTACAGTACATTTATTAACTAAGAATTAAACACACAATCAGTTGTAAACTGTTATATATATTTACTGATGGAAAAAAGAAACTCAACACCTCCTCCTCCACACTCTGGCCCTCCCGTCTGCGTGGAACAGGCTGAAGAGTGACTCGTCCGTGAGGAGGACCTGATGCCACTGCTGACAAGTCCATCGCAGCCTCTGTCTGGCCCAAGCCAGTTGGGTATGACGTCTAGGAGGTGTGAGCAGAGGGCCTCTGACAGGTCGCCTTGCTCTAAGGCCAGCAGCATGGAGCCTCACTGTCCTGTCACTGATGCGGGCATTGTGTCTGCTGGCAGTTTCAGCAGCAGTACAGGTGGCAGATCTGAAACGATCTCTCAGATGGACCAGTCTGATGTGTCGGTCCTGCTCTGGTCTGGTCACTCAAGGGCGACCAGATCTTGGACTGTCATCTGTCCTGCCGGTCTGCTGAAACCTTCACTGCAGTTGGGACACAGTGGAGCGGTTTACACATGATGTCTGGCAAATTGTCTGGCAATTTGAGCCATTATGGAATGCACAGAAAACTGACTAAGTTTGGCCTTTTTCTTAGGCCTAAGTGACTTTCTTAGGCCTTCTTAGTGACTTAAGCTTAAAACAAATTGAAAAGTTTTTGTTAAAGTACATAAGGTAAACCAAAGTATTCTCATTCCAGAAAATATTGCGTTTCTTTTTTCCATCAGTATATACAATACATCGATTTAAGCCTATTCCATCCCAATTTATACATCAATACAGTAATGAACATTATTTTACAAAGCACTTTTCATTATAAATGATCACAGTATACTAAAAAGAGAAAACAGTTTAATAGAAAGACTCAAGCAAATGGCACCAATATTCTGAAATCATATAATCTACACAAATGCCAATTTAATTAATTAATTAAGAGCGATTAAAGGCATGATTTAAAAACAGAAACTTATTTTAATTACTGATCTCACAGAGAAAGTATGCCAAAGTCTAGGTACAGTAGGTGCACAGCAGGCAAAGGCATTATCACCTGCAGTGTATAGTCCTGTAAATGGGAAAAACAAGAGACCAGAATCAGAGAGTGCAGCTAAGGATGCAATTTATTAAGGCGCCAGAAACATAAGAGGTAATGATCCCCTCCTAACATAAGGGGGAAAGTTAAAATAAAGAAGTATTTGTAAAGATTTTTTTTCCCACAGTGTGGCAAGTATGCCATTGTAGCAGCCGGATCTGGGTGAAACAAAATCGTGGACTTCCGCATCAGGCATCGACACAACAGGACTAAAATGAGCAAAATTCCTAAGGCAGAGGAAAGATATCTGAGTGATATGCTGGGAAAACAGCAGATCAAAAGTTTGAAGGGTCATAGAAGTCATCAACATTTTCAGTTAAACACGCAGAGAGCTTAGTAACTGAGATCACATTACATCACGGATCAGCTGCAAAAAATACTTAAGGATTTAAGGTTAATTCTTGTGGAACAATAAAAGAAAACAAATCTGTATTTGTAATGAATGCCTAACAAATTCACATACATTCAATATACACCAAACTAGAAATCCTTACCTTATGTACAGTACAACTACAAAATATTGAAATCAAGAGTACTTAGGCTACTATTAGGTTGTAATTTATTCCAGGACTACAGCATTATTTCGAAATGTTAAACAAAACTTATTAACCTTTAAAACTCTTAAAAATGAGTCACTGTTTTTAAGACAAGTAAGATACACACAAATACTGATTAAATAAAATTCAATATCTGCCATCATAATGTCATTGTTTACAACTGTCCTTTCTACAGCGTAGCACACTTTAATGTCTAGATTTCTGTAGACTTTTAAGTGTAAACTTAACTTTGCGGTGCAAACACAGAATCTTAAGATGCATCAGACACATTTTAGATTCAGTGTCATGTTACAGTACATGAATTTAGGAATTACATATTTGACTATAGTGTTTGAATAAGAAAGGAAAGCAAAGCTGAAAAGCGTTTAAGACTACACCAAGGAAATTGCAGGTGCTGTAACATCTGTCACAAAATTTGAAAACAAAAGTCAAATTAAAAACATGAAAAACGTGTTCCCATCATTCGAGATGACATGGTGCAAAAACAATCATCGTATACGTACACAAAACTACACAAAACAGCATACCAATTATTTGAGAAGCTGGAAATCGATTTCTTGTAAGTATACAGACGAGAAAAAATAACAATTTCATAAAAATGGGAAAGAAAACAGAATTATACAGTTATAACTGTAAGAAAACTTTTTAACTACCCTCTGATTTCTAAATAAAAACACCGAATCAACCATTAAAAACCTATACGCAATTTAAAATAATCTGAGATCAAACTAAACATTTTAGAGTCTGTGCAAAATTATAATTAAATCAAAAGCTGGACTGATACCTCATCTCATCTCAGTCATGCTATACTTGCTCAGTGACCTCAACACCGATAAACTATTGTTTAAGTACTGTAACCATCTGTGACCGGACTCAACAACGCGTTTCTTGGAAGCTTGCCGGAATGAAATCAATGTGTAGTGTAAAAAAGCCGAACATTTTCTGAAAATAAGACACACATAGAGCAAACGCGAAATAGTATCAGTGGCCTAGTCCAAGCTCACAAATCCAGGAGGCTCGGTTAATATACGTCTGAAGTAAAAGCGCTCTGAACAGGAAGCTCTGTTAAGACGCTGCCGGTCTGTCTCCATCAAAACATGCGAGGAGAACGATGTATTTCTACAATGTTATTTATTCAGCCACTTCATATATTCTGTCAGGTGCAGCGGGTTAAATGTTTTCCAGCTCACTTTCATGATAAAATCACAAACCTTTCTTTGGATCGTTCTTTCTTCTGTATAAAAGCCATTGCATACACCCCGTGGCATTTGTGAGTCAAACACAGGATGTGCAGGGTAAACAAGGAAACTGACAGCGAAACCCAGTAGCAGCTTAGGGTGGGCAATACGTCTGCAATACCAATTAAAAAGACAACGTACACAGAGCAGGAAATATCGGACCTATATCCGTGTCACTATTTTACAGAAGCTTTCATACAAATCACTGATTCACATGGTTTCTAAGTACTTTGAGGTTTTGAGGTTCTCATTATTGTTTTGTTGTGTTTGGAAGTGCTTTTTAGTACTTCCTCTTGTAGGTTACATATCAATGTTCACCTTAAAGTAGACATACTGTAGGCTAACATTATTGGTAATTTCCTGCTCCAGGCGTAAAGTTACAGAAAATGAAGGTATCTGCATGAAAATTTAGAATCTCATGTAAATAAAATAAATCCTTATGAATTAATGCAAAGGCTCCAAAGGGTTCCATAAGAAATCTTACAAGGGAACCTACTGTACAATTCAAGAACTAAGGAGTGCCTTAAGATGTCATGCAGGACTATGAGGGGACATCATTCAAATTTTCAAAATCCTCAAATAAATGGACATAGTCAACCCAGTGAACTTCTTCAAAATGAACAGTGAAACACAAACCAGTGAACACAATTAGCTTCTAACTATCAAAAAGGCAGGTGGGCCACATTTGTAATCTGTCTTAGGTTCTTGAATATCAAGTTGAATATATTAGGTATATATTTTTATTTTATAATGTGACAGAATGCAGGAAATGTTGAAGAGAAATGGAAAGAGCAAAGAACCCTTACCTTCTAGTGGCACAAAATTACAAACTAACTAAACTTACGGCAGCCCAGTGGCGCAGTGGTTATCTGCTGCCTGTGCTATCTGTGTGGAGTGTGCATTCTCTCCATGTGTGCATGGGTGTCCTCCAGGTACTCCTGTTGTTTCCCACAGTCCAAAAACATGCTGATAGGTTTCTGGGAGAAGTGCCTGTGTTTGTGTTTGAGTGTGTCCTGCGATGGACTGGAATACTGTCCAGGATGTATCATGCCTTGTGCCTGTTGCTTGCTGGGATAGGTTCCAGTCCCCCTGCAACTCTGGATTGGATGAAGTGGTTAGAAAATGGACAGGTAAACTAAACTTTCATTGATGTACGTTGTCTATCTGTAATAAAGCATAAATCCAATGAAGCCCGTGGAGCAAAAGCTGTAACCACTTTAGGAAGTAATTTGTTGATTTCATGATTTGTTGTGATCCGGGTAATAAAGGTTTGGACAAAAATCTTTATTATAAATCTGCTAAATCTTATGATTTGTGCATTTCATTTTTGTGCATTTGGGACAGACACATGTTAAACATTTTATTTACTGGGCATATTGATTAATAGAACATAGTAAAATAATCCTTTAAAAAATTGTGTTGCAATTTAGATACAGTAATAGTAAACATTTAATCAAGACTCTGTATTTCAGCTAACTGAATACTTCAGTGTTCACATACTGTACGTCTATGAGAAAACCTTAAATCATAATAAAGTTAAACAAGATGATACATTATATAAAAGAATTGCAGAATATAAAATAAAATACTGAAAATATAAAATTTGCAGAAGGTTCCACTTTATTTCTCTTTCCACATCGAGGTGTAATTCATGAAATTCATGAATTATGCAAAACGTGAAAGCTGTATTTTGGTTTGCATAAGACAGCTTGTCACCAATTTGAATAAATAAAAAATAATAACGTTCTTTATTTGGTGTATCGATCACTGGCAGAAAAATAATCAACTTATATGTTTTGTTTTGTGTTGTTTTAAACAAATGCAATTTAATTTGTAACAAGATCAAACAAAATTGATTGATAACTACAGTCTGACCTTAGAAAGTAGAGTAGATTTTCTGTGCTTTACCATGAATGAAACAAGAAAGTATAATAATACAATAAAATACTCACAGACTTGTGCTCATGAGAGTTCTAGCCATACAAAGAGCAGAAGGAAAGAAATGCTTTGATGTCACAATACTCTCTCTTAAGCCAAACATACAGTATATTGTATTCGCAAGTAAAAAACATGAACAAGCTTCTGTAAGATTGGAAAATTTAAAAATGAGTTTTAAAGCTTTCTTTGACACTTTTTCCTGACTGTTATGCACCTGTATGCCTGACTGTCACTCAGTTTGTGCAATATGTGTAGTTAACATTTTCAGTTTGTTGCAGGCTTACACTTATACCTGTATTTCTGAAACTATAAATTATGGATTATAATAGATTGAACTCTCCGTTTATGTGACAATCAGATGTGCTCCGGTCTGAGTGCAAATTTTTGTTAGAACTTGTTCTTATAGAAAGCACTGGTGATTATTTCACATAGCTGTAATTACAGAAAATCTCTCTTTTCACCAAGTTAAATTGGAAAAAAGGGCATTAAACCGTAAAGTCTATGGGCCTCCATTTGGTGAACTCTCAGTTAATTAAGATTGAAGAGGCTTACATTGTCTGTAATTCTGTTTAATTAATTTAAAAGTCATGATTATATTTACATGTCATGATAAACCTGATTTGAGTAGTATACTGAAAACAGCAAAAAACATATATAATCAATGTAAGGTAATAGGTAATCAATGTAAAGGGAGATTATATAGCAGACTATATTAAGTGCTATAATTTGAAAACGTCACATTTCAAAACCTAAATATGTCCACGATTTCCATCTGTTAGCATTTCCTATTTAGAAATTTGCTTATGGAGTATCATTGCTCATATTTTAATGCTTCATTTTCACTAGTTCCTTTTTCTTAATCTAAGCCAATCACATTCTATACTGTACTACCTTTCTTTCTCTATTTTTCATTCAGCTTTATTTAGCAAAAAAGGGTTTAATTAAAGTTGCATGCAGGGCTCTCGTTTCAAACACACATACCTCTATTAACAAGAAAAACTCATCAACAACAGTGTTTAACAGCCTTCTGCCTTCGACTAAAGTGTTGTATAATTATGAATCAGCTGTTCTTAACAAATTCACACCAGGTGGCAGCAGCAGTTTACATTTGAGAAAAAGTAAAGATCACGCTTTTGCCATCAGGTATGAATATAAAAGACGGCAAAATTAAGTCTTAGAAACTTTGTATGAATGTTTTCTTTCAGTAAAATCTTTTTTGCTTTAATGGCAAGGATTGTGTCGCATTCAAAATGAAAAATTGTCATTGTCCCATTTGCAGTAGGCCCATTGTGGGACTTTTTGTTACGAAGTGTTTTTCAGGACCCTATGCAGATGATAGAAGCTGGAAGGGAGTGCATCAAACACGGGGAGGAGACGGCAAGGAACTGGGCAGGTTGACTAACAGGGAGGCATGAGGATGGTGCACTCGTGCTCGGGGGGGCGTGGTCCAGGAGAACAAGTCCGAGGAAGTACAGGTAGGAAAAGCGGGGCGAAGTCCAATAGTCCAAAAACCGGGAAATCCAGATGAGACGACAACAAGACAAAGTTAAAAACCGGAACAGGATCCGGTGCTGGGAGAGAGAATAAAAATGGGGATAACGGGACCAGGCGCTCTGAGCCCCAGACTCAGCTGGGTCAGGACAGCGATAGGAGCCCTATGCCCTCAAGCCGTGGGCGTGGGGCGACTAGGTGGTAGGCGGGCCTCCGGGCGTCCGTCTTCCAATGCAGAGCCCGGAATGGAGTGAGCGTCTGGCTTTTATGGAGGGGCTGGATTGGAGACAGGTGCACATTATCAACTACAATAAGATAAAATAAGATCGCTTTATTAGCCATATACAATTTCTTGCATTAGGAATTTGTCTTTTCGCATACTCCAGCTTGTTCTTCATGAGACACAGACACACAGACAGGGAGAGAAGCTTGGGGTCACAGCGCAGGGTCAGCCATTGTACAGCGCCCCCGGAGCAGTTGGGGTTAAGGGCCTTGCTTAGGTGCCCAACAGAGTAGGATTCCTCTGCTTGCCGCGGGATATGGGAAAGAGACGGAGCACCCTTAAGAAGAGGGATTACAATCATGACACTTTTGTGCTTTTTCTAAAAGTATTCTTCAATATATCATGATTTATCAGAGATGTGTTTATAACTTCCAGGCTACCCTTAGAGACCATACTTGGCGTCTGAAGTTTGGAAATGATGAGATACAAATGATTTTCTCTCTCAGAACCATACTGTGTATTTTAAATTAACTGAATGCCGTGAGATATTATGGTTGTACATACCAGTAGGAACAGATTTCTGTTGATGAACAGTGTGATTCTTTAAGAACCATTACAAAATTAAATGACGACAGACGCCCACAACCCACAACTTTGTTTCTCTGCAAAGGGAGGAATAAAAAGTTAAAATGTGCCTTCAGTTCTCTGGTTTATATGCACTTTGTCATAGGTTCTGATTTACAGTATGCTTCAAGATTGAATCTGAAGAAGTCCATTAGGCTGACATAGTCAATAGTTTGAGGTTTTGAACACTTAAATCAGATCTCATTGAATCTTCTCTGTTCAAGACTAAAAAGACTAAATTCTCAGAGTAGGTCATTCTTTTAAGCCTGGGAATGCATCTTGTAACTAATTTCTGTGCTGCATCTGGAGCAGCAGTAGCAGTGGAGCAGTAGCACTGTGGCTAAGGATCTGCGCATGTGGCTGGAAGGTTGCCGGTTCAAATCCTACAGCTGGCAGAGGAATCCTACTCTGTTGGGCACCTGAGCCAGGCCCTTAACCCTAACTGCTCCAGGGGTGCTGTACAATCACTGACCCTGTGCTCTGACCCCAAGCTTCTCTCCCTGTCTGTGTCTCACGGAGATGAATTCCTAATGCAAGAAATTGTATATGGCTAATAAAGTGATCTTATGTTATCTTATCTATTTTGTAATAGGATCAAGATCAATCGAATCTTTTTGGCTTTCCTTTGCCACTTCTATAGTGTTGGCTAATCCTCCTATTATGGTATCATCTGTGAACTTGACCAATTTACTAAATGTTGTAGAATTTAGATAACTGATATACTCTAAATTAGGGGGAGTAGTGGTAATCATAGAGACCTCTTAATATAATCTATTATCTTGTTCTCTAGTTACCTAAAATGTGTCTCCAGACACATTTATTTCCTTGAATCTGTACTATCTGTATGCTAGTTTTCTCTATTCACTCACAAAATGATTTAAAAAGACACTTCCTACAGTACAGTTTGTGTACTACATATTTGTTATTCAATCCAGTTACTGTTGCACACATTTTACATTAGCATAAGAAAGGAAACAAATAAGAAGAGGACGTTCAGTCCATCTAACCCATTTATAGTAGTAGTTACTTGCTAAATGATCCAACCATTTCTTGAAAGAAGCCAGGGTATCGGCTTGTACTTAACAATATGCAGTTTCCACTTGTATGTCCTCTGTTTTAGGATTTATTTTTTTTATTTTGAAAAAGTCTACTACTGTAGGTTGACACCTGCAATATGGCGTTTTGTGAACTTTATGTTTTGAAATTAGAAGGAATGTGCTGTGATATGTGCCATTAGTGAACTATGAAATTACATATACTGGGTATAGAAATCACCACCCCTTTCAAAATGTGTACAGTACCTTTTGTTGTACTCTGAAAATAAAAACAAATTAAATTAGGCTTGTTCCATTTGTATTTACACACAGTAACCCACATTAGCCAAGTGAACATAAAATTCTAAAACATTCTGAAAATTAATTAATATTACAACAGTAAAATACCTTATTTGGATAAGTGAACACCCCCCTTACAATTGCATTTGTAAACTTTCTCAGGTATAACCAATCACCTTACACATCACTAATTGGCTCCCACCTGTGATCAATTGTGGTGATTTTGATTAGTTCCGAATAAAAGCAGCTGTTTCTAAAGGATTCCACTGCTTGGAAGTGCATTTCAAAGCAAAGAATCCACTATGGGCGGAAAGGTGCTTTCAAAAGAACTTCAAGATAGTTGTTGAAAGGCACAAGTCAGGAGATGGGTATAAAAAGATTTCAAAGGCTTTCCGTATCCCATGGAGCACAGTCAAGACCATCATTAAGAAGTGGAAGGCGTATGGCACCACCCAGACCTTGCCTTGATCAAGCTGTCCCTACAAACTGGATGACCGAGCAAGAAGGAGACTGAAAAGAGAAGCTATCAAGAGGCCGATGGCAATTAAAGGCCTGATGCTTGTTCTATGGCAAAAACTGGTCATTGTGTGCATGTGACAAAATATCACAAGCGCTCCAAAAATCTGGTCTGTATGGGAGGGTGGGAAGAAAAACGCCAATCCTTAAAAGCCACATCAATTTTGTTTATGTTTTGCTAAAAAGCATCTTAAAGGTGCTGTGGTCAGATGAGTCCAAAATCAAACTTTTTGGCTGGAAGGCAAAATGGTACATCTGGCGGAAACCCAACACATCCTACCATCCAAAGAACACCATTCCTACAGTAAAGCATGGCGGTGGCAGCATCCTGTTGTAAGGGTGTTTCTCTTCAGCTGGGGCTGTGGCACTTGTCAGGATAGAAGGGAAGATGGAAGGTGCAAAATACAGGCAAATTCTTGAAGAAAACCTGCAGCCCTCGGCCAGGAAGTTGAAAATGGGAAGATGGTTCACCTTTCAACATGATAATGACCCAAAGCACACCGCCAAAGCAACTGTATAGTGGCCGAAGGACAGGACGGTGAATGTCCTTGAGTGGCCTAGTCAGAGTCCCATCCTAAATCCCATCGAAAATCTTGGAATGACTTGAAGAGGGCAGTCCATCAACTGTCACCACGCAGTTTGACTGAGCTTGACCAATTCTGTAAGGAGGAATGGGCAAATATTCCTCCCTCTAGGTGTGCAAAGTTGGTACTGTATGTATCCAAACAGACTCAAGGCTGTAATTCAAGCAAAAAGTGCTTCCACCAAGTATTAACTCAGGGGGGTGTTCTCTTATCCAACCCAGTTATTCTACTTTTTTTTTCAGAAGTTTTGCATTCTTTTTTTCACTTGGGTGTTGCAAGGTACAATTTGTAAATAAAACGGGAAAAAGCCTGATTTTATTTGTCTTTTTTGGGGCTTTAGGGCAACAAAAGGTGCACATTTTGAAAGGGGGTGGTGACTATACCCACTGTATATAACAGAATTATGTCATTTTCTGAATCCAGCAGTATAAGCACAGAAAAAAGCATTGTAATGAGGGTAGGAATGAAATAATTTCTGAGGTATATTTTAAGGGAGTGTGACCTGAGTAATTCGTTGATTATTGTTTGAGTTGTTCACATTGTCCCCACCCTGTCTCCTTGGTGATAAATCTTCAACAGACTATGAAGGACTTTGCACCCCTCACTGAAATATGACATATTGACTCAATTACAAAACCCTTGTTGAAAACAATGCTGTGTCTATTACTGACAGTCAACACAAGCATTTGAGAAAGCGAGCATTTTCCACAATGAAATAATAATTGGAGGACAAAAAGCCAAGGAAATTATACGGCAGTTTCTGGGAGATGTTCAGTTCTTCGCTATCCATTATCATTTGCTCTCAGCAATTTTCTCTTTAACAAATATTTTAATTTCACGCTTTTTTAAAGTTTCCATGTTGCTGTTATATGAAGATTAGCAGAATGCAAATGCACTTCCAGTTTGTGTTGTTTTGAATTGCACTATTTTGCTTACAGGGAATATTGAGGGAACAAGCAACATGAACCACAAGGTGGTTTCTTTAATGAAAGTTACATAAAAGTTTGGCTATACAGTTAGTTAAATTTCTTGAATAATTCAGGGTGGCAAAGCATTTTTATAATACTAAGGTACAGTATAGGCCTATAGACTACATACAGTACATTTGCTAATGTGTCCATATCTGTAGACTCATTCTATGTGTTGTGGAGCCATGTGCCACTTTTCCATAGTTATAATTTTCTATGCTTATTTTCTTTTCATAGATCTTTTCCTGTCAGTTAAGACTATATGTTAATTGTTAAATCAATTTAAATTATCAGTGCACTGCACTACTCTTTTTCCACAATTCTATTGATCCAAGAAATTTGCAGCACCTAAAAAAACTAAAAGAATGCAAAGTATTTAAACTGCAAAACATACCTTTTGTAACTAACTGGGAGGTAAATCAATACATTCCATGGTCTGTTTCTCTTTACTTTTGCATCATTACAGCTAACTTTCCATGCCATTAACTTGTAGAATATGTATATCATTTAGACTGGTCAGTTTGGAATGGCAACTTCTATATTTATGCACTTGATATATACTTTTTAAATCAACAAAGTCATTGTGCCTTTTAATGTATAATATATATATAGGAAATTATATGTTATTTGCTTTTTAAAGCATTTAACATTTTACAGTAAAGGATAATCAATATAAAGGGAAATTATATGTTGCAATATTCAAGATGTAAGGGAACACCACAAGGATCTGCGTTTTAAAAGCCAGCATTTTTCCAATTCTTCAAGTTTTTGGAGATCCCTGTATTGCAGTGAAGAATTCATGATTGCTTCATCTTTCACTGGTACATAGAAGATAAATTAAATAGTATCAATTTACATTGTACTTCTGACGGCTAATAAAAAGTAGAGACAACTTGTCTTAATGACATTTTTCTCACTAAACCATATCATTAATCTCTTAAATTCTTTTACTCCCTGGAAATACATTTTGAATAGATTTTAAATTTTCTTATGATGACTTAGCATCAGTAGATGACCATTCCTCAAAATGAAAACTACTGTACAAGCTGATATTATCTATAAGGCTGGAAAGTTTTGTTCTTGGGGAACATGAATGCTTCAGTGGTTTTTAATAATGAGAATTTTGTCCAAAGCATCAATAACAGCTTTGTAATGCTGAAGTCTGCTCCAGAAAACCACCCATCCAGGCACACAAGGGTCCATAAATTGATCTCTCTAGGATGAGAACTATAAGAAATAAACAAATAGGTGCAGCACTGGAAGAACTTTGGAATTACCAGTGTTAACAAAAACTGGTACAGCTTCTAGATCAGTTGTGTCAAACATAACTCAACTGTTGCCTGGGCAAGCCAGAAGTGATTTAAATGTACTTCAAGCAGACGATACACACCATAAATTATTGAAATAAGAGGCACAGCCATTACATACTGTTCCTTGTAAGTGTTTTTCAGCAATAACTCTCTTTAAAATTAAAGTAGCAATCATTGTATCTAGAAGGAACAGGTAAAGGTTTATTTCATGCTTTCAGCATGGAATAAACCTTCATCTATTCTCTTGCAGCCTATATCCCTTGCATGCTGATGCAGCTACTGTACGTACGTGAACTTCTTATTTGTATCTAGATGTCAGTTTAGCAAAATGTAATCATTACCCATATTTTAAATATCATAGCGGTGATTACTGTACACCGTGTGAATCTGTTCTGTTCAATAGAATTTTGATGGCACATCTCATTCAGCAACTAACAAAAATAAATGAGCAAATATATGTATCCACCATTCTGAAATTTTCAGGTGGAACTGTACACACAGATCTCAAAGTGTCCATTTTTTCCCTCCATTTTTGTGCAGATCTGTGACATCATGAAACAGGGGCACTGCTTTTGGATAGAAGCAGAGAACCACAGGAGTGCTGCGTATCCAAGACAGATACAGCAACATCACTAAGGCAATACTGTAGCAGTAAATTATTACAACCCAAAGCATGATCTTTTTTTCGTACTACAAACCACACATGCTAGGTGGGTCAAATGGTCCCCATCATTTGAAAACATTGTGGTGCGGTATGATGTGTTGCGGTATGATGTTCTTCTCATGTTTCATAATAATAAATGAAATACAAACAAAAATGTATTTCAACATATTTAATTCAATGGACTGACGTTCCATCTAGGATGTACCCAGCTTTGCTCCAGTTGCTTGCTGGGAACTGCAGCTCTGAATTGAAAGAAGTGGGTAGAAAATGGATGGATGTATTTCAAGCTGCTATTAAAAACAATTCTTTGGGAACAGTGATAATTTTTACAGTGTCTATCACAACAATAACTTACTGCTTCTACACTCAGTGTTCTGCGTTTAGGTTTTTCAGAGGATAATGAGGCTGATTTCACTCCAACATGCTGTACTTTGTTTAGACGACCAACTTCTGTTCAGTTACTGTACATCACTCACACATGTTTATCCTATTGCAAAAACACCATTTTTGAATACTTGCATGAAACACCAGATGGCAGTAAAACTTAATGTTTCATAAGCAACATGCTCAGTACAGAGAAATTATGGATTCCTTGTAGCAATTGTGCATCTTTCTTTATCATGTACTGTAATTTAACAATAAGACAAAATTGATTATATTAAAATCAGCATCCCTGTTACATCTTACAACTGTCATAATTGGTCAAAGGTCTGTACGAATTTAAATGAAGGAAAGGAAGAAAACAACTATCTGAAAGCCACACATTTCTGGTAATTTTATGTTTGAGATTTTATGGATTTTAAAACTATTGTATTTGCACATCACTACCCAGTAGTATACTTGCATATTTTCTTTAAAAAGTACCAAACTTTTCAGGAGGATAGTATTTTAAATTCTCTACCTGATCTGTTGCACTGTGGGGCTGCTCGTGCATAATGGCAGCAGCTCATCACTCGGGTGTTTGTGTTGCATTTCAGTGGTGGATGAAATGCGTCCCTTCCTATACAGTATGTAATAAAGTTTCTCATGATTCCTTGCGTTTATTATAGCACTTGTCATCCTGAAGTATCCCAAAATCAAAGTACTTTACGTATCGGATGAATTCCCCTGAAACACCTGTGACAAATGGCAGCCGTTATACTACACAACAGAGCAGGTGGAGAAGTGGAAAATTATTTCACCGGCTGAATTGAGGGGGAATTTACTGTAGGAAAGCCAGGTTTTGCCAGCCCCGAAGCAGAACTTAGCAAGCACACTGTGGAGTGCTTTGAGATTTATAGTGTTACATAAATGCATTGTTTTCATTATTATAATTGTCCCTTATGATTTTTTTTTTATCTTGTAAACATAACATACAATTTTTGCCACAATTAATAATCATCTAGAACAAGTTAGATGTATTTCTAATTCAACAAAGTCAGAATGCTCTTTTAAAAATACTTACCAGAAATTGAATGTTATTTGCCCTTTAATTTAAATTGTATATTATTTTCTTTTCTACTATTATGTAAATATTGTCATAGTAATCAGGTGTTCTAGTTAGACCCATATTTTTATATAATCTTCCATGGTTACCTATTCTGATGTACAGTAATAGGTTTTTAAAGTAAAGGGTAATGAATAAGCAACTTAAAGGTAAATGTACAGTACTTTGCTATATAGTGTACCAGATCTATTTTGCCTACCTGTAACCATCAACGGAAGTTATTGTTATTTAGGTAGATATTACTCTTATTTTCTGATGCACAATATAAGAACGTACAGTTCAAATGTTTCAAACGAGAGATCTTTGGGCTCATCAAGCCTGGTAGTTTTACAGTGTGGGAGCTCGGATGGAGCTGCAGATGTCGCCGGTTTAAATCGATATTTTTCTCGAGGGAGACAGAAGATCGGTATGAGGTCACTGTGGAAAAGAATATAATTCCTTTTTTCAGGCGAGTTTACAAGGCTCGAGAGACGGGTGTAAGCTGATTAATTCTACATAGCGAAAAAATCCCGTCCTAGCTCAAGAACGATATATAAATTTCTAAAACAACCAACAACACGTCTACGTGGGGATCTTATATAGCTGCTCCTCTGAGCGGGAGTCACTGCGGGCCGTTAATTTATAATTGCGTTCCCACACGGCTATCCAGGGGGTGAGAAGCGAACCAAATTCCTGTCCTTTGAGACCCTCTAGTGGTGACTAGCGGGATTTCAATTCGCTGTGTCAGTAGTAAAAAAGTAATTGATTAATTAGGATTTCATCTCGCTGTTTCCTGAAATAAACCAGTGCATCGTCTGCAAAATCATGGCTAGGTAACTTAAAACTGTAAAAACGCACGTCTTACATGATTTTAGGACATACTGTTTGTGTCAGTGATATGATTGTTCTATTGAATATATTTTTGAAAACAAAAACGGTGGTTTTAAAAGCTATCTTAGATGTTAGGCAAGTACAATCTGTTATAGCTCAATCTACTGTACCTCTCACAGATTACCATTCTTTCTGCAACTGACGTTCTGTACTCAGTATTCATTTTAAGACTGCTTTGTTTAATCGTGTTGTTCTCATGTTTGCCTGATGAAATTCCTGTTACAATCAAATTAGAATTCATGGGTTTTACATGGAAGATTTATAGCAATGCAGTTTTAAAGTATACCTTAAATATGGTCTAATAGTAGTTAAGTGTTGATTTTTGCATGTCTAAAAACGGTCCCACAATTTGTATTCTACATTGCAACACGTTGTATTTCTGTATTTAGTATAGCACATATGTGGGCACTCTCATAAAAAGGTTGCTCCCACAGCAAATTCTGTTTACTTTAAGCAACATACTGTAGATCATTTTAACAGGAGTTTTCATTCATCAATGGATTAAACCATGCAAATGTTAACTATTATTTGCTTTTTTATTAATTATAAAAAATTAACAGTACCTGAGAAAAATGTTGTCAGAAAAAAAAATCTTTATTTTTGTCCCTAAAATCTTATTTTCTAGAAGGTCAGTGCAGCCATTTCACCTAACTGAATATTGCAAGGTGGGAGAAAATGACTCCATATATAAAGAAAAGTGACACACTCTGCAGAATGTGCTGTTTAAAATTTATGCTTTTCAATTCACCTCAAGTTGATTAAACAATTTCACCAGCTGAAAGGAGATCGTAAATTCTCTATAAATACCAAGCTCTGCAATATTATACCAACTAATTCTTTTTTCTTCACATATATATCTGCTATGTAAGGTCTGTCAACTAGAATTTTATATTTAACCATTTATTTATAGCAATATCAGGATCCATTTTAATATTTTCACATATTCGCATTGTAGAGTATGCCTAAAGAACCTACTGTATTTACAAAGTGGTTTGCCCCATGTTTGTACTAGCTTAAGAGGAAAATATTCTCCTATTGGGTAGAGACAAAATCATTTGAATTTCATGTAATGTACAGTATGATTATAAAGTTGTTATTTTTATTTAGTGTTATTTTAATTAAAATATGTGAATAGTTAATATTAATATTGGGGATATGCAAATATATACAGTCGGCACTGTTCCACTTAAAACACTAGTCAGGGTGACTTTCATACAGTATGAGCAACATTGAATGAATTGTATGAATCAATCATTCACCTTACAATATTAATTTTGATCACATTTTAAATACAGTATAACATATTTACTGTAAGTTAATATTTTTAATATTAAGCAGCCATATCAGGCTGCAACTCACAACTGGCAGCCCACTGAAGCTCAGCAGGTGTAAGCCTGATCAGTACCTGGATGGGAGACCTCCTGGGAAAGCTAAGGTTGCTGCTGGAAGAGTTGTTAGGGGGGCCAGCAGGGGGCGCTCAACCTGCGGTCTGTGTGGGTCCTAATGCCCCAGTATAGTGATGGGGACACTAAACTGTAAGAAAAGGTGCCGTGCTTTGGATGAAATATCAAACCAAGGTCCTGATTTTCTGTGGTCATTACGAACCCAGAGTGTGTCTTGAAACGAGTAGGGTTGTTACCCTGGCATCCTGGCCAAATTTCCCAATCATGGCCTCCTAATAATCCCCATTAATATATTGGCTTCATCACTCTGATAGCTTGTGTGTTGTGAAAGTAATGGCACACTATGGCTGCTGTTGCACCATCCAGGTGGAGGCTGCTGGTAGTGGTGGAGGTGAGTCCCCATTATCTGTAAAGTGCTTTAAGAGGAGTATCCAGAAAAGCGCTATATAAGTGTAAGCAATTATTATTATCATTTATATTTTTAATCAAACCATGAATGATCAAACTGAACAGTTTTAGGATGATGGGAGTTAAATGGCAGCAAACTTTGCAAAGAAGAAATAAAAACTTATTTTGATTACTTAATCAATCCAATCACAATGCGTTCTATTCAATGTTCTCACTTTACGTTTTACGTTATTTTTCCTGACATTTTTTTTCCTGACATTCATCCTCCATCTTGTTCAGTCAAGGGTCATTATTTCTCAGGGGCTGATATTGATGTTGCATGTCTTCATGTTGGCTTTCACCATATCTTCGAAATGCTTCTTCTCTCCTGGCCTCCTCTGATGCCATTGTCTTGGCAAAGCATGTTCTAGGAGAGTCTGGAGATTGACTTAACCCAACTGAGATGATGCCGAGTGACCATAATACCAGTGCTTTTGGTGCCTGGTTGGGAGAGCACACTAAAGTTGGAGCATCATATATCCAGTAATCTCAGGTCACAAATGTAGTACAGTATGTCTTTCTAAATAGTCATTGTCTACATGAGTGACCTGAGTGACTGAGTAACAGTGATAAAACAGTAAAACAGTGATAAAACAAATGAAGTTATTCCTGAGCATTAGTTGGGGCCCTGTAGATGACCCACTATTTAATAATGAATTCCAATAACATTTAATTTGGAAAATTTGTACTGTACTTTCCTATGAATGAAACTCCTGTAAATCAGGACACGGCAATGACAATGAGGTCAAGTGGTGGTGCAGGAATGGCTCATGTACCAACCAAAATCATTTTATTATGAAGGCATCCATAGTTTTGTGAAGTCGTAGTAAATGTGGATCTGAAAGGCACTACAGTATGGTAAAATATATAACTTGCCCACCTTGCATTTGTTGGATAGTCAAACTCCACTTTAATTCCTTTTTTTACCTTTCCTTTTTTTACTTCACTTATTCAAATGCAAATGTTCTTATTTTGTTTTTTTTTAAGAAATAGTTGACCAACTCTGTGAAAATAAGAGGTGTTAAACCTAAAATTACACTTGCTCAATCATTCCAATAAGGAACAGATCTCCAAGCCTGGATCTTGTAAGATTTTCATTTTACTTCTATATATTAATTATTAATTATTAACCATAGTAATAAAGGTAAATATCTTAGTTGGTGTAATGCTTAAACCACAAGCATATTAATATTAAATGAGCAAGAATGGTCAAGTATTTGTCTGAAACATTTTTTACATTCTTATGTTCTAAATTCCAGTCCATCTTTCATATCCTAATGTGTAGGGTATTCATGTGTAGATTTTCTCATTTATTGTCTTACTTTAAGATTATGAATTTTTGAAGAAAATCATAAGCTGTGCGAAAGTGTTAAACTATGAGTGACCCTGACTGTCATTGGAAAATAAATTTGTTTCTAGAGTCATCAAAGGTGATGCAGAAACTGCATTTCTTCAGCCCAGGGAAAGATGTGTCACTGAGGATAGATGAGTTTTATATGGGTTTGTATTGTCTTACCTTATATTTTGATGGATTGACTTTGGAGGTTATGTAAAATATGAGATACATTTTTAAATTCAGGTATAAGTAGTTGGAAATATCTTACTGGAAAAATTCTCATGATGTTAAAAACTTTTGACCTTGGAGAGCTGATACCACACAGCCACATCGTGATTAGATAGTTATTACCTAAGGTTACAGTATTGAAGCTTTATTTGACCTTTTTGTTGAAAACATAGAAAAGGTTGGTTCAAATAACTTAAGTCACTAGATAAAGAGCTATCCCAAAGAGACCAAAACTCATTGTTAGTGCTCTCTGCTACCCCCCAGCATTGACTCTATGTCAGATCAACCGAGCACTTCTCAAGTCATTTAGCTGCTATCTGCCAACTATCTCAACCCTGACACCGCATCACTGAGCAGAAAGATGATGTAGTTTTCCCTGCAGTTTTCTGAAGGCTTTCAATGAGACTTAAAACGCCTCTCTTCTCTGAGGAATAAACAGTATACACAGAAAAAATATTACAGAAGCACATGAACTACAAAGCCCCCCAGATGTTCAGTATATAACCAAATATTAACACTAGCCATGTTCTTCAGTAGACAGATCATTTCTAATTTTGTGTAGAACCCCATTTTACAGGTAGTCTTACCAGGGAAATGTGAGGAAACATATAATCCATTGGACATTACATGTCCTTTGGGAACAATTTTAGTAAACTCTGTAATCACTCATGTTCATATGTTCTTGTTTTATTGTTCTAAAGCCTGTTTTTTTCCTGACTACTATGTAATTTGTGTGTGTAGTTTTCCAGGTTTGTCCACTGAAACAACATTGAGCTCAAATAAATTGGTTATTCCAAGATGTCGGAGACAGAGAGATATAGGCAATCACCAATCCTCTACAGTATATGTGTAGATTATTAAATAATAATGGATTTTAGACTTGAGTCACTATACATGAGGTTAAAGCAATTGGATTTTATGTGTCTAGATATTTGTGTGTAGATCTTTTGTAATTATTATATTTAAAATTGTGTTGCATGGATGGTTTTATTGTAATAGCAATGTAATTCAGTGTTCTTAATGACTGTTTTTTAAAAACCTGTAAAAGTGCTGAATAAACAATAAACAATTGAAGAAGTGGTCAAATCCTAAAGGAGGTAACACATTTGAGCCTTTTTTCTTAACCAATAAAAGAAATGCATTATATTAAAAAAACTCATCAAGAAATCTATAAGAAATGCTAGCAAGCATAAGCTAATATGGGTCAGTATTTTGGTGTGTTTTATATGTAAAGTATATTTTATAGTTGTTAGAAAAAGCTGGTGGTTACTTTAATATAGACATTTTTAAATAAAATTAAATGTACTTTATAAAATAGACTATTTTGTTAATAGTAGATTAGTTATCAGTGATCAAGTTTCATATTTGTATACAAACTTTCTTTTTCAGATCAAGTTCTGTGACTTTCAGCTGTACAACACACATCCTCAAGTTGCTTGTGTAATATTCTGGTGAAGTGACATTGTGACAGTTTGTCTGTGGATGCAAAAGGAAGTTGAACAACTTCCAAATGAAAAACTGTACGGTCAATGGAAAGCCCTACATGTCCACAGTCGAAAACAGTAAAAATGAAGTGTGTAGAATTTGTCAGAGTCGCTCCCATTGGAGCACTGGATAACATGCTAGTAGGTCTGTAGCAACTGGCAGAGTCTGTACTCATCCTGTCAATCAGCTGGTTGCCATGACTACATGCTCTGACAGAAAAAACAATTCCACCTGCGCATAACTAATCACCCCTTACCTCATAACCAACAGGATATTAATGACCAGTCTTCATGTCACATCCTCAGTCAGTCTTAGAGTTTCACTGTGAAGCCTTGGTGAACTTCTTAATCTCTTTGTTTCTCCAGTGTTTAGACCCTGCTTTCTTGGACCCCTGCTTTGGATTCTGCCTTGTGCCTGGTCTTGGCTAAGAACTTAGCTTGTTTCTACTACTTGACTTATTGATTTCCCTGTATGCTTTTGCCCCATGTTATCCTGGCTACAAACTTTGCTTGCGTGTCTGACTACAGTTTTGGGCTGTGTTTCTCTGTGTGTTTGCCAACCAATCTGTCTGCCTGTCAACAGCTGGTGTGTTTTCCTCACTTGCACTGGGTTCTCCTTATTGCCACAGATTGGTGCTCTGAGCCATGTTAAAGCAGCAGTATTACAGAATTAAATACCTCTTAGCAGCACTCCAAAAAATATTGTCTACATACAGAGGACAAAGAAGTCAGTGGCTAGGTTTCAGAAGCATACACAAGCAGATTAATTTTATTACATTTGTTTACTGGTGGGTGATGGGCTGGCCATAACTTAAGAGGTGATGGGCACTCATGCAGAGTCAAGTGCCAAGATTAAGAAGAACAGTTCTAAAATCTTTAGTTGGGTAGTCCTCTTTGGCCTACTGAAGTATACAGTATGTACTGACACAAAAGGAGTAGCTGGAGGATTACTCTTTTGACAGGATCCATGTTAGAAGAATACCTACAGTAGGTGCGTGAGCTGCTTATTGATTACTGAAGAGTGTGTGATAGGATATGGCACTTTTCAGACAAGCAGAAAAGAAGGAAAGAGAAGAAAGCAGGAATAGTGAGGAAGATTGGTTTAGTTCATACTGGGGCAGTGAGACTTGTATTCAATCCCTATACCTGGGAAGCCTTGAGCGCAGGACTCATATAATGGGTTAAGAGTGGCTCTGAGAAACCCAAGAGCTTAAGGTGTTGCTCTCCTCAAGGGTGGCTCAGAGAAAGGATGAACCAGAGGAGGATGAACTTAAGATTGCTCTCCTCAATGGTCAGCAGGGAAGTATTTATTACTATAGATAAGGGGTGGACAAAGTTTTTTGGCCCAAGGGTCACGTAAAATGTTGAAACTGTATAGAGGGCCACTTCAGGCTGCTGTTACTGTCACGCCCTCTACAGCTAGAGGGCGCTCCTACCCTGTCCTGTCCATAGATTCCTGTGCTTTGCTTGTCCTTCCAGTGTGTCTCTGCCTGGGGCTATATATTTCCGGGTCACACTTTCCTCCTTGCTCAGCATTGAGGTTCGGATGTCCTGAGACTCGCCTAGCACCAGGTCGCCCCACGTCCGTGGCCTGAGGGCATAGGTTTCTATACGGTATTTGCTGAACAGCTAAGCCCGGGCTAACCCCCGTTCCGCTGCTACACATAGGGTCTTTTTTGCTCTCCTTCCATTCTACGGTTTGTCCCTTCCGACATCCATGACAGTTACAGATAGCTTATGTCCTATGTAAGTTCAAAATCTAGCATAGGCTTATTAGTTCAAGGTTAACGATAACCTGAGAGAAAAAATAATAAATATTAAAAAAATAAAAACGGAATAAAATTCAAGTCCTAAAGTTCTTATTGGATGTTTGTAGACCTCTGGGTAGACCTCTGGGCGATGTTGTGAAAAAGAGTTTCTGGCTTAGAGGTAAATAGCTGTATCGTTACACCAAGCTTTTTAAACATAGACAACTCAATGGTATTAAAATGAGTGATATACAGTATAGAGAGCTTTAAAAAGAGTGAATTAGAAGACATAATGTTAACTAAAATAGAGCCTCTCTGGATTAAATCCAGAGTCCAATGGAGGAAACATAGAGACTCAATTAAATTACTTAGAATAGAGGCCAGAATGACATTACCTCATAAGGCTGGCTGACGAAGTGAGAAAGGTACGGGAATAGACTGGAAATCACAACTTAATGCAAAATTGGTGGGTGAACTGCAGTGGCCTGAGTATAATCTCTTACAGAGGAGAGGCCAGGTATGTCAAACTCATTTGATGTGGTGGGCAAGATTTGATTTAAATGTACTTCAGATTGGCCATATGTCATACATTTATAAAGTTACACATTTATTTATAAATGTATAACTTTATAAATTTATTATTTTATAAAATTCATACATTTATAAAGTTATAAATTTATTACATAGTATTATTTATCTGTAGTGTTTTGTGTTTTTGGTTTTATTTTACAATGAAATACCTCCCTTTAAAACACAATGTTTAGATGCCAACTATGCAAACCTCTCAGTATGGGATGCTTTTATTATTAATGGTA